>NW_016690211.1:1713357-1816862 GCF_001604755.1 Lepidothrix coronata | reverse complement strand
TCCCAGTAGACATCCGGCAGGTTAAAATCACCTAGGAGAACAAGGGCTCACTATTTTGAGACATCTGCCAGCTGCTTGTAGAATAATTCATCACCCTTATCATCCTGGTTGGGTGGTCTGTAACAGACTCCCACCAAGATGTCAGGCTGGTTGGCCTTCCCTTTGATTCTGATCCACAGACACTCAACCTTATTGTTACTGACTTCAAGTTCTACAGTCAAGAGACTCTCTAACATATAGAGCCACCCCTCCACCTCTCCTACCCTGCCTGTCCCTTCTGAAGGGCTTGTAGGCACCCATGGCAGCATGCGAGTCATCCCACCACATTTCCGTGACGGCGACTACATCACAGCTTTCCTGCTGCACGATGGCTTCCAGCTCCTCTTGTTTGTTACCCATGCTGAGTGCATTGGTGTACATGTATTTCAGCTGAGCTGCTGATTTCACTTCTAACTCTGACTTTCCACACTTAGGCTCATCTCTGGAGAGCCTGGTTTCAACCCTTTCCCCCTTCAAACCTAGTTTAAAGCCCTCCTGATCACCCCGACTGTCGCCGGGACAGAGAGGTTTCTGTGAACAATTTTTCCTGCACTCTGTAGGCCTTGCTTGCCATGGAAGTGACAAGCGTGTATTGTTTATACTTATAGACTGTGTGAAAATATGTGATGCTTATACTTGTTAGCTGTGTGTCTGATTACAAGGTTTGAGAACATAATATGTTTATAGAAAGAAAACCTTGAGAAACTGAAGATAATGAAACACCTGCAAATTTAGTAAAACCCTAAAAGCAGTTTGATTAGAAAGAGGTTTCTATGCCAAGGATGATTTCAGATCGCGTGGACAGGACATCAGGTCCAATGAACTGGAGACATGAGATGCGTGCACAGACTGAGCTATCCAGGCACCTTGTTGTGAGCATGTACCCTGAACAAACTAAACTGTATAAAAGTTAACTGATTTAAATAATAAACTGACATATTGCCTGATCACATTGGTCTAAGAGCAGTCTGTCCGTGCCTCCCCATCAGTACCCGACAACTTATGGGCTAGAGTCCTTCTGCCCTTGCTAGATAGAAGCCCATCTGACTCTGGCAGACTAGGTACATAGAATTTGCCCCATGGTCGAATAAAACCAAAATTCTGCTGGCGGCACCAATCCTTTATCAATAAGATGGGTTTTTCTACTCCTCTCATTCATCCCTGCTACCGCAGGAACACCACTTGTGCTCCTGTTCCTTTTGAGGTCTCCTGGACCACAGCAGGCTGTGACCAGCATCTCCCTCTGAGGGGGGGCCTCTCAGAGCCAGCAAACTCTCAAATTTGCTATACTTGGAGGACCACTAAACGATAATGACAGATCCTGGGCTGATACATGCAGTATTTGAGGCTCAACTCTTTGCCCATTGAGAAGATACAAAGGCATCTGACATGAGTCCTTCACTGAACTCAAGGGGAATTTTTCACAGGTGGATACTGTATATACCTTGTATACCTTGTATATACAGTATATACCTATATATACAGTATATACCTTGTATATACTCTTTCAGGTCTGTGTGCCTCTGAGAGTGAACAAGCTAAAGCAAATGTACTACGAATCTTGCTCTCTTAGATTCTCAAATACTTTAGATCTGTAAGTTACACCTATAAGTGAGTTACTGCTGTGCCTACTGTAAATTCTGTATGAATCCTTTGTTAAATTAACTGAAGCTATCAATTAAGTGCTGTTAAGTACTGTTAAACTTTTAGGCCTAAACTCTTGGTCAGTTCCGGGGCTCAAGTTTAGCCAGGGGGTCTACTCAATCTTGTGCCTCAACATAGCTATTTTTTGGGCTGACTTTGGTTTTTGAGTGATTGATTTTAGATCTTACTGCTTTTTCTCTGTGTGCTTTAACCATCTAGTAGAGTGAACAATGCCAATGAACTTCATTGTGCTTTCACTTTTATATTAAATCTGCTTTTGCTGATACCTTTGCCAGTGATTCTTCAAGCAACCTTAAAACATTCATTTGCAACAGGCCCTGCTGGGCCAAGGTGCCACCCATGTCCCACACAGAAAGAGCAGATAGACACAGGGACATGCAGCACAAATCCCCAGCACACAGACAGGAGCTGTCAGGACTAGGCAGGAGAGATCCATGCTTTTCATTGGCCACAGTTCTGGAGCCAGATACACCACCCTTGTTTAAAGGCTTACATAAAACAGGGTTTATCAACCCAGGCCTGAAAGCCACCAGATCTGAAAGTGACATTCTGCTGGGTAAGAGCAAAAAAAGTAAACAATAAGGCAGTGGCAACTTGTGATGCCCACCCTCCACCTCTACTGAAGCGTGAGCAGAACCTGGACCAGGGTGATCGTACCTGGCTCTGCCTCTCGGAGCAGCCACGGTCGGCGCACAATAACAAACCCCTTCTGCCGTTTTGGAGCAGAACAGCCTGATGACACCAGCAGGTCTTGCGGCATGTTTTCGTTGCCCAGCTTGTCTTTCTTAAGGACGGACACTCCCATGCTCGACAGGAACTCCGAGGTCTTGCTGGAGTCCCAGTCCAAGCTGGTGGAAACATTAGTGCTGGAGGATGGGATCTCCTGGAGGTGTTTCCTGTAGACAGAGCAAAACCCACAGGCTCTGAGGGTACCGCCAGACCGACCGAACACACGACGGGGACGGCCGCACGGCAGCATTTCAAACTCACATGTAACCCACATCCACACGCGGGGCGATCAAAACGGGGGATCTGTGGGCGCTGGAAGCACCAGCAACGGCCATAAGCAGGCGTGTGCTCGGTCTGGCACGTTCGGGGTGAGATCCCGCCAGGGACTGAGGGCGCCTCGCTCCCCGATGGGGCGGGCGAGGGGACTGACGGAGGCGGCGGGTACGGCTCGACCCCCGCGGCGGCCTCACAGCCCCCAAAACCCGGTCAGGCCGGGACCCCCGCACGGGCAGCGGGGCGGGATGGACGGGGGGAACGGCGGGCGTTCGATCCCGACTGCCGCCCGCTGAGGGCGGGAGAGAAGCGGCCCGGGGATCCCGCGCACGTCCCGCACCCCGGGGGCGCGCACACACACGTGTGGCCCCGCACCGCGTCCGCGCTCAGGAATCCACTCCTGCTCTCCCGGGACCCACTCCCGCTCCCCTGGGGTCCCATTCCCGCTCCCAGCGCCCGGGGTCCCCCCGCACAGCCCGCCACCCCTAAGCAGCGGGGGGGACCCACGCCCTCCCTCCGCGAGGGCTCACGCGCAGCCCACCAGCGAGACCCCTGTCCCCGTGTCTCCATATCCCGGTATCCCTATATGCCCGTATCCCGGTACCTGTACATGGCTCTAACAGGCCCGCGCGCGCCGCCGCGCACCCCGCGCCTTTTAGCACCGCGCCATCCCCGGGCCGGCCGGAAGCCGCGGGAGGAGGGGGGAGCGGCCGCGGAGGCCGCCGGGAGCTGTAGTTCCTCAGCCCCCCCCGTGCCCGCCCCGGGGCGGGGCCGAGCAGCGAATGGCGGCGGCCCGGACGCGGCAGGAGCCGGGAGCGGCCGGAGGTGCCTGCGCGACGCCCTGAGCCCGGTGCCAGCCGCGATGGAGGGCAGCGGAGCCCCGCGGGGGGCGCGGTGCTGAGCACGGGCTCGGCCGCGGTGAGGTGGCGGCGGGCGGGACGCGGGGCCGGGCGGAGCGGGGCCGCAGTGCCGAGTCACGGCAGAGGGACGAGCCACGGCCCCAGGTGGGGCGCGGGGAGAGCCAGGGCACGTCCCTGTGGCGAGGGAAGGGTGGGAGCGGGGCACTGCTGGGAGCAGCGGGGGGGTCGGTGTTCGTTCTTGCCCCGAGTGCTTCCCTCCCTCGGGAGCCCCGGACACGTCCGTGCCGGTGCCGCGTGTGAGCCCGGTCTGTGCCGCACAGGCCTGTGCACACCCGGCCCTGGCAGGGATGGCCTGGCGTGGAGCGCGGGGATCGCGCATCTCCCCTCGAAAGGTGTTCTCTGGGAAGACCTGGAGCTGCCCATATTCGCTGGTCCCGTCCCCAACCACGCGTGTTTAAATCCCGCAGCCTTTATACCAGCCTGTCTTTCGGCAGTGCAGCGCTTCCGAAACTACTTGTTTTGAAATTGATGGGGATGGAAGACTAATCCTAAACGCCCGCTCTTAGGGCTGCTTGCAAATACTGTCTTTTGTTTACTGCGTAACGATGGAGAGACGTGCCGGTAAAATTGGGGATGGTGGTACAACCCGTGGCGAATAGTACACAGCTATTAAGTCGGATACAGAGGATGATGTGTCTCAAATTGACGTTAATATAATCTTAAAAAAATTATTTTTTTAGCCGTTTCCAGTTTTAGCTGAAGTCACGGAACAGTTGTTCAAAGGTTATTAAAGCAGATAACCAAATGAAAAAGAGGTGGGGTTTTAGTAAAAAAAAAAAAAAAAGGCAGCTGTATTTATTTCACGTTTCCTGCAGCCTCTTTTTTCTGTGTGAATCACGTCACTTTTCTCCGTTAATGTCTGGGAAATCGAAAGATGGTTTTGCTGAAAGGAATAAAATGCAATTATTTTTTACAACCTCGGAGTTACCAGACTGTCTGTTTGCCTGACTGCAGCGTTGGAGCAGTAGTCATGTGACTGCCTTACTGGCACCTGCTTTGTATGAGTGCATTAGCGTGGTAGCCCAGGTAGCGATTTCTATTCTTTTTTTAGATTCTGATTGCATCTGCACAGCGTTTGTGTCTGATTCTATTTTAGTTCCTCTGATAAGCAAGTTATTTTCTTCAGTGTGTTATTTGCAGAGTACTTCCCTAAACCCTTTAAAAGCATCAGTCTCTGTGGTACTTAATATATTAAAGGTTGGACTAGATGATCTTGGAGGTCTTTTCCAACCTTAGTGATCCTTTAGTAGAGGGCAGGGCAGTGCTATGTAAAGTAAATAAGCTTCCCATGGTTTTATGCTGATGATCCCTGCTTGCATTTGAACACAAAAATCTTAATGTTCTTTGGTCAAGAATTTGTCTTTTATTTAGTGCTTCTGTGGAGAATCTGGTCTCCCACCATACCAGAGATTAGCACTATTTTGAGTGGTATCAGCACAGCATTTTATTATTTTTTTTCTTGTCAGAGGATAGAAAACTTTTTTCCCTAAATGTTGATACACTGTCAATTAACTGTTTAGTCAGTTTAAATTTTTGCTTCATTACAAGCTAGTTAAACTGACAGGTACTAATAAAATACCGGTCAGTACACAGACTGACTAGAGTTTCTTGGAAGAACAAAACCATGCAAATTGCATTCTTGATTAATCTTAGAGGTTGTTTCTCTGAAATAATGCAAGCAGACGAGTTCTTTGGTCAGTTTTCTTCGGCAGTTTTCTTTCTTTAGACAGTTTTCTCACTGTGCTGAGATAAAGCAGCTCTTTGACTGTTGTCTGCTTATAAATAAATACTTACTATTTCCCCAAGCTGCAAGGGCCAATGTGTAACAATGAAATAAACAAAAAACCCTCAAAAAACTACAAACCCAACCTCCCCCAAACCTGAAACCAAACAAAAAAGAAATCCCCATAGCACTCTAAGTAGACTTGGATATGAAAATGGCTGAAGAGATTATTTTTATTTTGAGTCCTGAAATGTGAAGTCCTGAAATTAGCCCACTTTGTTGTTTAAAGATGGAAGTGTCAGGGGCTCTTAGTGTGGGGCAGTTCTATCAGTCCCAAAGGTTTAATCATGTCTGTAAAGTGAAGTCTTTCTTTACAGTTCTTAACAGCATCATTTTGCAGAGTAGGGCAGGCTTCCAAACACAGGTGTTGGGCATCCTGCTTTTCTTTTGCCAAGTGAAATGTGCTGGTAGAAATTCAATAAGATCTAGTAGATTATTCCCTGACAGAAAGGCAAAAGGTCATCTCTGAGCTGGTCATTGATATATTGCTGGAGATGGCAGCTTTCACTTTATACTTGCGGCTAAGTTGTGAATTCAGCTTGAGGTGACAGATGCTGTTGCACAGATGCTTGTTTCTGTGTGCTGAGGCTCTCAGTTTTGTTTATTGCTGTCTCTGATATCTCTTTCATAGTTTGGCAACTTTCATGGGAACAGATTTTTTTCAGATGCAGTTATGGTGTTTAAAAAACAGAGTAAGGCTGCTTGTTTTTTTCAGGTGTTTCAACTGAAATATCCAGGATGTCTAGAAATGTAACTTTTCCAGATCTATTTGAGCTCTGCTTGACAATACTTCAAGAAAAAAAGTCTGTAGTAGTCTAGAAATTGCTGAAGTACCAAAGATAAGCAAACCAGAAGCATGGTGGCTGTCCTTATTACTAATATTTGAAGGACAGAGAGAGCTATAGATTGGCAGACTCCTCTGCTGCTTTTTGAATTCCTGAAAAAAAATCTGTCACAAAAGCTATTTGTAAGCATCTAGAATGTAATAGCTGAGTGAAAGTCAGCATCAGTTTGTCAATTATTGAAATTATCTAATTTATTTCAGCAATGACTGATAGACCTACTGTCAGTGAGAGGATCAGTTGATTAAGCCAACATTTGGCTTAATAGGACTTTTGATTCTGTTCCTTAGGATGTTTTTGCTTGGGAAGGAAAGCTGGGAAGAGCTACTGTTGTGACTAAGAAGGCCAGTCCCTTGTCAACTGCTCTTCATGGTTTTCGCAGTTTTCCTAATGAAATAGTGTGATGATTAAAACTTAAGGTGGCACAAAACTAGGAGAAATTTTCAAGTCTTTTTGAGTGTGGTAATGGAAATCAAAATGCCTTAAAGATTCAGAAACTTGAGAAGGGAATGGGTGCAAATGAGCGGAGTTTTGTGTTTGTGCTTAAGCAGGAGCAATCAGCTACAGAAATACATGATAGTGAACAGTTTCTTGGAGGAAAAGAATAATAAGCTGAATCTGTGAAGGGAATATCACTCAGGTTTTAGTTCTTATGCTTCTCAGTAAGACATGTGAAGCAATATTTGCCCTCAGTTCAGGCCTTCTCAGGCATTAGCTGGGAGACTGGCTGGGGGGAGGCAGTTCCTGATCCTTGTAGAAGGAAGTGGGTAAGCTGGGGAGAGTGTCAAGGGCAGCAGTGAGAAATTTGCAGAAAGTGTGATAGTAGGCTGACTGGGAAGGATTGAAGCACCAATTACATTAATCTACAAAAGGAACAGTCTGCTGGTAAAATGTTTTCCTGCGAAGTTTGAAAAAACCCAAACAACTGAGGTACAATCTGGTCTGGAATTTCTGACTAAAGGGGTATTGGAATCCACTTTTGTGGGACAAACATCCTTTCGTCACAGATATGCTCTTCTCTTTTTAGCCCTTCTTTAAGAATATAACATTGGAGTGTCTTTGATAAATTTGGTGCTATGTAAAAGCTGTAAGAAAGTGTGGGTTTTTTCATTCTCTGCGGTTTCATTCAGTAACTTGAGTATTTCTGTACCAGGCAGAGTAGTTAGTTCATTTGTAATGTAGATGGTCATGAGTGTGGTTAGTCTTGAGGTTGGCAGAGTAATTTAATACTGTTGATAGTAGGGAGTCTCCACGGGAATTAAGTCTGAACTGAGCCCTTCCCAATGCTTGCAAAGAGTTATTAGCTGAGTAAAATTAAAAAGTTTACTGATTTGGTCTGTGTCTGAAATGAAGCAAGAAATCCATGAACACAAGAGCATGTCCTTGTCTTTTTTGGTTAAGGTGCACTTCCAGTACCAGAGTTTCAGCCTTTGGTCTTATTTGTATTAATATGTAGTTCCCTGGTTCTTTGGAAATAGAGTGTGCCGATAAATACTCCTTCATTCATAGTGAGGGATTGTGTTACTTTGTCATTACTTTAATAGGAGCATCTTCTAAGTCATTTAAGGTTGTGCAATACAAGAGAACTCTTCTGAAAGTAGTTATTTGTCTCAGGAGAACATTTTTTAGAGATTCAGGAATTTCAGCTAGGGGGTTACTAGGGAGCTGTGTGCTAATAGTGAGAAGGCTGTCTAAATAAAGTGAAGAAACAGAATGATGGGTAAGGAGCTTACCTTTCTTTAGCTAACAACCAGGTTCAGAGGCAAATGCTGCTTTCCACAGGAAGGCTTTATAGCCTACAATACTGTATTTTAAGGTCTGATTCTAGTAGCACAGGTCCTGAATGTGTCTGCTCTGTTAGGCTGGATTTAGTTCACAGGAAGAGCTCCTCTCAAGCATTACTTTTCTCATTTTGTGGACTTTTTTCCATTTAATCTATTTGTGTGGAGAGCTAGTTTTAAGTTGTTTCTACCTAAAAATTTCATCTGTTTGTATTTACATTAATTCAAAATAGCTGTTACTAACCGCACTCTTGTAAAAAATAGGCCTTTCATTTTGTGTTTTTAGATCAAAATCACAAAGACAAACATAAAGATGTAGTTTACTGATAACTGTAAATCCACTTCTGTCTTTGAAAGCGAGTTAAGTTGTGGTAGGACTCAATTCCCTCTTTGTTTTAGCTTATCCAGTGCATTTTTATAGTACTTCTGGAAGTTCCCTTGTGGTAGTAGCCGAGTGCAGCATCTTGCACAAAAACTTTTCACCCTCTGTTTTGACAGCAGCTTTTTAGGTGTGACTGTAGTAAAACTTCATGACTAATAAAGTGTATGCCATATAATTTCTTTTGTTTACGTAGCAAAGGTGTGGCTATAATGGGCACCCAAAGCTACACGTCAGATAGCACTGCCTTAAGATAGATAATTGCTTTGTATTTTTATTTTTGTAGAATTTGCTGCAATACTATAAATACAGAAGACTGTTTTCTGAGGAAACAAGAATGGTACCATAGAATAGATAAGGACTTGCTTAGAATAAGTGATTGAGAAATAGATTAGATATCTTGGGTTCATGATTTACAAAATATCTAGCCAAAATGTAGTACAGAGAGGTAGTAAGGGGATGCTTTGGCCTGAGAGAAATGTCAGTAATTTGATAAACATGTTTGATGAAAGGCAGAAAATAAAAAGTGTGTGTATCTTTGACGAAAAACAGGATTACTCAAGTTATTTTCAGAATATGAGATCCTCTGTGTGCTGATATGGAGGAAACAGACTGCTCTTACTGTTTAAAATTCAAATGTGAAAGTAGAAAATGTGAAGAAACAATATTTTGGGGGAAAACAAAATCACAGAGTAATTGTCCTGTGTGTCCTCAAGGAAGTAATGGCATCACAAAGTTTGGAATTTTTTTAGTTTAAATAGGACAGTTTTCACTGCTTAGTGCCCTCATGCATAACAAATCTGCTTGAGCAGTATACTGAGAAATTAGTAAAAGAAATGGTTCACTTTACCAAATTATGAAGGTATTTAAAAGTAAATCAAGGGAAATTTTAGCAGTGGCATTTCTTTTAAATATCCAGAAAAGTGAAAGTACTGAAAGTCTAACAGTGGGGAAGCCATTTCAAAAACTATTTCCCTTAAATCAAACCAGTTGAAATGGTAATATTGATGGAGAAGAAAGACTGGCCACAGTAATAAACTTTTTTTTTTTTTTTAATAATGTTTGAGATGGCTGTGGTAAAATGATGCTTATTAAAAAGGTCTGAAGCAGTTTGACTAATGAGGTAACAAGTCAGTGAAATGTTCTGTAATGGATTTGTGCAGCTCACTGTCCCTTTGATAATAGCATGTCTGTATGGAAATGTATGAAGTTTTTAGGCACTCTTAGCAGTCCAGACTGTAACAGGGGAGCTAAACAAAGAAAGATGAGCAAAGCAAAAATGTATTGTGGCAGGACTAATACCAAATGAGTTGACACCTTTGTTTTAGTGAAGATGAACAAAAGAGGTCTAGGAAGGTGAACTGAAGTCTTGACATTTCAAACCTAAAAGAGGTACATCACAAGTAAGCTAACACATAATTTGGTGCATTTTTATGCTCTGTTAACTCTGACGTAAAGAATATAAATGTGTAGTTGAGGTATGGTTCATTAAAAAAGTTGTTGATTACTTCCAAAGGGGAGAAAAAGAGCAGAATAAGTTTTCCTCTTGAAATTTATACTGGACTTAAAGACAGGCTAGTAGTCTGTTCAAGGACAGAGATTTGACTTCTGGATCTGTTATATATCAAGATGATGAACAGGAGTTCTCCTGATACATTGCTAGAAATGACAACATTGGAATGACATGATATTTTGGTTTCTGTGGAGGACTTCAGAGCACCTTGCTGAAAATCTTGACCTACATCTGACCAGAGTTCCATTCATGTGAAATACAAAAATTCTGCTGATATGTTTTAAAATATCCACCGAGCAACTCTTTTCTGCCTAAGTTTATTCCAGAGATTTTAATGTAGTTCCATGTCTTTTTGTCTTACAGTTCTGATCTCCTTTCTCCAGTGAGCTGCGCTGTGTGGCTGGACCAGTCGTTCAACAATGAGTGGTGCAGCGCTGGGCCTTGAGATAGTGTTTGTCTTTTTTCTGGCCTTATTCCTACTTCATCGGTATGGGGACTTCAAGAAACAGCATAGGCTTGTGATCATAGCAACATTGTTGGCGTGGTATCTCTGCTTCCTTATTGTATTTATACTGCCTCTGGATGTCAGTACGGTAAGAAACGTGAAAGAATTTCTGCCTAGTTGCATAAAATGTGTATGGTATTTTTTCTAAATTACTATTTCCAAAAGACAATCTCTTAAACAACAAAGAAATTTTCTGTGTAGTATCTTATTAAATTAAACATTTGTTATCTTTATGCGTGACAGTGTCTGTGGTTACAATTATTTTTACTGTTTGTTGATCTCATCAGATAAAAAAATCTATTTCAAACATACTAAAATTTTGTTATTTGTTAATAACAAATTTTCTTATCTGTGTAGGCAGCATAAAGGCACTTTCAGCTTTTTACTTACATGCAGATTGCATGTTGTTTTGAGTATTTATTAGTATAATTGCTTCCAAATATAAACCTGGAATACATGGAATGTCTTTAAAAATGGGACTTGTCATTTTCACAAAAATGCTGTACCTTTTTGGTCATTAATGCAAAATGAATTGTCTTTTAGACTATTTATAATCGATGCAAACTTGCTGTTAACTCCAGTCCTGCAGAAAGTAATGGCTCTTACGTTACTCTTGCTCCAAGGTATGAGCTACCTGTTTTTTTTTCTTCAGACTGTTTTTAAATAAGTATTTTATGATTTTCTTTTTTTAATTGATTGGAGTGTGTTGGGTTTTTAAGACTAATAAACAAGTGTTATCTGGGTGATGCAACATTTGAAGGTTGTAAGCATACAGGAAGGTGAGGAAAGAGGTGCAGAAAAGTGCATCTGTATATGTTGGGAGTAATTATATAGTAGTTCTGACTGATTACCCAACTATTGTTTTTTTATCACACTAGATTTTTTTTTTTTCTTTTTGTTAAAGCAATAGAACTAAGCATTTTGAGCAGTCTTGCTTATGAGGAGACACGTTGGTGAATACTTATCTATCCTTCACAGTCTTAGACTTTAAACCTGAAAAATGTAATTTTATACCTTATGAATGAAATTAACGGACTTGTCTGATACGTAAGCAGCATATCTAGTTGCTTATTATAATTACATATATATATATATATAGTAATTGGAGTTATCTGAAATTCACTGTATTCTACCAAAGTAATGATAACCTGCTTTGTTGTCTTCTGGCAGGAAAAAAGTAATCCCCAAAACATGGTGAATGTAGATGAATGTGGGCTCGCTCTTTCCGTGGCCACTAATTCTTCAGCCTCCACTGGCTATTTCCCCACGCTGTAGATGTGTGCAGTGTAGTTATCTGAGATGATCAGAGCCTTTAAGATGTCAGTTGATATGTCCATGCGAAGTATTTCCAGGTTTGTTACCCCAGAGCGGAGGCTGTCTGGATGTTGTATATCCATGGAAGAACAGTGAAATGATAGACTCACTGGCACAATATTACAATATTTATTTACGACCACCCAGTGTATGTTAATTAAACATAGCTAAGCAAATACCCAACTTGAAAACTATTCAGTAACCTTTCAATTTACCTGTAGCTTCAGACAAACCTTTTTCATAGAATCATAGAATGCTTTTGAAGGGACCTTAAAGATCAGTTCTAACCTCCTCACTGTGAACACCTTCCACTAGACCAGGTTGCTTAAAGCCCCATCCAGCGCATCCTTGAACACTTCCAGGTATGGGGCATCCACAGGTTCTGTGGGCAGCCTGTGACAGTGTCTCACCACTCTTACAGTAAGGAATTTCTTCCTAGTATCTAATTTAAACCTGACCTCTCTCAGTTTAAAACCATTGCCTCTTGTCCTGTCACTCTCTGCCCGTATAAAAGGTCCCTCTCCCTCCTTTTTATAACCCCCCTTTAGTTACTGGAAGGTGCTGTAAGGTCTCCCTGGAGCCTTCTCTTCTCCAGGCTGAACAACCCCAGCTCTCTCAGCCTGTCTTCAGGGGACAGGTGGAGAAACCTTTAGTCATACTACCATAATTTGATAGTTTTGAAAATATTTAGGCTGTGCCCATAAAATTTTACAATTTTTCAGGCTTAACTAGTTTGACTCTGGAAAACACCAATTATTTATCATTAGGCAGTTCTGTCTTAATTGACTTTATTGCTCCTTGACTCATCATTCCTTAATTACCCAGACAAGTGTGTGAAAAGTGTCGTAGTGCATAGGGATACTTTAGCTTTTTTTCTTTTTTTTTGTTAATAAAAAGGCTCCTGTGGCCTTTCTGGTCTTCTGAAGCAAATACTACCTGTTAGAAAACTCCTGGCTTAACAAATCAAAATTTGTGTAAGACTGACTGAACCCAGCTGGGTAGCAGAAGAAACAACTAATACACTTTTTGTACCACTGAGGTCCTTAGATATTTTTTAAAAACCTGCAGAGCTAACTAAATTGAATGGTCTTCTGTCTTCAGAAATGTTTTTGATTTACCTGAAGTAATTTCTGCCCAAAAAGAAAAATTATAACCTTATAAATTGCTTGATTGAATATTCCTCTGCAATCTTTGAGCTTCTGTTGTTTTCTCTAAGAAAGCTTTCTTGTCCAGATAGGTTATTTGGAGTTAGGAAAACAATATTTATTTTTAGCTGGTGATTCAGTTTATTTCTTTTTGAGGTAGTTAATCATTAACTCCTTATTCAAATAGTATTGCATTATTTTTCTGCTATTTTCAGAGACCTTTCTAGATAGGGAATTCATAGAAGATGTTTTTATACTCTTGGCTCTACAATTAACAATTTGCTTTGTTACATTGTTACAGCAAACAAAAATGTTTCAAACCTTGGAGTTATATTCCTAATGGAATTATGCCAATTTTTTGGCGTGTTGTGTATTGGACGTCTCAGTTTCTAACTTGGTAAGTAAGGCAAAAGAATATGAATAAGACCATGATACAGTTATAATTTCTAAATGTAACATCTTAACAGTCATAGCATATTCTTTATGAATGTGTATCACTATTGCAAAGAGCTCTTAAATCATATATTATTTGCTAGCACTGCAATTTCCGTAATTACAGTACTAAATTGAGCATACTCTTTTTTTTCTTGCTGTCGTAGAAGCAAATTTCAGGTGGTAGCCATTTACTTTTGGTTCACTTTTGTAGTTGAAACTGAGAAATTTACACATAGGTGTGTTTATGGATAGGTTGTCTGAAAAAAAAGGTTTAAGGCAACCAGATACCAAAACAATTTCATGAATAAGCTAGGTAATTTGTAAGTAATATTGTAAATTATTTTGTTTTATTGGATATACTATATAAAGCTGTAGGTACAGCTACAGAAAAAAGATTGTCTGTGCTTTCGAGTTAGATTAATTTGTGCTTACTGTTCAACTTGTCACTAAATAATTATTTTTGTAGTTCTGTCAAGAATATCAGGGCTGGTAGTCAGTTCTTAGTTATCACAGGTTTTTTGTAGTAAAGCTGACTGTATTGCTTTTATCTGCATCTTGGTTAAGATTTGCCATCAGACAGGTACCTCTAGTATGAAAACATATAATAGCTAATTTCGTAGAAGCTTGGGAGCCTTAAGCTTCAACCCCCCTGTCTCAGCATCCTCACACTACTGTAGTACTTTTGCGGGGGATGTTGGTTTATTGTTTTAGTTGGGTTTTTTGTTTTGTTATTGGTGGTGGTGGTTTTCTGTTTGGTTGGGGGGTTTGGTTTGGGGTTTTTTTTTTTGTCTGTTTGGCTGATGTGGTTTGGTTTTGTTTGCTTTTCTTCCAGGATTCTGCTACCTTTCATGCAGTCATACGCAAGATCAGGAGGGTTCTCCATTACTGGAAAGATTAAAACTGCGTTGATTGAGAATGCAATATATTATGGCACTTACTTGCTGATTTTTGGGGCGTTTTTAATATATGTGGCTGTAAACCCAAACTTCAATTTACAATGGTAAGATAATGTTGTAAGCTCTTGCATGAGTTCTTACAAAATTGTCATTGATAACCTCTTCTGCAGATGAAATTAAACTTTTTTAAAAAAACCAGTTTTAGTTGATTTGATTTTTTGCTAGGCAGTTGGAAAGTTAAATTTTTATATGACAAGTGCGTTTTTGACTGTTTATAGAAATTTGTCTTCTGGTTTTCCGATTTTGATATGTACGGCAGAGGAATCCTCTTGCATTTGCAATAGGGTTTTTTTCTCCTTACAAACGCATTCACACAGTTAGTGCAGAAACAATCAGTGTTTTCAGAATAACATGTTTCAAAAGTCAGTATTTTCTGTGTAGCACTTCTGTCTGCTGTGGACTATTTAAAGTTGGTAAGGAAGGTTAAAATAATTGGCATTTATAACATTGCTAGTGGTCTTCTATACTAGATGGAATACAAATTTCTGAATGCAATATTCTGAATACAAATTGCAGGTCCTGAGGCTGTTTCCCATAGTGACTGTCATTGTGGTGTTTTGACCTCATTTTCAATATTTTGTGAAGTTTGTGTTGTTTCCTAAACTAACGTATTCCTTTGAGAACAAGCATTTTTTATTTCCTTCCTGAGGGGAGTCAGAAACATGTGAGATACAGAAAAATTATGGGAACTTTAAATATGACTAAACAGCAGACAGGCTCTAGGCAAAAGTTATAGGTGATACTAAGTCTATGGCTGTAAACTTGAAAGCTATATTGGTTGGTTTGGTTTGGGGTTTTTTTTGTTGTTGTTTGGTTTAAATTGTTTTGTTGTTGTTTTTTTTCCTTAGGAACCAACTTCAGACTATTGGGATAGCTGCTGCAAACACATGGGGTCTCTTTCTTCTTGTGTTGCTTTTGGGTTATGGTTTGGTGGAAATCCCCCGTTCTCACTGGAATGGGGCTAAGAGGGGTTATCTGCTCATGAAGACTTATTTCAAAGCTGCCAAACTGACGACTGAAAAAGCAGACGCAGAGGAGAATTTAGAGGACATTATGGAGGTAAGTAACTAGCTTTCACTGTGAAATAAGTGAAGGCTGCTCTTAATACGCTCTGAATTTCCTGGTGTTGGACACTTGTGGCAATAGAAAACAATCCTCCATACATTTGTAACGTTTGCACACTAGCATTTTGGTTTTTTAAAAAAAAACACATATGTGTTGTTCATAAATACTTCCTTATCTTTTATTAGATCTAGTAAAGCTATGGCTTTTACAGAGCTGTATTTTTTTTTTAAACTTTGATGGCTGTCTTTTCCATTGGGAGGGCTGCAACTCTTATTTGACCATTTAAAAATTTATTTTATTTAAATTTTTAATTTAATACAATTACACTACTCTGTATTTTTTTTCCTCAATAGGAAGTTCGTAAAGTAAGTGAGAGTATCAAATATAACCACCCCTTGAGAAAATGTGTTGATACAATACTGAAAAAGGTAACAAATTGCTCATCTTCAGCTGTAATTGTTCAATTAGGAGCTCATGCTTCCTGCATGTACTTGTACGTTATTTTCTTTCTCTCTTAATATGAAATCTCTATTTGGCATCTTCTGAGTTTCTTTGTGAAATCCTTTCTTGTGGCGTACGTAATTATTAGTTGTATTTTGATGCACATAGTATTTTAGAAAGAGAAAAGTGTATGCTTAGAGTGAGCTTTTCAGTTGCATGAAAAAATGCCCCAAACATTTACTAATAATTAACAAAGAGCACTTGCTACTCATCTTCCAGCTCATTTTCCCTTTTCCTTCCAGTGTCCTACTGAGTACCAGGAAAGAATGGGTAGGAACATGGATGATTATGAAGATTTTGATGAAAGACAGAACAGTTATCCAAGTGAGAAAAGTCTGGTCAAACTTCACAAGCAGGTATATTAATAAATGAGAGAATACTTCACTTACCCTGATGTAATGAGAGTAAACGATAGCCAGACAAAGATTTTCAACACACTTTACCTGAATTGCTAAGTGTAGTGGGTTTTGGGAATGCTACTTAACAGAAACTTGGTGAAAGAAAACACAAAATTTTAATATCCCAAGTGATCAAAGTTCTGGATGATTTAAAAAGTGTGCTTTTTGTGTTTTATCTTGATAGTGTTTTAGCTGTCTGTGAGTAAGCCTTGTAATGACTTTGCAAGTGATTGACAGTACATTCTGAAAAAGAAATTATAGTAAAAACTTGATACATACTAAAATGCAAAAATAAAGTCACATGTTGGAAAAAGTAGACTGTTTCTGCCATAGATGGATTGTGATAAAAGTACTGCAGAACTCAGGACTCCAGTATGTAGTTCTTCTGTGATTTATGTATTTAGAGAATTAACTGCCCACTTTTGTGAATATACCAAGTTAGTCTTTGTAATTCTGCAGTGTACACATTTTTGAGGGATTTTGCAAGGCTCTTTTCTCATTTCTTGAAACAAGTACGTTGTAACCCTAATTTCCTGCAATTTATTGTAGGTGATCTATTCAGTACAGAGACACCGTCGTACACAGGTCCAGTGGCAAATTCTTTTAGAGCAAGCATTTTACCTAGAAGATGTGGCAAAAAATGAAACAAGTGCTACACGACAGTTTGTTCATACCTTTCATTCCCAGGAACCAGAGAATAAAATTATTCAGTATTTCTACACACCAACTGTTGGTAAGTGCTGGCTTGCAGATTTTGAGTCTGTCAAGGCATAACTAATACTGTTTTGTAAGAAGAGCCAGTTGTTTTATGTTAAAAGTTCAGCTGCAGTAGAGGGACATAAGTGTACAATCTTAATGCATTTATGTAATGGAATAGCTACTAATTTATGCTCTTGACCATAAGCTTAAATTTTATTTACACATTTAGTAGCAGTTACATGTTGTAATAAAGCAATAGCAAACTGTAAAGCCTTAGAAGAAGAAAGAAAACAGCAACTCTAAACAATTGGATGGTGGCTACCTTCTACATTTTGTGGGATCTGTTGATCTATTGAGGTGGCACTGCTTTTCCAGTTAAAGCAGAGGAAAAGACTTTTCATTTGTCATGGACCAAATATTAGCACATTTGGCTGCTTGTGCATCTTTTCAGAAAGTATCTTCTCCTAATCATGTTTTAACATATAATTTGTTGCACTAGCAGTGAGTTATTTCCAGGGCAGGACAATAAAATTTTATAGCCTAAACTCTGTTTCTGAGAGAGTAACAGATAAACAAACAAGACGTGAATCACTGATAGTATCTGGGCCAAAACTGGAGAGTTGTTCTACATACCCCACACCCCTCAATCTGTTTGCAAAATTTGCCTCCCCAAATCTTACCCTGTTTTCCTCAGCTGGGCATAGGATTCCTTAGCGCTGAAGCAGATCTCTGGACTGGAAAAGCCCTGAAATTAAATGTGTGACCCCATAGATTCCAGCTTGATTTTAAGGGTGGGCATGCAAGAAGTTCAAAACACCTCTTGTGAGGGAGTTCCATTTCTGGGTTTGTAATTTTCATTAACCCATTCCAGATATGTGTGTGTGTTTGTTTTTTCCAGAGTGGTACTGGGAATGTCTTCTGCGACCATGGTTTTACAGGGTGCTTGCAGTTGTGCTGGCTACATTCTCTGTAATTGTTGTGTGGTCAGAGTGCACATTTTTCAGCACAAAACCAGTTCTATCGCTATTTGCAGTTTTCATACAGCTGGCAGAAAAGACGTATAATTATATATACATAGAGGTAAGTTGGAGACAATCACTTGACAAAAATATTTTCAGATGGATGGTTATGGTAACAAAGTCTGTCAGAGAGATTTAGCAGTAATCTGTCAACTTTCAGAAGTTCTCTACATATATTGTACCAAACTTTGTTTCTATGGAGGAAGTCTGCCTTTTGCCTCTTCTTAAAGCTCTCCAATACCAGGTCAAGGTATGACCCAGCTAGGCTGAATATCATGTGTAATTTCTGAATCATTAGCTTGGAGCTTAGGTGCTAATTAGACTTTGTGTCTAATCAGCTGTGTGTGATCTCTCTTTCCTAAACAGGAATTTGCTGATGACCAGGAATCCAGTCACAGATGTGGCTACCATATGTGTGCACAAACTTATCAGTAAAGGAACTGAGCTAAAAAATTCCAGTATACTTACATAAGGTTGATTTGAAAACACTTGGTTTTATCCCATTTTTTATGAGAAGAAATGTCAAATCAATCATAGTAACTACTGAGGCAATTACAGAAATTTTATTTACATAACAAGAAGCAGAATAAATGTTCCTAGGGTCATCTGTGTTAGCTTATAGGGAGAATGTTACAATTCTCCATTTAAGTTAGTCAGAAAAACTCCTGATACTCTTCTCTGACCTGGTGGTATTGTCTCATCTCAAAATTAAAAATTGAGACTGGAGATAGCGTGTTGCGTGCACAGACTGTGTGCTGAACGCATTAAAACCTTCAGTAGAGTTCTATATTCAAACAACAACTTTTTTTTTTCCCCTAGATGGCCTGTTTTCTTACCATCTTTTTCCTAAGTATCTGTGTTTACTCTACTGTCTTCAGGATCCGTGTATTTAACTATTATTACTTAGCTTCACATCATCAGACAGATGCATACAGTCTCCTTTTCAGTGGCATGTGAGTATGTGCCACTTTTTTTTATATATTTTGCAGATTTCCGATCAAATACACAATTGAAAAGGTCCATGAAACTTTATGTTCTTTAATTTATAATTATATGGGTATAAATCCTAACGAGTATATCATTATCCAGTGATAGATTCAGTTATGATTTTGCAGTTAATGTAAGAAATTCTTTCAAATGCTGTTGCCTCTTGCATTTCTGCAGGTTGTTTTGCCGTCTTACTCCACCATTGTGCTTGAACTTTTTGGGCTTGACCCATATGGATGCAACAATCTCTCACAAAAACACTCAGCCAACTGCTTATACATCTGTAAGTACAGGAAATGTGGTTTAGAGCGTTCAATATGGTTTTGAGAATAGGCAAATTATTTTTAAATACTTCTTATAGTAAGGTTCAGATACTCAAGTATCTTTTTACTAGTATTAAACAGCGTAAAAATACTTGGTTGTGGACCAGGAGTTTGGTAATGATTTCCAGGAGTCATAAATAGGTAATTTTTTCAGGTTTTGTCTCTTTATCATAAGAAAGTAAAATATTATACTTTAAAGTTCAGACTGTTCTTCACTTCCTAAGTAGCTTTAGCTTCCATTGGATTTAGCATATAGGACTTCTCTATAGATTGGGAGCAAACCTAACTTGCTACTGAAAACCATTGAGTTTGTTTTTATTGGACAACTGGTTTCTGTTGCAACATCTCACATCTTACATCTTGTTCCTACTTACTAGATTCTTAGTGTTGTGTTAAGACTCCTTTCACAGCAAATGAAAAAATCCATCAGATTTGCACTTGTTCTGAACTAGGTGAGACTTACAAAATCTAGCACCCTAGAAACCTCAGAATGGATACGCTGTTGGAGGTGGCCTTTATATCTGCTGACTCTGGATCAACTGTCTGAATCATATCTGTGATGATAATACATGCCTTTGTTTCAGTAACTGTAAAGGATTGTGTGTTTGTGTGAGGTGGCACAATCTTTATGGGCATACATAGAATGTAGCTAATTAAAGCTTGTTCTTTTGCATTTTTTTCCCTAGATAATGGGATCCATGAGAGTGCTATCCTTCATTGCAGATGGATTCTATATATACTACCCAATGCTTGTTGTCATTCTCTGTATTGCCACATACTTTAGGTAAGTGATTTGCAATACAGATTCTCCACATTTCTTTAGTAAGATTAGTTTCATCAGTCAGGAAGACATTCAATACTCCTTTTTCAGCAATTGACTTGTGTCATATTAATAAAAATGCAAAACCTAAATCATTAAATTGCTATTTATATAGGTGAAGTGTGTACATTTTAAGAATATAGATTGTATTAAACCATAGCTGAGTTTTGAGGGTTTTTCCCCCATTAAACTTCATTCCTAGATTTTGAGGGGTGATCTTTTAGAACTTTGGAGCCTGGGGGCATCTAGATTCTGCTTGAGATTAAAATTACCATGAGGAAGCTGTGTTTTCAGCAAGGTTTTCTAATGAACGAAGAAGCATTAGCAGAAATTTTAGGTGTTGAACTTCCTAAGAGACTCGTAAAAAATTCCTGATGTATTACCAGACTTTGGTTTGAAAGCATACTGGTTTAAATAATTTGATCTTGTTTCCTTAAGCCGCAGTTTGTTGGAGGGTGGAAGGGTAATTGTAGAATACACTGTTACATGCTAGCTTTATCCTTATATTTCAAAATGTCTGGTTTGACCACAGAAGGGACAGGATACTTTCGGTCTGACCTTGCTCAGGTACTTTTATGTTAATTTCTTCAATTTTGCATTACCTTTCAGTCAGAAGCAAGGTATATGTTTTTAGTCATATACAATGTAGGTGAATGCCTCAAATTCCCATTAATACTGTGTATGCATCCAGATATGCATATAGATAGTAAGATAACAAGGACCTGGGCTTTTCGTGCTTACTTTTTGGTTAAGTGACAGAAGTGGTGGTGAAGGAAAAGTGAACATCAAAACAAAACAAAAAATCAAACCAGAAAGCCAATGACGAGAAAAGTGTTTGTGTGACTTCTTGTCCATGATGATGCTGGATCTTGAATGCCACGGTGAAAAGGAAGAACAGAAATTAAAGGAAGGGAAGTTGCTTTAGTGACCTCTGCTAACTCAGATACATGCAAAAGGTTTAATTAAATAAAGATTTAATTAAAATCTATCAAGGAAAGCTTGAAGTAAGCTCTGTTTAATCCAGCAGTCTTAAAGTTCAGATAGTATAAGAAAAAAACTTCAGCATAAATATACAATGAGGCCAATTTGGAGCATGACATTGATATTCCACTTTGGAGAAAGGAAAATAATAATGAAAACAGCAGTTGTGTTCTCTGGTGTGAAGCTGAAAAGGTGAAAGTGGTTTCCTGCTATCTAGTTCCAAGACTAGCTTAAAAAAGGTGGAGCAAGCTTATTATCTGACTGCTGCCTAATGGCTCTCCAAAATGGCAGCCAGCATCCCTACAGCTTAAGAGTATGGCACACATTTCTCCTAAGTGAAACCTAAGGTGAAGGAGACTTTCCTTTGTTATTAGTGTTTCAAAAATACAGAAATCACAGTAAGCAGAATTTTTATAGTAATTGTCTTCTGGCAAAGAAGAGTCAATGACGTATCATAAATTCTCTTATATCTGAGAACACCTAAGCAATTGACTTATATGAAATCATTTGCACTACTCTCTGACTATATACATTTTTATCTCTCTATTATACATTTTTATCTCTCTATTTGGATAGGATTATTTTCAGTTGGATTTAGTAATGTGTCACTGTTCTGAATTTTCTGGTTTCTCAGCTAGTGTAAGAATCCGTCTTTTCTTCTGTGTTGCTTTTTTACTTGTATTGTCCATAATTTTCTGAATAATTCGTTTTACATCTTGCATTGTAATATATCTAAACTGTTCATTGTAAATTAACAAAGGAAATTAATTACTTCTCCTTCTTGTTTTATCAGCTTAGGAACTCGTTGCTTGAATCTTTTGGGATTCCAGCAGTTCATGGGGGATAGTGAAATGACTTCTGATTTGATTGATGAAGGAAAAGAGCTAATCAGAAGAGGTAAATTAGGTCCTCTATCATAGTCTTCCTACAAAATCATAGAACCATTGAATCATCAAGGTTGGAAAAGACCTCGAAGATCATTGAGTCCAACTGTGAACCCAGCACTTGCCAAGTTCACCACTAAGCCATGTCCCCAAGTGCTACACGTCTTTTAAGTATCTCTGGGGATGGTGACTCCACCGCTTCTGCAGCAATCTGTTCCAATGCTTGACAACCCGTTCAGTGAAGAATTTTTTCCTAGTACCCAAACTAAACATCCCCTGGCACAACTTGAGGCCATTTCCTCTTGTCTTGTTTTTTGTTACTTGGAAGGAGCGACTGACCCCCAACTCACTACACTCTCCTTTCAGGTAGTTGTAGAGAGCTATAAGGTCACGATCCCTGAGCCTCCTTTTCTCCAGGCTAAACACGCCCAGCTCCCTGAGTGTCTTCTCATTAGACACTTGCTCCAGACCTTTCCCCAGCTCCATTGCCCTTCTCTGGACCTGCTCCACCACCTCAACATCCTTTCTAAACTGAGGGGCCCAGAACTGGACACAGCACTCAAGGTGCAGCCTCAGCAGTGGCAAGTACAGGGGAGGAATCACTTCCCTGGTCCTGCTGGCCGTTCAGTTCCTGATACAGGCCAGGATGCCACTGGCCTTCTTGGCCACTTGGGCACACTCTGGCCCATGTTCAGCTGCTGTCGACCAGCACCCTCAGGTCCTTTTCCACTGGGCCTCTTCTCTTTCCAGCCACCCTGCCCCAGTCCTGTAGTGTTGCAGGGGGTTGTTGTGACCAAAGTGAAAATTGAAAGGAAGGTGGCTTGGTGACCACTTCCACCAGCTCCCTCAGTGCCCTTGGATGGATCCCATCTGGCCCCATAGACCTGTGTGTGTCTAAGCAGTGTAGCTGCTTAGTAGTAGCACTAGTCACTGACCATTTCCCTTGGATTCTGGGGGCTTTATTCTGCTCCCCATCCCTGTCTTTCACCACAGGGGACTTGGTACCCAGGCAACACCTGATCTTACTCTTAAAGACTGAGGCAAAAATGGCATTAAAGTTTACCTTGGCCTTTTCCTCATCACGTTATATGTTCTTGGATTAAATTTGTCTGAAACCTTGCAAAAAAACAACAACTTGTCATTATTTTGACATTATTTTGAAAACTGTACTGAGGCAGTCCACAATACAAAATGCAATAGACCTACAGGACTGTGGTTGCTATGGACTTCATTGATATCTAAAGTGAAGCACCAGTTTTATTCATCCAGTATCTGAATTTTAGGTATTTCTAAATATTTTACAGTATGTTACTGCTCTAAGGAGATGCTTGTTTCATAAAGGATGGTTAACATCTAAATTGTGTTTATCATCAACAAACTCATTTTAATCTTTCTTTGTGTGTGTTGATAGAGCTGCATGAGTTCAGTCATTTCCTTAAGTGTTTTTTGCTGTGTGAACTAACTGTGTTTTATCAGAGAAAGCATGTTGTTATAGAGCTGTAATTATCTGCTGGTTTAGAAAGCTTTTTATTTTAAGTTAATTTTTATTGAAAGGGTTTCTTGAAAATTGTTAAAAGCCATTGTGGTTCTTGAGTAGATACTTAGAAATTAAAATTTCAAGATACAATGTTATATTATGGAATACTTTTATTCTGATAGTTTATGCAAAATGAAACCTGGATTTACTTAGAGTAGTAGTATTTCTCTTTTTCTTTGAGAAAGATGAATGTTTCTCATTCCTCTAAATAATAGGTTATGATTGCTTCGATACTGTGATGTTCTACTTTCAACTTCATAGCAGGTATGACCACAAAGTATTGGGGTCATACTTTGGGCCTCACAGAGCTTCAGCAAGATCTTAAGTCAACACCACTCAAGTTTTTTATAATGTCATACTTTTCCCAGCTACTTCTAGAGGTTTTTTTTTTTTGCTTTGCCAGCTGGTATCCAAATATTGTGCTGTGACCCAAGACACCATCATCACAAATTCATTTTGATTGGAAACGCTATAATGATAGACAAGCAGCTTTTTGTTTTGTTTTTGTTTAGTTGTATGAGTTGTCTATTTCAATAAGAACCTGCTAGTTAACTTTGGATTTTCACTGTTTCTTAAAAAAAAAAATATTGCTAATGATTTTTCTTGTATGGAGCTCAGACAAATAATGTTTTTTTATTTATAGAGAAAAGAAAACGACAGAGGCAGGAAGAAGGTGAAAACAGAAGAAGGGTATGAGATTGTTTTAGCTAATAATAATAATAATATTACACTGCAATATCTGATAGGATTTGCCATGACTATTTAATTCAGCATAGTCTCTTCCACAAAAAAGGTAGTCCCAAATAATTGATGGGATCAGTTGAATCTTGCTTAATAGTCTTGGTTGGGGGTTAATTAAAGAGGATGATTTTAGTGACGCTACTTAGATACTCTTGTTACTCAGTGTGCTATGGTGTATGCCAATAGGTGTAACAAGCATTAAAAAGCTTCCTGAATTCTAGGATGCCAAATAATCTGAAATGGCTTATTATCAATGTCTTACACTGATACTGCTCTGCTTGAAAGAACTGCAGTTGCAGTGTCATCATGTTCACTAAAATGGGGACTGTGTGCTCCTCCCAAACTTACCTTGTTGATTTACGTGCTTATTGGAAAGTAACTGTCACAGGTTTTTTCCAGGGGAGGTAATTACATTGGAGACAGAAATAATACTGTTACTGCTGAACAAAAACCCAGAATGTTTGTTTCAAATCATATTTTGTGTGCAGACCGAACTGAAAGATTTGTGAAGCTTTAGGTTTTCATTGATTTATAACATTTGGAATCTAGCATGGAAAGTCACAGAGACAAATAGAAAGGATGCATGCAAAATAATACTGGAACTAAAACCTCTTGGCTTTTCAAGCTTGGGTATACTTTGATCCTTGATGACAGTCAGTACTGCGCAGACCTTTCTTCTGATCCTCTGCCCCATTTCATAATTTTAGAACCTGAATTTGTTGTGAAACAAAGTAGTAGTGAGTGCATGATATATTTAATATACACTAAAATGATCTGACATCAACAATTTTAGTTAAACAGCAAGCTCAAGTTTCAGATGTTACCTGTTATTTTGAGTTTTGCATTAAATACTGTAGCATATAAATAATGTAGCATATTCATTTTTTGGAGCTTTTGAGAGTGTCATGTTGTACTGGATCTTGATTAAGTGTTTATCCTTCTGGAGTTCAGAATTGTAACATATGACATAACTTTTGAGTTATACCAGGGTTTTTTTTTATATCAGTAACTTTCGAGTATACCAGTTCTTACCAGACTGTAATCTGGGATCTAAATATGAGACTGAAACATATAAAAGAGCAATTAGAAACATTTCTATTGAGACATGAAGTTGTCTCTTAAAAAAAGCACGAGATGTTTTCTTCTTTAGTATTTCTTTATACTTCATACTAAAATGTTTACAATGTAAAGGGTATCAGAATAGAAACAACAGAACAACAATCTTAATAAACATGGCCTGTCCAAATGTTTGGGGTTTTGTGTGCTGTTCTGTTTCCATTTTACCACTAGATGGAAGTAGTAAACAACAAAAGCAGCAGTGCCCACCATAACTTAGAGGAGTTGAGTGGACTTTGAGTGCAGATTTGAGATGCAGTTTGTTTTCTGCAAATCTTTTTTCTGAAGAACAGTTATGGTTACTGGCTTAGTGAAGAGACACATCTTGAGTTTAAAATGAAGCAAAAATTCTTCCTGTATCAAGATACTGAACAAGAACATTTTGAAAATATTGCTTTGATAATCTGTTGTGATTAATTTAGCTCTAAATTATGAACCTTGGGTATTCCTTGATCCCACATATGCTTTGTTGTGTTGCTTTATCCTCACAACTTATGTTTTCTTTTGTTGTCTTTTTCCAGGAATGGAAGGAGCGATATGGAAATAGAGACGATTCCACTAGAAACAGAGCTGTCCACACAGACCAAAAAGAATCCAGCTTCACAGAGACCAATGCCAATAGACGTAAGCTTTGTGGGTTTGGGGGGAGGTTGGTTTTGGTTTGTTTTCTTTTACTATCTTGTCTGCACAACACTGGCTGTGTGACTAGTTTCAAATATATTCCTTTTTGTGTTAGGTGATGTGCTGATACATCCACTTCTGTGGCACAGTGCCATCTTGCCATTAAGACACTGAAAAGGGTGCTGTGTTTCTTTCCATCTCCAACACTTCAACTAGTTGAGATTGGAGATTCTGGCTCTACTCTAAGACCAATAACTTGGTCTTATGGGATATATAATGATTGCAGTTAGAGTAGCAGTTGTCAGGAAAGAAAATAATTATGTTGTGAAGTTGGATGTTGTAAATCACAAAATTTATCTCTTCTACTTGGAAATTGCTATCTCACACTGGAATAACGGAGCAATCAGTTGACCAGCTTATGTGAAACCAATAACATACCACGGGTACATTTTTGTTTAATAATGTCTGTTAGCAAAATACTTATTTTTGGAAGTTTAAAGCGTCACAAAAGTTTATTTGTGAGAGTATTAGTGGGGGTTTTGTGCATTTGTGATCTTTTTTTGTACTTTTGATCTTTTTTTGTACTCCTGTAAGCTAACAATAAGTAAAATGAAACTGAAGAAAAAGGGGAGGAGGAGGCAAGCTTTGAATATGCTTTTGAGACAATGCTGGTAGATTGCCTCTCCTCTTTACAAAGTTGGAAATGCAGATTTTTAGTGGTAGACTAACCAAAATTATATTTTAATATGAATATGTAGCATTCCAACACCAAAACCAGCCATAAGTACTTGCCTAGTGAAGGTTGCAGAGTGAACTGCAAAACAAATACATTTCATTAATTCATGAGATTGTCTCTTTAAAAACAAAGAAAAGTTAATAAAAAAACTTCTCCAGCTAGCTTACTTAAAGCCTGAAGCTGTGAAGATGAATGGATGATTGTTTGATTTAAAAAGTAAAGTTTGCATGTAGTTTCTCATTTTCATTGTGTCTTTGCAAGGCAGATCTCATCCTATTTGAGGGGCAAGAGAAAAGTTGTAGTTGCATGTGTGGAGGTACAAAACTGAAATACTATAAATTTGAGCAACTTTGGTTTAATATTGAATCTGCTCTAAATTTTGGCACTTTCACTTTGGATGAGATATTTATTAATATAGTCTTTTAAATTTGATGTCTCCAAGCTGTTCACAGAGCAAATGAGTGTCTTTCTTTCCTTTTACTTATTCAGCACTATCAAAGTATACCCGATCAAATGGCAGGACTGAAAGAGATAGAATAGAACTCCTCCAGGATGCAGAACCTTTGGATTTTAATGCAGACTCTGTTAACGATGACCCTCTTGAATCAGACTCGGGAAGGTGAGGAATCTTCCGTGTTATTTACAGTTAAAAGATACTAATGTCTTGTGTCTTCTGACCTATGACAACTGCGTCAAATGTTTTCATAATAATAGTTTGGTAAACTAAATTTATCATTTCACCTAACTCTTCTCCTTTCTTCCTTCTGCCCCATGGTACAGGAATTGTTTTAGAACCTATTAAAATCTAAAGGTTTTTCAGGTTCTTAGAAATATCAGAGTAAGATTTGAATATAACTTTGTTATATAGTGGTGTAATCTGAAAAATACTTCATATAAAACTGACGAAGGACCAGTTTGTTAAGGAAACTTCTCATGACTATTCGGGAGGCACTCTGGCAATCACACTCTCACCACCCCAGACTTTCACTGCTGGGACTGAAGCCCCTTCACAGCCTGTGGCTCCAGTGACTCTACGGGTGCCCTGTTTCATGCCCTGCACAACCCGCTCCCACACAGTCAGAGAAGTTTTTAAGTTTCCCTTTCCAGCTCAGCCGCAAGTTTCCTGTACCAGAGTTCCAGATGTCTGGTTCCTTTAAGTAATTTAATCGTGGTGCAGCGACAGAATAGCTCGAGTTTGTACCTCCGGGGAGGGGCCCCAAACTGAGGAATCCCTGAGCTCTTATACCCTCACAGGCTGTGCCCCCGATACTCTGCGGTCTTCCAGCTCAGTCCTTGGCTCCTGCAGAGTCTCCGAGTGTCCGGTCACCTGGCTGGTGCCACAGGTCCCCGTGCAAAGGGTTGAGTCATGGCCTCTTGCCTGGGGCTCCTCCCGTTTCCTGCCATCCAGGACACAACCTGCAGCTGCACACAGAGCTACCTGCACTAGGTGTATTCCTCAACAGACATAGGTACAACATAAGGTTTTCTGTAATTTCCTGCAAGGCTTCAGAAAGCACTTGATTCTCCTGTATAAAATCCATTATAAAAGGCTGCAAGAAAGAAAACTGGGTATTACAGGACCCATTGCAAGAATACAGCTGGGGATCAGATCTTGGAACTACTGGACTAAATTAAACTGTGAACTTCCTGAACAGAAAGTACAAGACTGCACTATGTAGCTCTCTGTAATAGAGAATTTTTAGATTCTGTGGGTGTGACCACAACAGCAAATTTCCTCACTGATAGAGTGTCTTATATAACTGCTTAGCTCTGCTCATACTTAAGAAACAAATAAAATATTGCATGGGTGCTTTTTTTAATCTAGGTCATTCTGGTGTAGAACCATTTAATATAAATAATTTAAAATTCCCATATAAAAACTTACAATTTATTATTTTTCAGCTAAAACTACCATATCCAATCAAAAAAAGCCACAAATGGTTTTAGTAGACTTCTGTTTATAAGAACACAAACTACTTTTTGGATGCCATTGTTTGGTTGGGGTTTTTTATGTTTTGGGTTTTTGTTGTTTGCTTAGTTGTTGGTTTAGTTGGGTTTTTTTAAGAAGAAAGTCCTGTTCAACCAAAACATCTAACTTTTTTCCTTTGGATCAGGAAACAAAGTTCTTTAAGACTCTCTCTCTTGTATCACTGTTTTTCTTGGTCACATGATGTTTAATTTAATGACTGTCTATCAAATTCTCATGGAAACAATAATTCAGAAGAACTTCAGGTCCTTAATTCACTGACAGTTAAGGAGTAAGATTGTAGTGAGAGTTATTTGATTTCATGGGTCTTTATTTTTTTATTTCGTGTGATATTTTTTCATATTTAAAATTGATTCTGCAGGTACCAGCCTGGTGGAAGATACCTGTCAATGTCTCGAAGCAAAATATTTGATGATGTCTAAGCTCCTCAATGCTAAAGAAAATTCAGTGGAAGTCTAGCTTCTCCTCATTGCTTGGAAAATACTGTATTTGTGATATATCACTGAACCATCAAAGACTGTTTCTGTTTAAAAAAAAATGTGAAGGAACAACTTTGGAAATGCACGTGTATGATAAGTTCACCACTTATGATAAGAACATGCTTCTTCTATTGTAGATACTGTTGTGCATCAGTGTGGGCTTTTGTGTCACGATGAAAAGGAGAAGGCTATTAATTTAATAAATTTTATATACCTGGAACTGTATATACAATTTGAACTGTAACATTCTCAGTTCTAGGAAGAGATTTTCTGGAAGGATTTTTGTTGGGTTTTTTTTTTTGTTCTTTAACTGATGCTGTGAGAGCATCTTAATGCATCCAAAGTGCAGTTATATCAAGTACCATAATAAACACTTCCTATAATTTTTCTATTTGAACTTTAGTTCAAAATCTACTGAATAAAATTAAGGCTGCTTTTGCCTTCAGTGGTGTTGAATCAGACTCATATAAGGAAAAAGATTGAGTGGCAGGCTGTTCCTCATAAAACCGTAAAAATACATGTTCCAGTATTTAAAGAGTGGCTACAAAGAAGATGGAGACTCTCTTTTTACAAGGAGTCAAATAGAAAAGATGAGGGGTCATGGGTACAAGATAATCCTGAGGAGATTCCAGCTGGACACAATTGGAAATTTTTGCACATTGAAAACAATCATCCATTGGAATAATCTCCCCAGAGAAGTGGTGGATTCCCTAAGATTGGACACTTTTAAGATCTGGCTGGGCAAGGTGCTGGGTTGTCTTGTCTAGACTGTGCTTCTTGTGAGAAAGGTTGGACAATAGAATCACAGAGTCACAGAATGGTTTGGGTTGGAAGGGACCTTAAAGATCATGTAGTCCCAACTCCCCTGCCATGGGCAGGGACACCTTCCACTAGACCAGGTTACTCAGAGCCCCATCCAACCTGTCCTTGAACACTTCCAGGATGGGGCATCCATACCTTGTCTGGGCAACCTGTGCCAGTGCCTCACCACCCTCACAGGTAAGAATTTCTTCCTATTGTCTAATCTAAACCTACTCTCTTTAACTTTGAAGCACTTCCCCCTTGTCCTATCACTAGAGTTTCTGGTGAAGGTCCCTCTCTAACTTCGCTGTAGGCCTCTTCAGATACTGGAAAGTTGCTATGAGGTCTTCTTGCAACCTTCTGTTCTCCAGGCTGAACAGTCCCAGCTCTCTCAGCCTGTCCTCATAGGGGAGGTGCTCCAGACCCCTTTTCTTTCAAGGCCCTCCTCTGGACTCCCTCCATTAGGTCAGTGTCCTTCCTGTGCTGGAACCCCAGAGCTGGATGCAGTGCTCCAGGTGGGGTCTCACCAGACCAGAGCTGAGGGGCAGAATCCCCTCCCTCAACCTTGCCCACCCTGCTTTGGATGCAGCCCAGGACACATTTGGCTTTCTGGGCTGTGAGTGCACATGGCCGGGTCATATGCAGCCTCTCACCCACCAGCACCCCCAAATCCTTCTCAGAAGGGCTGCTCTCAATCACTTCTCTGCCCAGCCTGTAGGTGTGTCTGGGATTGCCATGGTCTAGGTGTAGGACCTTGCACTTCACTTTGTTGAACTTCATGAGGTTTGTACAGACCCACCTCTCACGCCAGACCAGGTCCTTCTGGATGGCATCCGCACCCTCCATGGTTTTGACTGCACCACACAGCCTGGTGTTGACAGATAATCCTTGAGGTCCATTCCAGCCTGGTATTCTGTGATTCTGTGAAATTTGGTGGCGTAAATTTTGGAGCAGTGTGTGTTGGTGAAGAAAGGCTGTATTTTTTCTTTTCCAACATTATAAGCAGATAAATGATTTTAGCATGTGTAAATAGTTGAAATTGAATATGGACCAGTTTCACTGTCTTAAGAGCATGTGTGCAATAGCAAGAATACATTATCAAAGATACAATGTCTGCTTAAGATCTTTACAGTTGTAATGATTCAAAACTTTGGCACACTAATGTTTTTGTAACTGTTAAAGAAATATACTATGAAAATTGAGTTAAATACTGAAACATGATAATTTGCACGCACCTCAGGCACGGCTTCAAACTGTAGAGTATTTCTTTAAAAGAAGGGAAATACATAGCATGACTAGATAATGGCAAACACTTTTAATATCCTTAATACCCTCGTTGCATTATGTATCAGTTTTTCAGGTGCCTGTATTTTGCAGTAAGTTGTTGTGAAAGGAATAATACTTATTCATTTGTATGCCATTCAAAAATGCCAATTATTGACAGTGTAGAAAAGCTTCACATTAATTTTATTGGTGTAGATACATTTTTAAACCATAGTTACTTGAATGAAGTTTCAAATGTAATCATAAGGTAAAAGATGTGGTCAAATTCATGATAACTTTGGTAATTTGAATAACTTAAAATATTGCTTTTTTGCAGTTTGTCTGAAGTCTTTACCACTTGGGAGTTTTCTTATGTGCTTATTGCAGAGTTATGTTGAAAACTGAAATAGAACAAGTTTCTATCAAATATTCTTTATCATGCTTCAAAAAAAGATGTCTCATAAAGCAGCTACATATGAGTTGTTCAGAAAAGTAAGTTTTCATGAATGACATATTCTACTAATTTTTAAAAATAGTCTGTGTTTTCTGAAGTTTATTGTTAATGGGGATCTAACTCTACCTCCTGTGATTTAGTATGTGTTCTAACAGTAGTGGTATTTGTAATATATTGATCTGCCTGTTTTAAAACACTGAATTGTTACTATGAAGAAGAAAAAAATCTCTATTTGTATAGATATAACTATATTAATAAATTGGCAGACATACAATAATTGTCAGTTTTGTTCTTAGGTGAATACACTGAATGTCAGCCATGCCCACATGTATTCAAGCTCATGCAATTTCCAGATTGCTTATATGAGGGCACTTTTTTAGTTTGGGTATTTTGTGTTCGTAAAAGCTTGTTCCAAATCTTATGGCTGTATCAGGGACTGGAAGTTGAGAAAATGAGTCTTTATTCAGAGTCTTTTCTTTAGCATCTCTATGTTAGCACCTATTTAATTTATTTTAGTTCTACTTGAAAGTGCTATCCTGAATTCAGCCTTATGTGAAAGGCTTTGTATATGTTTTTGGACATCCATCCACATGAATGCTCTTAGACTTGATATTTCTATTTTAAGAATTTATATCGCATTTAATTGCCCAAAAGTTTATTTATAAAAATCTTGGAATGAAATAAGATTCAAGTTCTTTGCTTAACCCTTGAAATGTCACTGCAAAAGGGATCTAATTCAGTGCTAATGGCAAAACTATAGAAAAAATGTTTGTTTTTCTGCATGTCTGTGAAGTATCCTTACCTAGTCCTTCGTAACTTCAGAGACTTGGATCGAGGCTTCTTGGGGCCTGGTTTTTCCTTTCTCAGTGAAATGGCTGCAAACAGAATTTTCAGGGGAAACATGGTCAGGATTTTATATACAAAAGATAACTAGTCCCTGGTGTAAGCCTTCTGTGCAGTTTCACTGGAATACAATAATTTGAGGAGTTGACTGTATAAATTAATGGCAGTGGGATTTCAGATTCTAACATGGACATTCTGAGCTCATGGGGATGGGAATCCGGTGACCTTTTTTGATGTTGCAGTGGAGTAAGGGAGTAACCAGTGAGTGCTTTTTGAACTCTGAAGATCTCTAAAGATTTCCTGGATTCCGCTTGGCAATCCCTGGAGTGTCACACCCTCCCTGGATGCTGTTTAAGTAAGGAGTTGATAAGTGAAGTCATGTTTCATTTGTAGTGTGCATTGCTGACCAGCAAATTACTCTTGCTCTGATTATGTGCAATTTGTCGGCCAGTTAATCTAAAGTGTGTTGTGAAAACTAGTTATGGGTTCATATCACTAAATCTGGAAGACTTCAAATAAAGAAATAGAGAGTACAACTATAAAAGAACATTGTAGAAATAAGGGATATGCCTGCACAGCATTTGCTCTCTGCTTGAGCTAGTTTTAAACTCGTTTGCTTACTGTTCATACCAACAATACAGAACTTGCCTGGGGGCTCTGTGCCTAAGGATTTACCACTCTCCTGAGACGTGGTGGATGACCCATCCCTGGAAACATTCAGGGCCAGGCTGGACAGGGCTCTGAGCACTCAGACTAGTTGAAGATGTCCCGGCTGATTGCAGTGGGGGTTGGATTAGATGGCCTTTACAGGTCCCTTCCAACCCAAACCATTCTGTGACTCTGTAGTGCTTCCCAGCCAGACTGTGGCAACAATTGATGGGTTCTACGCTGCTGTAGCTTGAGTCCCAGCAGTGCTGCAGCTGAACCAAGTTAAAACTCTCTTTGATATGTGGAGCAGTGACTTAATAATGGCCAGTCTTCGCGAGCGAAGATTTGGGAAAGGTCATTAACCCTTCCAGCCTGCGCAGTGGATTTTTTAGGTGAGACACAGCGTGCGCTGAACTGAGCCCACCCTTTAATCCTGAGGTTCATCTGCCGGGGCCAAGCACGCTTGGACAGTGGCAGTGAGGGTCTCAGAACGTAGGTTTGTTTAGAGTGACCTTCTCTTAGATGGATTGCCTTACAGGGCTGATGAGCTCCATCTGCCCGGGGGAGCAGTGACTATACTGTAGGCTAATGGTATTCCTGCATCCTATTTGATGTTCCAGATTAGGTGATTTTTGATATAACTCCCTTGCAAACTGTGCTTTTGGGAACTGAGTGTTAATGTATTTTTCTATCTGTAAATATAGTCATATTTATTTGCAGCTGAAGAATGTCAGTTATGTATTTCTTTGTTATTTCACCTCTGAATTACCAAGCAGTGTGTGTGCACATTTCACCATCATTCCTACAGTTTTCTCTTTGTCTGTAAACACCAAAAAAAAAACCCCAAACACCAAAAATCCTACCCAAGTTAAGTACAAATGTTTTAATCTCTTCATGTCAAAGATTTAAACGAGTGAAAAGAGTGCATTCAAGTCACAATGAGCTTCAAAAAGCTGGAGTGAAAACTGTAGCTGCTTTGGTACTCTGTCAGTGTTGGAGTTCTTAAAAAGTACGGATAGCAAAAAGCTCTTGTCAAACTTAATACTCCTACATTAGATTTGTAGTTCTCTTTTTTCATGTGTTTAAAAACATACCTATTTTTGTATGTATGTTGGGAAATAAGTCCTCTGCTGAAGAGAGGTGCATCTCAGCGGTGAAGTGAGGGAGTTTTTGTGAGGGAAGGTAAAGGGATATATAACTTCTAATCTGTGCTAATTGTGACACTTTGGGCAAACGACAATGTAGCTTATTATTTAGGTAAAGTAACCTGTAATAGTAAGAAAAACTTTATAGTACTGTAAATTAGCACTGCTGGAAAAACTATGATATATAATTTGCCTTTATTTTGCAATCAAGCACTTGTAAAATAGCCATTAGCAGAATTAATAGGAATGGTGGAAAGCTGCTGTCTTTTCAATATTTATGCTTGCGGTTTTAAAATATAACATGACAACAATTTTTATATATGAAGTATTAAAAAAGTGATTATTATGATTTTCTGTGATTATGATAATTTGTATTTTATTAAATTTATCTTGGAATACTGTAAATGTTGTGTGAAAAATACTACATATTGTTTCAGTTTTCATTATTGCTGTAATTACTTGAAATATGGGGGCATTCACAATACCAAATAGAGATCACCTTATGAAGGAGAACTTTTTATGAGGCTTCTTAAAGAAATCTAACTTGTTCATTACAGAAAAATATGTGCATCTTAATTATTAACAAGAACACTACTAAGGGGATATATTGTGTCCTAGCTTTTATTTTTTCTTTGAAATTCAGAAAATTGTTACTTTTTTCAGAGCAGCTTACTTTGTGAATCTTGTAAACTTTTTGAAACTTTTACATTCCTTTTCCCTAATGGGCTCTGCAGGAATATGTACTGCTTCATGGCAGTTATCTAATACTAGCTGTGCCTCTAAGTAGTCTAGTCTGAAGCTGAGACACTCCTACACCATTTGATTGATTATGTTAACAGAAACTCGGCATTCCTAGCAAAAAAAAGCACGTTGAACTAGATCCCTTTTTAATATATTAATCGCTGTCATTGATTTTATTGCATTATATTTGGTACCTTCTGTTTGGGTCATATGGTAAACCCAGTTTGGTTTATTCTTAGTTTCTCTTAGAATGCATTGGAATGTGTTTCTCAGCATGCTTTTGTGTGCACGCGTGTGTTTTAGTTGTAATTGACAGGCAATAATAATGTGCAGCTTCAGTTATTTCATCAGGATAATGTTGCTATATCTGACATATTCCTGTGAACTATAGTAGTTTTATAGTGGTAGCTTAGCTGTCACCATAGAAATTAGTTATTTTCTATAGAAATACATTGTGTTTCTGTAGAGGTATCTGGAAGAGAAGGGAATTAATTTGTAAGCCTAGGTTTAGTAATAGATCTTCATTCTCCAGTGTATATCAAGATAGGCTGTAGGAGTGCTGCTTGTGGATAGACTATCTTCTTTTGCCTTATGATACAAGTATGAATGCATAAATACCTTGTTTTGAAATTCAGAGTTACAAATTTTTCTTTGTAGTGTTCTAAATTATTGTTGTACTGGATATATTTTTGAAATGTGTGTTATAATATATAGTCAAAGAGTTAAGTTGGCATGAAATAAATAATTTCTGCAATACATTTTCCCTGGTGTATTTTAGATATTCATACTTCTCCAAAATGTTTTTGAAAGTGATCTTTTAGAGAAATTAGACCTATTTCTTTTTTTCCAGGTGGAAATCGTGCTTACTTTACAAAACAATCCGGCCTTGTTTAGGTCATCTTTTTGCATTTTCTTTTAAGCAGATTAAAAAGGGAAACTGAGAAGATTCTTTTGTACCTGGACATGTTCTCAGAGTCTGAGAAGAAGACTCTGTCCCTTTACTGACACTCCCCCCAGCTGCAGAAGGCCAAGCAGCGTCTGCGAGTGCCAGGAGACAAGAGGTGCAGCCAGGCTGGTGGAGGCTGTGAGCATCCTGCAGCACCTGGGGGAAGCCTGTGAGGGCCCTGTGTGCTCCTGGGACTGACTGGGCAGTGGGTATTGCTGTGGGGTGAAAGGTGAGGTCCCTGCACCTCACCCTCTCCTCTGTAAGCACTCAAAGTAGGACACAATTCCCTCAATTGACCCTGGCCACTGGTGAGGCCCAGCACAGGAAGGACATGGACCTGTTGGAGCGAGTCCAGAGGAGGCCATGAAGATGATCAGAGGGCTGGAGCACCTCTGCTACGCAGACAGGCTGATAGTGTTGGGGTTGTTCAGCCTGAAGAAGAGAAGGCTCCAGGGAGACCTCACTGCAGCCTTTCAATACTTAAAGGGAGTTGATAAAAAAGATGCGGACCTACAGACCTTAGGGCCTGTAGCATTAGGACAAAGGGCAGTGGTTTTAAACTGAAAGAGGATGGATTGAGAATTGATATAAGGAAGTTTTTTGCAATGAGAATAGTGTGACACTGGCACAGGTTGCCTAGAGAGGTGGTGAATACCCCATCCCTGTAACATTCCAAATCAGACAGGAGGGGCCTCTGAGCACCCTGATCTGGCTGAAAATGTCCCTATTTATTGCAGGGAGATTGGAACTAGGTGATCTTTACTGTTCTTTTCCAAACCAAACCATTCTGTGATTCTTGAGTGATCGTCTGTGTATGTTTTTTTTTTTTTCCCCAGAGGTGGTTTGAATAGTGAATTGAGTCATTCTCTGCATAGTTAACCAGCCACACTCTTCCTCCAGACTTAGTGTGATAAGTAACTACTCTAAATCTACCAGTATATGGTTTAGATGATGGGAATTGTCCTTATCAAACACTAACTTCCTATTATTAGTTGTCAGATGTTTATTTGCTTGGAGAGCAATATAAATCCTGGTGTTCAGTTGTTAGCAGTTGCTAATGAAACTACTTGAGTGCTCAGTGAATTTTACATCTTCTGAAATAGCATTTGACTGAATTGCCAGGCTTGTGAATTAACTCTACCCTTCCCTCTGCAGCTGTGCCTGCACAGTACCACGGTGCACCTGCCACAGCATGTTGCTTGCTCATCCTAGTCTCTGCTCTGCATGCTGTGATAAAGATCTTAATCCTTTCTCTTCATAAACGTCCTGTCTGTTGCATCTTACCATGCGTTGGTTCATTACACACCATTGCCTTGAGGATTTTTTGAGAGCTTTATCAAAAAGCCAGAGTTTCTCAGAGCCCAACTTGGGACAGAAGACACATTTTTTCTTCCCTTCTTGGAGAACATGACCTGAGCTGCAAAGAGATTCAGCTCATGAACAGAGGTCAGGTATCAGAGAGGTTTATGAATGTGAGTTATGCACAAACACAAGAAAAGCTCTCTGGTTCCTTCCACAGAAACAGTTTGTCTGATTAAAAGTGTGTGTTTTGAATCGCTCAGTCAACATCAAAGCAAAAGAACAATTGGAGGCAGTGACTAGACATGCTCTGTGGAAACCCACTAAGCCTTTGAAATCCAAGTGAACACTTGGAGTTAAACAATTCACTGTCAAACAAGGTAATTTCCAAAGCTTAGGAAAAGTCATCTTTTCTAAGTAAACTTCACAAAGACCAGATGCTGGTGGGAATTTTTCTTGTGTGTTCCCTATTCTTTTTTTCCCCCAGTCTGGCTCCTTCCATAAGCACTTGTACTTCTGAAAAAGCATCATGCTTTTTATTTTGGAAGATTTTACTGGTTTTAAATCTAAGGGAATCGTGAAGAAAATGCAAAAGTGATGTACTACTCTGATATATTGCAGTTTGCAAGCAACAGCCTTCAAGCTCAGATTTCACAAATAACTAACTACTAAGTCTATTGGAAGAGGCCAGCACCCATGGCAGCCAGTGTGACACAGCACCACCCCTTGTGTGTGTCACAGTATGTGGAAAGGAATGAGGCAAAGTCAACCCAGCACAGAGAGAGGTAGGACAAAGGAAGAGGCAAAGCAGAGCGTGGGAGAGTATTTGAGCAGGGTGGCAAGGGAGATGTGAGCTCTTCTGGCTCCTGGGGTAAGTTTACACCTTTTGCTGCTCCCAGCCTCACCTCAAATTTTTTGTAGGAAATCTGATAGCAACATGCTGACGGCTTGGCCCTTGAGGTCTAAAAATACGTAGCTTTGACTATAGAGGATCAATAAAAAGCTGTGTTGGGCTCAGTACTGTGCAAACACCCTGTAGCTTTTGCCTCTCATTTCTGGAATCAAACCTTTTCATAGTTCATGGCTTGAAGAGTATCCTGACAGAAGAAAAAGGAGGAAGTGAGCTGGGAGGGAGTGTGAGCAATTGTGCAATTCAGAGCACCAAAATAAAATACTAAATTTTTTTGCCTCTCATACTGTTCAGTGGCAGGTTGCAAAGACACAGACAGTTGGAATCAGGGTTTCTGGACTAACGCTTAAAACAGCTTCACAAATCCCCAGAAACTTGTTATCTCAGAACAATAAACAGAGACTGTGGCTGCAGGCTTGAATGCTGATGTGCTGTAAAGTGATAGCCAAGCCAGTGTAGAACAAGGGGACTGGGATCTTCAGGCTCAGGGGTTGAGTGGGTAGGCAGAGTCTGTCCCAGGTACCCACAGAGGTAGGAGCCCTCTGCTAAAGGGGGCAACAGCATGAACTTTGCTGAGTGTACCCCTGTTGTCAGTTCTGAGTGGAGGCAATTTACAGCTAGGAATAAATTAAAACCTTAAAAACACTTCCAGAAAATGGGATGAACTTGCTTCCTTTTTAGGCAGACATCTGTTGAAATCCTGCAGCAATATAATCAGATATTCAGTCACCATTTACTGGGAACAATTAGTGCTAATGAGCCTTAGGAATTACTAGAAACAATAATTACTAACAAGCATTAGGAACTAACAAGCTTGATTCTACTCTCATTGAAATGCAGACCTTTGTGAGTAGCAGTAGCAGACCATGTCTTAGGTGGTTATTTCTCTGGGAACTGTTATAGAGCTTGACTGAGTTCACTAGTGTATTTGAATAAAGAACAAATATGAGACCAGTCATTTGATTAGCTACAGATTCTATCTATTGGAGCTCATAGTTCATCAGTCCTTTGGAGGAATCTCAGCTTTAATGTTCACAGTGTGGCAATTTGTGCAATTTTATTTACCACAGGTCAAGATGATGCTTCCCCATACTTTGGGGTAGATAGACTGGACCAAACCAGTATTCCTCCAGAAGAGTATGTTCAGCAACAAGGCTGAGAATAGCTGGCCCAATGTCAAAATGAAGAAATTTGAGCTCTTGATTTTTGCTCTGAAAACTTTTGGCACTTGCAGAGAACAATAAAACATGACAGTCTGTAAAATTATTCTCTGGTTCCAACAGTACAGTGTTGGATTTAATAGTAGTTTCCTTGGATGCTTACACTTTTGAGATATTTTTCATTTCTCTACTGCTTTAAAATCAAGAACTCCAATAGTCTCTGCTATCTGCCACCTTGGCTTCTGCCACAAAATCAGGAAAAGCAGGCTAGCAACTGTTACCCTATGTAGATCAAGAGAATTGTTAATGTCTTAAAAATAAATAAATAAAAATCTACATAAACAGTCAAACTTGTATTGGATTTGATTGTTCCTTCTTTTGCAACATTTTCAAATTTGCTCTGTTCCCAACTTTCTGCTGTTAGTGATCATAGAAAGAGGCACAAAACTGTTCTTCACATGGCACCAGAAGTCCACAGCTAAGTAGAGATGAAATACGAAGACACAAGACATAGAAGTGTTCATCCCAGTGGGCACTCTGCTACATCACACACCTTAATTTTCTGCAGCAGAGCAGGAAGGATTAAAAACATCACCATGTTATACCAAACTTCTCCTTCGAGGAATTGAGATCTTTGAGCATAATATTGGTATGCCAATTGATTCAGAAAACTCAGCTAAGTGCTGAACTTATATTTGTAATGGAAGAAAAGAAAGACTCTTTGACTGGGTGCTATTGTTTTTGAGCATTGCAATTGCTACTTCCTTGTCAAATCTGTAAATTGTGAATTCTTTAAATTTTAATGGTTTGGAAGTTAATGAAGTTGGTTAACTCTTCAGCTGATCCTGTTGAAAAGAATAATGAAGTATATATAAAAACATCCTTGATGCTTCTTACAACTGCAATGGTAAGCTTAAATTTCTTTCAGAACTTGTACTTGCAAGAATAAATTTCTTTCACAGCGTGTCTGCTTAAACAGGAGCATGTACCTTGTTTCAGCAGCCTCCTTGTCAGCTACATGTATGACTGTCCCACTCAAACACTGCCACTTCCCATCCCACACCACTGCACACTCTTCTGGACTGCTTGCTCCTTTCCTTGTGACAGGAAATCGTGGGTTGCTTTCCAACAAACCTGAGTTAAGTATCATTGTGCTTGAAATAGCTCCAGTTTTCAAGTGAGACAAAGTCCTGCCTTCCAGAAAACCATGGACAGTCTTGCAAAACTCTAGACAAGAAGTTGTGCTAGTGGGCAAAATCTATTTAAGTATCTGTCTGTGTGTACAGCTTGCTAGCTGTCCACATCAGCCACTCAGTGAGAAACTTGTTGAATGTTCTTCATGACAGCTCCAAACTCATTAAATCCCTGAGCTCAGTGTAGCGATACTTTCATCTTCCTCATCAATTGAAGAACCCGTTCCCAGAGTTGTCTCCAAGGTTTTACACTGACTGTGGAACAAGATTTGGGCAAGACTGGAGCAGAATTTTTCAAGAGGAGCCCCACCCTCTCTCCTGCAACAGTGAAGGACTAGGCTGAGGTCTTAGCATGGGCAGAAGGAATCAGTGTTTGTGCTGGTTTGGATCTGAGTTATGACATTTCAGAACAACCATGTGTCAGGAAACCCTAATTCAACACATTGTTCCTTTCCAGGAAACTTCTCTAGGAGAGTCCCTGGGCTAGAGAATCGATGAATTGAGTGTTTTGTAAACTTTGCAAAAGAAGCCTTGTACCACTCAGGGGTTGCTACAGTATGCTCCCTGACTTCTGAGTTAGACATCAAGGCAGGCGATTGATGCCTTACCCATTCCACACACAGAAGATTTCTCACACTGATGACCAGGGATGACCCAATGAAAAATCCAAAAGCTTGAGAGAAAACATCACTCCACCCAAGTAAAAGACGTTGGTTTTGTGCTTCATTTTCTTACCACGTGCCTCAGTTTAGTTTAGTTTAGAAATGCTTAGTATTTTATTCAAAGCACAGGATCCATCAGGACTTGAAACTGTAAGATTTAATTCCTTGAATGTGTATACCTAAAGTCTGTTTTATCTTGCAGCATTAGCTTTGACTAGGAATAGCAAGGTAAAGAACTCTATGTGCATGGGCAAGGGAGAGACAACTTCCACTGAATGCCTTTTGCAGCCATACTTCATTATTTGAAGCATATTATTTAAAAAGCCACTCTCTGGGACTGTGAGGAATGGTGATAGGCTTTGCAGGTAGCACAAGCTGCCTAAGGAACTGTACACAGAAAAGACCAAGACTGTGCACCTGCCCTCCACAAACCTGTTGGAGTTGCTGTCAAACCCTTTCTTATATTAAGCAGTGCACTCCTGGCCACCTTGGCCAGGTACTTTGTATCTTGGCAGAGATTGGACTATTCCCATTTTAACTCACATGATGATTCCAGTATTTTCAAATGGAAGACATTCTTAACATATAGCCGTTAACTCAGCCTTCATTTCTTTTTCCTGTGGATTCTTCAGAGGCTAAAATGAATCTTTTCTTCAAAAACGAGGAATAATTAATACTTGCTACTTCACAGCTTTGGGGTAAAAGGAGGCAAAGAGTTCACAGTTCTGATCTGAATCACACTTGTGACAATGTCAGTCAGAGAACAGCTGGATGTCAGGCACTAAACCTCTCAGAAAGACCCACTGGCTGGGGGTAAGTCTCTCTGCTCTCGTCCTCCCAGTTTACCCACTTTGTCCCTAACTAAGAGACAAACACTATTTTGTGATATGTAATGACAAATCCTCCAAAATAAGCTTGAAGCTCCAAATTTCCCAAGGGTCCAGGGCCCCCTGTTTTTCTTTAAAAGCTGAAGCAGTCTCAGGACTTCTCCCACCTTCTTTCTTGATCTTACATGACATGTCGGTGATGGCAGGAGAAGGCTGTGCCAGGTCAGGCAGCGCAATATCAGAGGAAAAGCTGGACTTGCACACTGGAGTTGCCACTTGGGGGAGCCTGTTACAGTCCAGGAAGCGTCACATCATGGACTGCGGCGCAGCACTGCAGCCTCTGTCCTTGGCAAAGGTAGCTGGTGATGGAATAACCATGACATTCCTAGAGCTTACATAATATTTACAGTAGTAGTAGTATAATTAGAATTAATATTTGTCTTGTAATATACTATTCTAAGAAATGTTTTGTTATTCTTTTTGTGAACCAGTTTTTTGGTTTTGGGTGAGTGTTTTGTGTTTGTTTTTTTTTTTCCTTGGCATCATCAAAATAGCCATCTTTGGTGACATCCGGGTCGTATGACTGTTTGTACAGAAACTTGTGAGGTTTCATCCATCAGAAGATAGTGACTTCCCCCTGTAGATAACAAACATGACAGATTATGCAATATCTGGGTAGATGATGTTAGCAAATTCCTGTTAGCATTATCTGGCCTCAAACACAGGAATGGTGTATCAGAAACGTGGCAGTAATTGTAGTTTAGTTTCTTGTTCATATGGTAGAACTACATTTTCCACTAGCATAAATCCATTTGAGACCATATGACTAATTTGTTTTTAAAAAGGATAAGTCTTCTGACAGAAATAATAGTTTACAAATACTTGAATGCTGACTTGTGCCAATATTCCAGACTTGATTCTGTGTAAATGACTGCATCTTGGTAGCTGCTAGTGGTTTGTACTGTGGCAGGTTCCCCATCAACATCAGTGTCTGCAATAGGGATGTACTACAAGACACAAACAGAACATTAACTAGTGTAAAGGGCTGTGGTTTGGGTGACTCACTTCAGGGAGTAGTATAGACACTGGCACTTCATCTCTATTGCATCAGGCCTAACCACACACCTTAGACGCCACACTTCTGAAATCAGAAGGAGCTTTGCCAAGGAGTAAAGTTAAGACTTGACTAGTGGAAAAGGTCTTGGAACACAGCAGGGGCTGTAACATGTTGTAACTTGGCATGTGGAGTTAGAAAAGTGTGGGGACTCCTGCTACCATTTCTGCAGCATGGGGTGTGCCTGCTTGCCTGCATTTCCCTGTCTGTTGCCCACTACAACATGTGCCTGCAGATCTGTGCCACTGTCCAATGCTCCTTGGTCCCTTCCCACTCTATGCACTGTATGAGGTGGGGTCATGAATGATGGGCTGGGATCAGTGGTCTCCCACTCCTGGTGGCACTCCCACCTACCCTGCAGAGAGACAAGAGCATCCGGGTTATGGAAGAAAACCTTGTGTGCACTTGGAGGAGTTAACATAGATTTTTTTTGTTCCCAGCAGTTGTTCCCAGGTCAGACAGGAGAACAAAAGTGTGCAGGAAAGAACATGGCACAGCGAGGGCCCATGTCCTACAGGCTGGACAGAAGGATCTATCCTGGATGATCTGAATAACTGATGTCAAATTTGCTGGGCATAACCAAGACATGCTATCACTTCTATTTAAAATCATTCTTGATTATCTGCTTGGTCACTTGATCACAGGGTCAAGTGAAGGGCCTACACAAAGACATCACTACCCTGCAGCCCATATAGAGAAAGACATCATCTGCCTAACTTCCCAGCTCATAAAGAAAGCACCACCCCATTTCAAGGGAAATAGCAATGGGGAGAGGCAAAGCAGTCTCACTGCTGAGACAAACCTCAGCTCTGTGGGTGTGAAAATATCACACAACCTAACAGTCAAACTTCCCATTAATGCGGTTTGCAGCTGGCAACATGAGTCACGTACCTCAGAAAGAGCAGGAGTGATGTTACAGAGTGCCTGTTGTCCCCCTGCTAGGAGATGAGTTTGAAAAGGCCTTCATGTTCATCTCCCTTCTGCTGTGCTTGAGGTCTTGTTTCTGGTCGAAAAGAAAGAACGGGTCACATATAAGAAAGGCCAAGAATTTACTGTTAATTAAAATCTAAAGAGTATTTATTGTTAATCCAAATTTAATTGATATAAAAAAAGAAAGAATAATATTGCAGTTATAACTTCAATGTGGGAAAAGTGCCAATAATAATATTTATAATACAATTGCAACATAAAATAATACACCTATTTTTTATCCATTTTCTTGGATTGTACCTCATCCTTCCATTGTTTCTCTAGGTCTTAGAGTCAGCATCTTCAGAGTGCAGAATGACTTAAAGCTGTAAATCTTCAGCTTCTGATGTCCTTTGTGGGAATATTACCACACTGATGCTCTAGGATCTCCTTGAGGTCTTTTGTCTGTGACTGCTAAAATGCATTTACACCTTTCTCTTTTTTTTCACTGGTCTTCAGCTACATATTACAGGTGAGTTTACTGTATGTGGTGTATTCCACATATGCTAAAGGCTCTTAATTTTTATTCTCTTTAGTACCCCTAAACCCAGTTTTGCCCAGGTCTATATTTCTCTGACCATTGATGCGGAGCTGTGGGATCTCCAGCGCCAAGCCTGTGTCCCAAATTTTATCAGTTCATGCCTATACTGCTCTGTGCTCCATGCACTGTCTCCAGCTTGGTATTTCTCGATCCTGTATTGTGTTAGAAGTAAACATCTCCATTATACATAGAACTACTAATAGTTACTGCTATCTATATAGAACTGCACCATACAAAGATAAACAAAATTAAAATTAATTACTGTAGGCAACTGGTCAGCCAGAGAAATTGCTGTCACAGAAAGTAAAGCTATAGGCAGATAAAGCAAGCTTGTCAGGCCCTCATCCTGAAGCTCTGCCAAAGCTGGTTGCCTGTTGCTAGCAATGGCAATGCCAGCTTACAGGGCTATCTTGCTGCTTTTCTGAGCATTTCTTGCTTGCCTCTCAGGGAATTAGGCATGTTATGGTGTAGTACATCCAACACAAGTCCTTATGTCTCTAGTTGAATGTTTACAGAGGAAAGAGATTATCTAAATTTTGGAAGTTTTAGAAATCAATAGCTATGAGTGGAGCAGAGGAGCCTGGCAATAGCTCATCTTATGGGTGACAAAAGTCACTTCTAAAATGCACAGGCCATGAAGAGAAGGGACTCTGGGACATCACAAAGCTCTCTAGAGCAGTGGGTGTCCCCAGCCATGTTGATGAGTATCACCAGCATGTTGAGTGCTGAATTGTGCTCCCCTGTCTAGCATGCCCTGGCCGATAAAAGCATCTAACTCACATGTCACCAGCAAGTTTCTGGAGTCAGGAACCAAAACAGTCCCTGGTAATTTGGAGAGGAATCTCCAGAGAATAACAAGAAATAGCTACATCCTACTTGTGGTTGTTTCAGAAATGGTACCACACAGGCTGAAGTCTCAGCTGCAGTCAGTTTGGCTCCACGGGCTGGCAAGGGAAGCATTCCCCTCCCTGCCAATACTACAGCTCCTCCCTCCACCACCTTCCTCCAGATACTCCTGCAGCTGTGCCTTGCCTGGCGCTGCTCTCTCCTGTACAACTACTGACATTGCTACCTACCACCTTTTACCCTCCTGCCTAATGGTGCCTGCATGATTCCATTTACCTACATTTCAGAGGACTGGGAGGGGCGCAAAAACGTCGTCAAGACTTCCCCTCCTGGCATATTCCTGTGCCAATTGCAGAGACTTCACAACCACCCTTCCTTCCCCAGGCCATTCCGGCACTTTGTGATTGTCTTTAGGGAGGCCTTTCCGAGGAACAACTGGCTGAAACCTTCTCTCTGGTTTTGGCTCCCTCCTCTTTGCCCCCTTCACTAAGGACAGATTGTTCTGTTTTTTGTTGCAGAGAGCTGCAGAGTGTTCTTCTTCTATTCTTCCTTACTTGCCCCAATTTGCAGTTATTAAGGACAGCTTTTCAGCATCAAAAGGTATTTGATCCCACTAAATGCTGGGCCCATTTAACTGTTTTCTTCTGTGGACAAAATAAAGAGAGGGTTGAGTACAGAAGTTTCTCATGCATGTTAGACTTCTATTGCATTGTTTCTCTGTGGTTGACAGAAAATTGCCAATATTTTTGAGAAATGTAATAGAATAAAAAAAAAAAAACTAACTCCTGCAACATTGTTTTTTCTGCTTGGCCTGAAATATTTAAAACCTTCAAGTTTCATTATTTCAAGGCACGGGATAAAAATAAGCAATTTTTAGTAAACATTAATTGCTGAACTTCTTAGAAAGCTGAAGTATCTAGTGTTTTAATTTTCCGTTCTCCAGCTGAGAGCAGATTTGTGGGAGATTTTCAAGAAAAATAAAAATTCTAAACAACTACCTCCACTTCTGGAATGCTCCTAGTCTCAAATCACCTTCAAAAACTTGTCGAGTGACACATGCCTTTAGCAGGTGACATAGTGTTAAAAAAATAAGATCTGTTTTTGCTGCACCAGAGTGAAGTGAGAAGGCAAGTAAAGGTAAAGGTTAGGAATGCTGCACATGTGTAGCCAAGCAGATCAATCCATTGTGCAGGCGCTGCTGGCAGTGTGCACTCCTCGGCCTGGAAAGGCTCCTTAGCCCAGAGGGATGAACTGAGGGTCAGCACTGTGGGGTCAGACCCACGTGGAGGGACTGGGCTGCATCTCTGTTACCAGCAGAGATGTGGGGACTGTGGGGACCAGACCACACAGGCGGGTGGGTGGTGACCCCCCTCTTTGGAATTAGTTCGGTAGCATGAGCACAGTCTGCATGTGACAGCTGGTCTTTGCTCTGGAAAGCAGTTAATTTCAGCTGGATAACTAAAACCCATACAGGGACAGAGTGTTTCTGAATATAAAAGCATTTTATTTGGAGTCAGAGTTCAGGTGGATTTGCTTCAGGTGGATTTGGTTCACGTGATCTGTAAGGTCCCTTCCAACACAAACCATCCTATGTTTTTGTGACTTAATTGGATTATATCTTGATTTAAAATCAGAATACTTTTCCCTTTACAATGTACTTACCACGAGGGTTTCTTTTTTAGTGTATATGAAACTTTCTTAATTTTAATGGCAGGAAAAAAACCTGAAGATTTATCCTGTAAAATTAGTCTTCTTTGGTGTATAGTGTTCTGAGAGTTCATGCTTGCTACTTTTTTTAACCAACTAATTTAGTTGTGTTGAACACTAACAACCATGTCGATTTCCTACCAAAGACAAGCAGATGTGTTCCCTTCTCACAGCTGGGGAGCTTCTCCACAATGAAGGTCACAGGCGGCACATTAATAAACAGTGCTATCACATGAAAACTAAATATAGCAAAACACTCAATGCCTCTTTTTTTTGAGACACTTCTTATAATGCTTCTAAGGCATTTCTTATACCTTCCCTCCTGCCTAAATTCAACATGAAATCTGAACTTTTGGAAACTTGAGTTGACAAGTTCTCAATCTCCGTCACGAATTTGTAGATCATGTTAGACCTCATAGCATGTTTTTCTTAGTAGATTCTGTCCACTGCTGAACCACAAACTCAGCAGACAGTTCAGGGTGTTCAGGCAAAACCAAAAATCAAACACGTATGTATTCAGAGCTAGTTAGAAAATGGTGAGGAAAAATTCCAGAGTTCTGATGAAATATCTGTCTCCTTTATGATAAATTCTGAATTCACTGAACTCTGCTTACAGCTTTGTACACAGTAATGGAGCAGGTACAATAAAATAAGCTTCATCACAGCCTGATGCAATCTGAGACACCTGAAAGCATATTAATAATTTTTCAAACTGGTAACTCATTAACCAGCTCAGACATGGCACAGTCCAGTTTTCAGAGGGGCATGTGGAAGGGGGATTAACATCCATGTGTGTCTGTATATGCCTTGGCTCACTGGCAGAGGGCAGAAAAGGCAGCAGAAGGCTGCTGAGTATCCACATGTTAAGTTCACTTATTTCTTTGCTTTCAAGAGCCCATCCTTCTTGTTCTAATCTACATGCACCCTTTTGAAAGTGTGATGGTTTAAAGGTAAACCAGCAGGGGAAATGAACTCAACCCAAAAGAGAGATTCTAAGTCAGAATAACAATTTAATAAAATAATACAATAAGTACAATTATACAGACAAACAATTGGTTTTAACCCACAAAACCCAAATATATAGCCCAGCACCCTGGGGCATGAACAGAGTGGTGTTCTTTGGGCTCCCTGAGTCCAAAGGAAAAGGTGAGGGGAAAACCTGTTGTTGAGAGTGCTGTTGCAGTCTGGTCAAAAGTGGTGATTGCAGTCCAGTTGAGGGTGGTGGTCTCAGTCTGGTTGAGAGCGGTGAGCTGCAGTCTTCCTCTGGATCCCACAAGTGGTAAAAAGGTTCCAAAACTCCAAGTTTATATATTCTCCAGTTCAGGCAGGAATGCTCAGTCCTTCCCTCAGAGCAGGGAATTCCGTAAAAGGGTATGAGGATGCTCAGTCCTTCCCTCAGAGCGGGGAATTCCATAAAAGGGTATGAGGACAGGAACATCTTCCTATCTTGCAGGCCTCTACTGCTAACAATTTCTGGGAAATGGCATGGAAGGCTATAGAATACACAGTTTTGGGTTACACTCATACCATGATGAACTGGTCGCAGCTGTCCTAACTAGGACAGAAAGTCAATGCAAATTCTGCATCTGAGGAATTTCTTTACTGAAGTGGAATGCTGAATTTCAAGGACTGACTTGTTCAATGGAAACCATTTCTCCAGGCCCCAGTGCCTCTGCAAAGTGTGTGGGCAGGCAGCAGGAGCTGCTCTTCCCATGCCAACAGCCCAAATAATGTTTCTAGGCCCTTATCTCTTCTCTATTCCCAGGAGGTCTCTGAAGATCAATTCCCAAAACAAAGCTAGTAGATGGAGGGATTTAACATTTTCACAAGGTCAGTATTTCTGAATCAGTAAATGATCAAATAAACATTGTTTCCTGCTTGTGCATTAATGTGCCATCAGCTGCCAGATTAGAGATATAAAAGCATATTTTAAGTCTTGCACAAGCTTCGGTTTAGTACCAGGAAGTACCTGTCGATGAAAGATAAGCAGCCTGCCAGGGTGCAAGTGGTACTACTCTAGCAATTGCTTGAAACAATTTTCTGCTTTTGCCAGGAAACAATGCACTTTTTCATTCTTGCTTAGTGTTTTATCCATGGCCAGAACTGGGCTTTGCCTCTATTTTACAGAATCACAGAATCAACTAGGTTGGAAAAGACCTCTGAAATCATCAAGTCCAACTTTTGACCTTGTCAACTAGACCATGGCACTAACTGCCACATCCAATCTCTTCTTAAATACTCCAGGGGTGGTGAATCCACCACCTCCCTGGGCAGCCCATTCCAATCACTCTCTCTGTAAAGAATTTCTTTCTAATGTCTAACCTAAACCTCCCGTGGCACAGCTTAAGACTGTGTCCTCTTGTGCTACTACTGGTTGCCTGGGAGAAGAGACCAATCCCCACCTGGCTACAACATCCTTTCAGGTAGTTGTAGAGAGTGATGAGGTCTCCCCTGAGCCTCCTCTTCTCCAGGCTAAACAACTCCAGCTCCCTCAGCCTCTCCTTATAGGACCTGTGCTTGAGTCCCTTCACCAGCCTCATTGCTCTTCTCTGGACCTGCTCCAGCACCTCGATGTCCTTCCTGAACTCAGGGGCCCAGAACCAGACACAGTACTTGAGGTGTGGCCTCACCAGCACTGAGTACAGGGGAAGAATCACTTCCTTGGACCTGCTGGCCACGCTGTTCCTGATCTAGGCCAGGATGCCATTGGCCTTCTTGGCCACCTGGGCACACTGCTGGCTCACGTTCAGCTTCCTGTCAATCCAAACTCCCAGCTCCCTTTCTGCCTGGCTGCTCTCCAGCCACTCTGTGCTCAGTCTGTGAGGCTGCAGGGGTTTGTTGTGGCCAAGTGCAGGACCCAGCACTTGGCCTTGTTAAACATCATACCACTGGATTCAGCCCATCTATCCAGCCTGTCCAGGTCCCTCTGCAGAACCCTCCTACCCTCCAGCACATTTTCCATCTGCTCTTACACTAACTTGTAGGTGCTGCTATTGCCATCAGCTTTGGTCCTCTGTGTTTATCTTGCTGCTGCCCGACAGGACATGACACAGGCTATTTCTTACACCTAAGGAGTCTATCAACATCCTGATTCCTTACCAAGTGTTACATTACCTCACTAACAATGTTTGTGACCTTCTGTAGACAGAGTTGCTAATAGCTGTGTCTAGGCAGAGAACAATTTTTCCTCATCATGTGGGTGTTTAACCTTTTCAGTTTTCTTCTTGCTGCAAATGAACACAAGCCCAGTGTTTCCCCAGAGGTTCTAACCACCAGTGGGTCTACAAAGTGGCAATTAATCAGCAGGAAAAATATATACGCTGGCGAGTTGTTTTTTGTGAAATACAGTAGACAGTCTTTTACTTAAATTCTCCTATTAGGTTTTGAGTGCAAGATTGCACCAGCGAGTTTTTTTCAACCCTGTCAACTATGAAGGTAGGAAACATGTTCTCAAAACATAGCAGAGGCCAGCATGGCAACGCAGCGCCTTCCCACAATCACACCCGGCCTTCTATCTCAGTGCGGGGGTGGCACGAGGTGTTTCCTACTCTCCCACATCCCCCTCTGCCCCTACATGGGCAGAGATGAGAAATGGGGCATTATTTTTAAAATAGATAAAACAAAACGAGTCTCAAAGGCCCACAGCAATTGTACAGGGAAGTAGTATAATTGCAGATTGGGCCACTGCAGCCTCCAGTGTCACCTTGGAGATTACCTGGTAAACTCCAGGCCTCCCAAAAAGGGGGGGCCAAGGCAGCCGGGTGTGTAAACAAGTAGAACGAGATCTATAAGTAAGCTTTGCAGGGAGGCCGCAGAGAGGCAGGTGGGGCACTACACCATCCCGGTGCTCTGAACACCTCCACAGTCCTTGGTGAAAACCTCGCGTTCAGGATAACATTGCAGGTAGAGGATTTTTTTTTTTCTCCTGTTTGTTACCTTGCAATAAATTTCTCCAATCAACCAAAAGCAGGTTTCTAAAATATATATAATTATATATATTAAAATTATGTATTATTATATATAATTTTATAGTAGAATATATCTTAATATTGTGTGATTTATATTTTATTAAAATTATATATTTTAATATATCATTGTATATTCATATATATATGCTATCTATCTATCTATCTATCTATCTATCTATCTATTTGCAAAATAGCAAGAGCAGTAATGTTAACCTGCCAGAAGGCTGGGGATGATGAAGTGAGAGATGGGAAGCTGCTACAGGGTAGCTCAAGTGGGGGTGGTAAGCCAGATTTTTAAAGAGGTGTTTAGATGGTTGTCAAATACTCCTGTAGTTTTCATGCTCTTAATAACTTAATGGAATTATAAGGAGTAAACCAAATATGTGCAATTGGTTTAGGCCACTTAATCTAGTCTCAGATCGTAAGAGCTTGTACATTGGGGTAGGTGGTGTGCTACTAGTGTCTTTGGCCAGGACAGGGGTTTTCTGGAGGCTCGGGTAATCCAGAGGCAAGTATGCGGACTCTGCCTGTCATGCTGCAGCGTTTTCCAGGATTTCATAGGAGGCTTTTGGGCTCAGCTGAGGGATAACATTTAAACAAATGATGCAGGGCTTAGACTGAATCTGACTCTTTCCAGGTTTAATCCTCTGGCACGGAGGAATGTAAAAGGACCTGGTTGCTGAATGGCCCAAGGTTTTGCTGGAAAAACTCAACCCAAAATTTAAGGGTTTGCATTTGTTCAGAATACATGCAATAATTTCTGTTTAGCATGCGCAACACAACATTGCCCATAGAAACAAACAATGATGACAATGTGTGCTATTGTAATTGCTCATAGCCCAGGCTGTTAAGCAAAACAAAACTCTCTAGCATTCAAAATTAAAATAAACACTGCTGATTAATTTTACTGAGGGAGACGTCTGATAATCTTGGGTAAGATATAAGAATTAAAACCATGCACAATTATGGTTATGAGCTGTTCTTATTTTATTAATGTGTTTAATATGTAATACATTTGTACGGTGTACAGAGAATTGTTATATTTAGCAAACCCTGATTGCATCTTTAATTACTTCACATTATCCAAAAAGGGGCAAAAGCAAAATGAGAGGAAAGAGCATGTGATTCCTCCTTCCTTGCACTGATCTGGAATCTGTTTTTTTCAATATGGCCTAAGAAGGGTTTATCTCTAGCTTAAACCAGCAGCCAACAGAAATAGGGAAGTGGCAAAAGTGTTTCTGTGGACCAGGCTTGTGTGCCGCAGGGTTTGTATTTAACTGGTTTTCTGTATTTACTGGATGTGTAGAAAGGCTTCTCAAACAGATACCGCTGTGTGACACAGAAAGCCAGGTCATATTTAAGGTGCTTTAAGGTAAAGTGTAAATGCAATTACTTTGCAAACAGACTTTAATTGCTGAGTTTTGTATAGCATTTGTTGGTATAGTTTGTATATGGTTTATATAGTGTTGTTGGTGGTTATTTTGTTACTGAACATTATAGAGAATGCAGATTTGCAAAGAGCAGCAGAAATATTTATTATTAGTGTTTCTAACCATGATACGCGGGGGGAGGGAAGTGGGAATACCTCTACCTATGGCATTAGTGATATTATTGGAGTGCTCTGACCCACTTCAGAAGGAGCACTGCAAAAAAAATTTGAATAGTTCAAGCATAATTGCAGAATTATCTGACATCTGGAAATTCATTTTGTATCAGGAAACCTGAGCTCTGCCTAATTATTTAGCCAAAATGGATTTAAAAGGGACCTTGCATCTGGACAAATTTTTAATAGGTAACTCTTTAGCCTTGTAAAAAAAAGTAAAGCAGCAGCTAATGATGGGAGAAATTCACTAGAAACAAAAAACACCTTTTAAAAGGAAAATGGTTCAATACTAGAGCAACTTGGCCTGGAGATGGTGAGTTCTCAGCCAGAAATGCTTGTAGATGTAGAAGCAAACTTTTTGTTTATTGCAGAGATAACAGAGGATTGGCCAGTTTCAGTGCCTTTTATTGTGGCACAGGAGATCATAATAGATATCAAATCAGATTATCCCTCCCTAGTCTCAATTCATGAATCTTCCTGCAATGATTGTTTGCAGTATGCTGGAAATGGTTCCGCTGAACCCGAGGCAATGAAATGTTACACTTTTTTCATGGTGTGTGTTTGTGTAGATTTTTGCAGTGTGCAGTGGAGACAAATTATGTCCTCATATAAATACATAACATAGTGTGGAGGCATACTGCACAGTGCTATGCATGCATTATGCGCTCTGTGTATTGAAGTATAGTTGTTATATATTATATATAAGCTATAATGGATAATTATATAATGGAGATATAGTTTGCACTGTGTTTATGTAACCTCACTGTATTTTATATTCTTTCCAGCTAAAAATTTCCCCTTAAGGACAGGTCATTGTTTACAGAAAACATTTTTGGCTGCTGATCTCATGCAGCTGTAAGGTCTTTCTGGTCACTGGTTAATGAGTTCCCAGAAGAACTTTGCTTGTTCTGTCTAAACCAAAGGCCAAAATGGTCTCTATTCTACCTCTCTAGACTTCTACAATCATCTATTACTGAAACCAACTGGGGTGTACAAAACCATTTTATTTTTCTGTTTTTCCAAGCTCAACTGGAGTCATCTGAAGGGTTATAAAATCCAGCATATGTGACATGTGCAGCAGCCATAGCCAATGCTCTGCAGACAGGAGCAGAGTAGTTAGGATGAAACAGTTTGATTCCATGTTTCTCATAAGTTTTCTCTGACTATTTCAATTCACACTTCTGTACATGCGATGACAATGGGATTGGAAGTGCCACGTACACTAATGCCTCACAGGGCTGCCCATCTTCATCTCCTCATCGCAGCACTGCCTCAGCAAGTGGCAGTCTTGGCCCTGAGCATGTGCCCAGGGGCCAGGATTTCGTGTGGTCCTAAAATATTGGTTATGGGCATGGACAGCCCTGGGTTTTTTTAGCACTAGGCAAAAATAGTGCCTGTGGGAGAAGGGGTGACCCTCTGCCAGCCTGGGCATGCTCCTCTTGGTGGTGCTATTGCAACACTGCAGATTTCACAGGCTGGTTTTCTCCCTTTATTCCTCTGAGGGAAGCTGGAAGGCTTGTGTGACTTGGCAGAGTCTGAAGTCCTGAGGTTCTAAATGCTGTGCAAGTTTAAGGTGCTAATTTATTCTGCAGTTGTGTTAAAGAAGTAGGAGGTGTCATCTGCAGGTGATTGCTGTTGCTCAGACATGCCATGGGAGAAAGCTCTGCTCTGGAGAATTTGGGACTTAGTGGAACAAAAGCAAATCTAAGGCAAAGGTCCTCACCCAGGATAATTTTTGTATTCCTGTGGTCAAATGCTAATTGCAAACCTCTCCAGGTGGAGGAGAGGCTTGTCAGGGATGCAGGGAATGTGGAGGTAACCTCACTCTCCTGGCTTCATCCACTGGTTTTCACTGTATTTTCACATTTTAGGCAGAAAGTTCTTACCCAGGCATTCCTATCTAATCACAGGATGGTTGACTGAGCTTTCCTTTCATGGTTCATGGCCTATACCGGCAATTTCCTTTCTGATAGAAGGATATAAGGGCAAGGAAATAGAGAGTCAAAATGAGTTGTCATGAAAGAATTGCCACCAGACCTTGCAGGTGAGGGACTTGGGATGCTCCATATTCTAAGGCAGGTTTCAGCACTATGCCTGAATGTGAATCCATGTCACAAGACTGCTTTTGTCTTTCAGATGTCGGGCACAGCAAGACATGACCGAGACATGGTAATACAGGCTAAAAGAAGCCTGTTGGGAGCTACTGACCCAGTCGAAAAGCTGCGATTGTTGTGTTTAGCGAGGGGATCTGCTGGCATCAAAGGACTTGGAAGGTGAGTCTAAGAAGTCAAATCCATTATTCAGCCTAATAGTTTCAGCTGCAAGAGGCTCACAGGCTTAACAGGGACCAAAATTTGAGTTTCCTGGTTCCAATGCAAACGCCACAACTTACAGCCTGGCCTCGGGGCTCATGTGTTCTGGGCCACAGGACTGGCCTGCTTGCCCGTTGAAGGGATGAGTGGTGTGAATCTCTCATGGGAAGATGATCCTGTGAGACCCAGAACAACTCCTGTCAGGGAGAGAAGGGAAGCTTAAGACACATATCTCTGTTTGGTGTTTTTGAAAATTAATTTAAGTATCTCAGTACAGGGGATTTTATGCTTCTTTTCTTTCAGATGTGATTCCCTTTGATATAATGGTCTGTGTAATGGTCTGTGTAGTTTGTGGGAGGTACCTAGACTCCTTTTGCACCTCAGTCCTAGGAAAGGGGAGCTTTCCGTGAAAGGGGAGCTTTCACACCTTGAAACCCCTCACAGGCCCTATAAACCACAAAGGGATCCAGGTGGTGACCAACTGGAACTTCATCTAAATGCCCAACTTGCCGAAGGCAGAGGGCTATAATGAACAGGAGGACCATGGCAGCCTTCCCCTCATTTACTTTCAGATGTGTCATAATCAGGCACCCAATAGAAACCAGTCACCTCTGCTGCCTATAACTGTGGAGGGTTTTGTTGGTTGGGGGTTTTATTCCTTTCCCCCCGCCCCCCATCAGAAGACTGAACAATGTTACCTAAGTAAAGTGACCCTGTGCTCCAGCACTGTGTTAAACCACTGCAGCATTCTCAATGTTTTCCTGCGCATTTTCCTCAAATGTCATGTTTCCTGCAGAGTATTTCGAATGATGGATGTTGAGAATAGCAGAACCCTTGATTTTGAAGAATTTATGAGGGGATTAAAAGTGTACGCGATCACACTTGACAAGGAAGAAGCACAAAAGGTTTTCCATATATTTGATAAAAATGGCAATGGAACAATTGACTTTGATGAATTTCTTGTTACACTGAGAGTAAGTCTGGAAATTTTTGTTAATACTGCATTAAATGGAGAAAAATATAGCGGAACAGAGCAGAACAAGATAGAATAGAATATTTGCAAATAAATGGTTGTGATTTTTTTTTGATGAATTGCAGCCTTGATTAAGTTACCTAAATTCCTATGTTATAATCTGAGTACCTATGTCGTTCAGCTCATTAATCTCACTTCTTTGTCCGTCATTTTATGATGCATCTCTTTATAACATGAACTAATCCAGGGGAGACTCTCTTTAGTCCACCATGCCGTGGTTGATTTTGGTTGGAGTCTCTTTGTTCTGATGAAGTCTAAACAATTAAGATAGAGTAATTAGTAATTTCTTGTTAGAAATATATAAAATGGGTGGAACAGGAAAGTATTCTATGTAGTATTTTCTCTCTTATTGTCCATTTACTATTGTACTGGTTGACACTGAATAGTCTCAATTACATTGCTTTTTTATGGTGATATATTGTCCTTTCTAGCTCATGGACAGTGTAGACTGCCAGCCATGCACCTCGAAATAGTTTTACTGCTAACAACAGCAGGTACTTGAATTTGGCAAGTAGTTGGCAGAAATAAAATGATTCTGTTAATATTTCCTTACAGCCTCCCATGTCGAATGCAAGGAAAGAAATAATAATGCAAGCATTTCAAAAATTAGATAAGACCGGAGATGGTGTCATAACAATCGAAGACTTACGAGAAGTATACAATCCAAAACACCATCCCAAATATTTAAATGGAGACTGGACAGAAGAACAAGTTTTTAGAGCCTTTCTGGATAATTTTGATTCACCCTATGACAAAGATGGGAAGGTAAGTAAAACACCTAATATCAAGCCATGAAATCACCATCTGACTCAACACTTGACTTATATTATTAAATGTACGAGTGATTGCAGTACCACGCATTTGCATCACATTTATATGGAAAAATAAAGTAGATGCATAGTGTGTGCATAGCACTGCTGGTACAGCTTGCTTGCACATTCTGAGGCAAAGGGGCTCTGCAGGAGGTACAAGAGATTACATTACTAGGCTTGTAACCTTCATGCTAAAGCATGCTGATTTTCAAGATCCACATGAATTGGAGGATTTTTTACTTCTTAGGAGAACAAATACTAGAACTCAGTTCAAAAGCAGTTTCCTTAATATGTTAAATACTTTACAGTTAGTTCTTCTCCATTAGTTCTTCTCAGACATTTGACTCAGAAATCTGTCCATAATAGAGATAGATTTATCTACAGAGAGTTGGAGGGAGGATGGAGTTGGGGGTGCTGCCACCAGCTGTGTGCCCTGAGGAGCCATGAGCTGGGGCAGAACTGCAAGCTCTTCCTGCCCTCTGCCTAAGCTCTCTGGTGCAGGTGCAAAGCCTGGGCAATTTTGGGATGGACTGCTTGTGCATATGCTTTGCAACCATCTCTGAGACAAGCTGTGGTGGTGGGAAATAGTTTTCCCCCCCTGAAGTTATAAAATGGTAAAACCCCAGGGGGTGGTGACCCTTGAAGTTTTGAGGTTTTACCCGGTGAGTGCTTTTGCAAAATATAAACATATCACAAGCAGAACAGAAGAGAAGGTGGTTGTAGTTGTTGTTGAAGAGGTAGCCATGTTGTGAAAGCCACGAGGAAGGGGCTCGGAGCCCCTTCGGGCCTCTGGGTCCCCCAGCCCCCAGCAGTGGGGCTACAGAGACTTGGAACAGTGTAAGACTGGGCTAAGTATCTGTAGCTAAGAGCTGGGGGATGTTTCTTCACTGTGAGCAGCAGCAGCATCAGCAGCAGAGGAACTGCACTGACCGAAGAAACAGTGGCAGAGAGCCAGAAGAGATAAGACCAAGCAACAGTGACAGGCATGCAGCAACACAGAGAGAACTCCTGGAAGGAGAGCTGAGAGAGAGCCAGCAGCAGAGAGAGAATTAGGCTCTACAGAGAGAAAGAGTAAGTTGGGGTAAGAACTGAAATAAAACCCCATACCCATCTGAGACCTCTGAGAAAGGAGGAGGATGATGAACTCTTACTTGAAAGAGTCTTGAATTGCTACAGCACTGCAGAAAGGAGCTGTAAAGCTCAGAAGGAATTCAGAGGGGGTGACCTTGGCCCCCCCGCTGCTTGAGACAGAGCACAGAGCTCTGCAAAGGGGACTTGAATCCCCTGAAGATACGGACCGTCACAAAGACCCCCGTGCTTCATGGTATGACATGGTGATGCGACCTTTGTCCGGGTGAACGCAGCCCACGGAAGAGAAGACCCTCGCTTGAAGACGACAGGCCAGGGGGCTTGGATACCCCCTCGTGTGTACTGGCAGAGATCCAGCTACAGATGCTGCATGGAAGAGAGAGACAGAGAACCTGCTACCTTAGAGACATTGCTGCTCTGAGAGTGGAATGGGATCTTTTCCTTCTTCCCTCCTGGACTTTTATTTGGAAGGGAGAAGAGATTTGATCCATTGTAAATACTTTTATGTCATGGTAGAGATAGTTAAGATTGCATATAATGTATTGTAGTATTTATTTTGTACAGTCATTGTAATATATATTCCCTTTTCCCCATTTTGAGTCTTGTGTAGTGTCTGGAAAAAACCATCTCACATTGGGTTGAGATGTGGGAGGGGGCTTGGACTAGGGAATTGGATTTTGGAGCTCTCAAACCATGACACAAGCCTGCTCTGTTTCCCCTTGTTCTGTGCCTGTAAACTCCTTTTGACTGACCTTAATGCTGGATCTCCATGGTTCACATGGTAATGTTCTCAGTCTGAACAGTTAATAATACCAAACTGGGTAAGGTTTTATCGGTGCTTTGTGGAACATCTTTAACACTTTCCACTCTTGAGGCTGCACCTGTGTGTTCATGCCTGCATTACACTGATGACTTCTACCTGTCTAGTGGCTGGCTACTATACCCAAATCCTTCACTTGCTCTGCTTCCAACACCCAGGCTCTCATTTGTAGAGAGGTAATGGATTTTATTTTCCTTTGGCATGACTTTGCACTTAATAGAGCTGAATTTCATCCCTTATGCTGTTGTGTCATCCTTGGAGCTACTAGTTTTGGGCCAGCTGTCCCCTTCCTTCTCTACAACAGTGGTGATATCTAACAAATCTCAAACAAAAGGTTCCTGCTTTTTGTGCTGAGGTCATCCAGGAACACATTAAATCAATCTCCAAAGTGATCCTTGATGTGTTCAGTGCCTTGTTTTGCTGAGCACCCACCTCTTGTTCAGCAAGCCTGATGTTAGTTCACCTGACTGCTGTTTCTTCTGAGAACTAACTGTGGCTTTCCTGTGCTTGAATCAGAAGACACTAATGATACTGAATACCTAAAATGTTTTTAACAGAAATTCCTCAAGGTAAAGCAATTGCTAAAAAGGTCCTTTTCACTGTGATCTCATGGGGTCCCTCTGAAATAGGTAGGGTCAGCAAGGCTTGTAATCAGTTCATGATGGTAGGACAGTCTATAGTGATCACTTCTCCCTATTGTCATGTTTTACTTAGCTCTCAAACACACAATGCAATCAGAGTAAATATCATAGATTCATAGAATATGATGAGTCAGAAGGGATCCATCAGGATCAGAGTCCAACTCCTGGCTCTGTGCACGACAGCTCAAGAATCCCACCATGTGCCTGAGAGTGTTGTCCAAACACTTCTTGAATTCTGTCAGGCTTGTGCTGTGACCACTTCCCCGGGGAGCCTGTTCCAGTGCCCAACCACCCTCTGGGTGAAGAATCTCTTCCTGATATCCAGCCTAAACCTCCCTGACTCAGCCTCAGGGCATTTCCTCAAGTCCTGTCACTGGTCACCACAGAGTGAAGAGATCAGGACCTGCCCCTCTGCTTACCCTTGTGAGGATGTTGTAGACTGCCATGAGATTTCTCCTCAGTTTCCTCTTCTACAGGCTGAGAACAAACTGAGTGACCTCAGCTGCTCCTCACAAGGCTTCCCCTCAAGGCCATTCACCATCCTCATGGCCCTCCTTTGTACCCTCTTTAATAACGTAATGCCTTTTTAATTGTTTTTTTTTTCTATGTGTTGTTGATTCAAAGAATGACCTACATGGTTCAAGAGTTAAGACATCATGAGAGACATGCACTGTTCATCTGCTAATTTTATCCTTATTTTTTGTAATGGTCATTTTAAAATGATTCCACCTCACAATACCTGTGAAAGATATTCAAAACCCTTAGGTATTTGAAAAAGTAATTACTTCATTAAGTGAGACTTGTTTAGAGCAATGATATTTTCTCTCTATGGGTAGATATAAAGTTCTGAATTGTCTCTGGATTGTATCAGAAACCCCATCCACCTTTATTAATAGTAACACAAAGAATCAGATCATATTGTCCCTGGAAAAAAGTACTTTAAAACATCTGTCTTCTTAGGCAACAGTGATTTTAACTTTAGTTCCTCGTAATGTTAGTGAACTTCACGTTTCATGTCCATCCAAGTGTTCTGTAGGACAAAAGCGTGTGTCTAGGAAAGAAGTGAACTTAAGCAATTTTTCTGTGTCTTTTTTGCCTCCTGTTTGATTCCTTTTTTGTTAGCAACAACACAAAATAGCAGATGTTCTGTTTCCTAAAGAAACACCTCCATGTGTGGTTTTGACTTATAGCATTAAAAGAAAATATTTGTTTTCCTATTTTAAATCTCTCTGTCTCAGGTCACAACGGAAGAATTCATGAACTACTATGCAGGAGTCAGCGCTTCAATTGATTCGGATATCTACTTTATCATCATGATGAAGACTGCTTGGAAACTCTGATAATATGGTTAAAGAAGCAAAACTTGACTTCCACCTTCAGTAGGTTTCTTTGATTAAGTGTATGCACAACAACACTCTCATGTTCCGTAACAACAGTTTTCAGTAACTATGCCAATTACTGTCAATCTGCAGAATTAATTCCCAGATGCTTCAGTAGGCTCAGCTTCAGGGGATTGGAGAATAATCAGAGAGCAGATCTGGCATCCAGCCACCCCGCACATCTGTCCCTTTTCTCCCTACATCCTGGCATGTCTTTTCTTTTCTCAGATGAGCTGCTCCTTTCTTTTCAGACATCTGCAGTAGGTCCCTGAGGCTCCTGAACATATCCCCTCCTCCAGTATTAGATACAGCTCTTTGACAAGAGGAGAAAACCAAAATATTCTGGAAGTGTGGTGGTCTTGCAGGAAAAATCCTTGCTTCCAGTTTAAGAAAACAGCAAAAATACCTGCTGGACAAGGAAAATTACAGCAAGAAGTTCTTTATTGTAGCGCTGGGTGCAATCCTAAGTCACATGGGCCTGGAAAGCACACCACCATTTGAAAAACGTGCCTTTTTGTATTCTCTTGGTTAGAGAAGCTGTTACATGTTCAGTAGGTGTCAGGTATTTTACCTTAAAAGGTAATTTTTCGGACTCAGGAGGGGGTGTTACCCTCCCTCTTGATTGATTTGTGACATACCCTCCCCGTACATTGTACAGGGGGGTCTCTCTGCACACAAAGGCCGTCCACGTGGCTGTGAGTACATTTTTATTTTTATACTTTTCCCTATTCCCGGCCACAAAGTTTCCCTGGCGTCAGGTCCAGACAGGACCTTCCACCTTACCGTTTTCATGATACACCTAAAAAAACCTTGGAATTAAATGAAAGAAAAGAAAATCCCACCCCCTTCTGTTTTCCACTAAATTCATTTTGCTTATAATAAAACCAGATTATTTATTTCTCATAATCCCCCCTTTTTCTCTTTATTCATGGTTTTATTATAAGTCTTTTACGTTAACTGTCTCTGGGTCTTTCCAGTCCATTCCCACTTGGTAATACATCTTGTGCTTCATCCATTCTTTCCGTTTGCTTGGTAAGTTCCCACTCAAGTAATGCATTCTGCGCCTTTTCCATGTCTTTAGTTTGCTTGGGGGCCAGCTGCAAGATCATGATTTTTTGGATTCCCAGGCCTCTGATTGTAGTGGTCTTTGGATCCACTGGCATGGCAGTTAATTGCATTCCTTGGACAACACTAGAAATTAATATCATAAAACATGAGATTAGACAGGGTAGAAACAATAATCCAGAGATAGCACATAATGAGAAAAACCCCACTTGCTTCCAGCATGCCCCTCTGAATAAGTTAGTCCACCACTCTCCATCTACTATGGAATTCCATTTTTGGACTGGTACATGGGCTATTTTCTGGATGTTGGAGGCTATTTCCATTACGGCTTCATAATTATCATAAATTTGTAAACAGCAGTCTGAGGTGTTAAATTGTCCACAGACTTCTCCATCTTCTGCTAAAAGATAGTCTAGGGCTAATATGTTTTGGTATATGGCTGCTCTGCTCTGACACTGTTGTTCGGCTATTAATTCTAACCCCCCTGCAGTCTGATATATGACTATTGCAACTACAGTTTGTAGCCATATGATTCGATTGAGCATATAAATAGGTGTAAAATAACCCCATGTCTCATCCTGTGCCCATGTAGCTGGTCCATAATAATCAATAATTCTCTCAGGAGGCCACTCCTCCTCTCCTCATTTTTGGGTTCCTCCTATTGAGTATCCCTTAATCTTGATATAGGGTATTTTCTCTTTAATTTGTCTTTTTTCTCGGTTAAGGGAGTCGTATAACAGGACTCCTAATTTGTCCCCGCTTTCTAAGGGTAGTAGGAAAAATCCAGGCAAAATTATTCCTATGGCACAGCAGCCTTTCCAATTTTCTGGTAAGATTGTGTATGCTCTTTTTCCACAAATCCAAAAGAGCTCATTGGATGCCTTCCAAAAGTTTTTGGACATGTTATCAACGTTGTCCCAAAATTTCAATATTTCTTTTATTCCGGAAAAAGGGTTTATTTTGGTTTTGTTACATTGGTAGAGTTTCTGGTTTACATCCCACTCACAGCTGGACTTCTTTTTCTTGATCAATAGTCAGTTGGGGCTTGTGGAAAATACTCACTGTGAGTGAAGTTAGTCTTTAGACTTCGTTTGCACGGGGTTTCCCCAACTGGATGTACAAAATTAGTTCCTGTTCTCCGTATACAATCCCTTCCTATCACTGTGGAGCTGAATATCCACCCTTCTGGCCTATTTGCTTTATTATGAGAGAATGTATAAGTTCCCTTGAGTATCTCTCGAGCATCTAGGCTAAAACCTCTCCAGGGCCATTCTTCTGCCATTAAAGGTCCCCCACAAACCAAACAGTGATTCACTCTTAACCCTTTAGCAATTTTCTCTGCTAGATGAACAAATTCTTTCCCACTGCAGGGAGTTCAAAATCTCTGTTCTCCTCTCTTGTTAGTTCAGAATATAAATCATTCAACTGTGACAGTAGTAGGTGATCTTTAGATGTTTTTTGTTTGGAATCTGTGATGATTTCTTCTATTATTAGGTCAGGGACTCCTGACTCACTGATGATGTCCCAACAAATCCATGCCTCACCCACGGGGCAGTATGATCCTAATCGTGCTCCTTCTGACCCTAAATTCTTTGCCACTCCATAGCGCCTGTTACCTACTACACAGGTTTCCAATTCTTTCTTATCGTAACAAGCTTTGTTCACGTTTTCATATGCCATAAAGGTGGTTACGACACCTGTCTCATAGTACGCATTTTGGTAACACTTCTGGCAGTGTTCATCTTCTTGTTCTAGTGTTTGTTTATTCATTTCTTTAATGGTAGCCACCATTATTTCGATCTTATTTCTCTGTCTTTCCTCATCCCTTCGGGCATGCACCTTTTGAGCTTCTTTCAACAACTCGTTCAACCCTTTTTCATTCCAATCCTCTATCTTTTCTAATTTCTTCCTAATATCTGGCCAAGAATGAGTTACAAAACAAACTTTTAATAATTCTTGTCCTGCTCGACTGTCTAACCGTATTCCTGAATATTGTTGTATATTTCTCTTCAGTATTTTCCACCATTCTGATGGTGACTCATCTTTATTTTGCTTTTCATCAAAAGTTTTGACTGTGTTTTGCCCCCGAGGGACCACTTCTTTAATTCCTTTAATGATACAATTACAATAATCGATCATATTTTGACTTCTTTGTCCAGCAGGTATTTTTGCCGTTTTCTTAAATTGGAAGCAAGGATTTTTCCTGCAGTCTTGGGCAGGCTGTTATAAATCTGCCCCAGGAAGTCTGTCCCAAGAGGGTCACATAGCCCTTTCACCTGTAGCATTGCAGGCTCCTGTAGCTCTTGGCTCCTTGAGGAATGCAGCAGCTGCTTATCTCTCTCCTGGGAACATTTGAGTTCCCAGTGCTGGGAGGCTGAAGGGAGAAACAAATCAAGAAGGGGAGACATGGACCAGAACTGCAAAATGTTCTTTAAGACCCTGTTTTCTCCCTGACTCACAACTAAACATGCAGGCATCTTTCCTCTGCATGCTTTTTTTCAAACCCCTGTGGGCCTGTTTATAGATTTCCACTTGCCTTCCCCTGCTTTGATTCCTTTATTTTTGTACTGTGAGATCATTTAACTAATATTTTTCTTAAAGGGGATAAATGTGTTACAGTATTTTTTTCTCTATGTTCTTGGAACATTTGCTGGCTTAGTAACTGTTGTCTGTACATACCTATACTGAAAGTTGCTTACTACTTTTTCGTATTTACAGGGGTTTATGACCAAGCTGTGACTTCTGGGAAGTATAGAGCTTGTAACTTGTCCACCAGATGAAAATTCTCGAGATATCTTTGCTTTTCAGTTCTTTTTCTGATGCTGAATAAAGATTGGAAACCTGTCTTTGTAGTCACACCAATGAAGCTATCTTGGTTTGTCTTTTGTCCTTTGCCCATACAGTGAGGAAATCATGGCTGGGCTTCACGAACGAAGATTAGGGAAAGGTCTCTACCCATGTTTGTTACAAGTGCGCTGGTGTCTAAAAAGGCCAATATGAGATAGGCATGTCTGGTTGCAAAAGGCACAGCAGAAGGACTCCTTAGGTGATAAATTCTGCAAGGCACGATTCTTTCTGCATTGTCTGTTCACCTCGAGAGTGATGCTGCGTGCTTTCTCAAAGGCATCAGCAGCGTTACAGATAGTGTGTCTCCAGACCTCCCAGTTGGAGGCCAGAGTAGACCAGTTATGGTGATCAATCTGGCCAAGGCTGAGATGTTGTTTCAGGGAGTCCTTGTATCTTCTCTTCGAGGCTCCTCTCTTGCGACAGCCAGTGGCAAGTTCACCATAAAGCAAGATCTTAGGGAGGCGGTGGTCCTTCATCCTTGAGACGTGCCCTGCCCAGCACAGCTGTGTTCTCAGTAACATGGCCTCAATACTTGTGACTGCTGCTTGTTCAAGAACAGATGTATTGGTCACATAATCTGACCAGTGGATGTTTAGGATTGTACGGAGACAGTGATGATGGAAGTGTTCTAGGAGTCGCAGGTGGTGGCGGTAGTTGACCCATGATTCAGATCCGTATAAGAGAGTAGACAGCACTGTGGCTTTGTAAACACTGATCTTTGTACTTTTCTTCAACATGTCTATCTTGTATTGGCCTTATTAGCCACCAGCATGCTTGTAACAAATGTGGATAGAGCCTTCCCAAATCTTCCTTCGCGAAGCCCAGCCATGATGACTTTTCTTCAAGTGTTTATTTTGCCAAACTCTTTTATGGAGTTTTCCGAAAGCACTATATGCCTTTGCTAACCTGTTGTCTATCTCTCCGTCGATCTTACCATCCGAGGAGATGAGGCTACCGAGGTAATTAAACTGCTGGACTGATTTGAAATGGTGTACATGGGAATGGTACACAATGGTGCAATGGGGAAATGGTGCACAAAGAAAACTGTTATAAAACAAACAAATAAACAAAAAGAACACTCTGTGTGTGTGCTGTCTAATTATCCCTGCTTTAGTTCTGTTTTTGTTCTACTTTCTGCTTCTCTCTTGTCGTTTGCTGCTCTCCCAGACTGAGAAGCTGCTTCTGTAGCAAAGAGTAACTGGCTTGTGCATGGCAGCATTTGCTCCATTTCAGGTTGGCAGCCAGCTAAAAGCAGTACAGCGTTATAGACCAGACTTTCAAAAGAGCCTTTCTGATGAAGTCTCAGTCTTACTTGGTCTGGGTTGCTAACAGTTCAAACACTGAAGTCCTGAGTGCTTGCTGCAGTGATCCTGTGCAAACCCTGTTTTTGTTTTGTCCCATCATGATCCAGTATAAGCAATAGCTGCTTGAAATTCCTTAGGGAAGGCTGTGCAAATTCAATTATTTTCTTTGACCTGTAAGCCTCCAGAAACTTGCATACTGGCTGACACTGGAAGCTGGTAGAAAAATTCTCCTTATGATTGCCATCAATCATAAGAGGAGCCTTTACTTGCAGCAATGCTGCTGAAGTGCCAAATACATAAAAAACAAACTTACTATCAAATAGGAGCTGTACATGTTTTGGCAGCTTCAGTAGAATCCATTCATTTCTCTTTTATTAATTGATTTTACAACATGCTGTCGTGCTATCTGTCTTCTCTTTCAAATAAAAAGAAAGTATTGTGGATGGACTGTGGGAATCACAAAATGAAAAAAACATTTCCTTTTGACTTGCTATCTCATGTCTTCAGACCCCACAGCGATCTGACATGCTGATATTTAATCAAGTGCAGTTGAAGTTTTAATCTGACTAACTGTAACCAGTTTGTCTTTGATTACTAATACCTTCCAATTTTACTTAATCCCACCAAAATATATATTTTCAGAAAGGAGGAGTAGTACCTAAAGCAACTATTCTTTTTTAAAACCAGCAGAAGCTTTGTCACTGGCCTCTGGGAGTCTTAGCTGAGCCTTTGGTGGCTGGGGAAAGCCAGTGCTGGGGAAAGTGCTGGGGAAAGCCAGTGCTTCAGGACAAGATCTCTACTCTGAGCTTGACTAAAAGGGTTTGTGTGGGGATCTGAAGGACATGAGCCAGGAGAGCTCAAACCCCCTCATCCTGGTGGTGTATCCCTGGCGCTCTCAGAGCAGTTCCCAGCTCCTCAGGTCTGCCTGTGCATGGACCTCATCACTCACTGGGTACATTTCTCAGCATAAGAACATTGTTCACAGACAAGGCATTTCAACATTTGTACAGAACCATGTTTCCAAGGGCTGATTTCAGATTCCTTAGAAGTCAGTGGCAAAGTTTCCTTTGCCTTCTGTAGGAACAGAGTTGCTCTTGGAGCAGTCTGAATAAAAACTGGTAACTGCAGAATAGGCATAGTGTTTCCAGGAGAAAAATTAATAATCTGGGAAGGAGTAACATGATTTTTCACTCTTAATCAGATGCTGTCGAAAACAAATTGGAATCTGTCCTGTACGAAATGTAATTTGATTTATACGTGTACAAATTCATGGAACAAACACAGGCATTGCATCAACTGCTAGGTAAGAAAATCTCTCCTGGGAGACATACAACCATAACGACACATTGAGCAAACACACTGGAGTTTCAAAGGAAGCACTTTTCAGGGCTTAATGGCAGGTTAAAGGGATTTTAAGCAGACATGAAGGATTATCTGGGCTAACAGCAAGTGCCCTTCAGAACCATCCTTTAGCACTTCACTGTCCCTGTCTGCAATCGGGGAGAGCCAAAAATGAAGCTGAAATGCCTGTGCTCATCTGCAGGCTGCTGTATGCTGGCTACAGACCCACCAGATGCAGGAGATAGGTGGAGATGCAGGCTGTCCTGCCAGCCTGTGGCTGCACAGCACACACAGCAGATTTTGGGAGATAGGTGGCAATGCACACCATCATATCTAGTGCTAGCATCAAGATTGTAGATCTTAGTTGGTGTTTCATGTTTGAAGCAGTGTTTCTTCTTTCTGATTGTGCAACAGATGCTAAACAGGATGGCACAAACCATAGGAGCATCTGAGTCTGCGGGGCTGTGGGGCAGTCCCAGAGGCAGAGGTTTCACCTGCACCTTGAGCTCCAGCCTGCCCCCGTGGCACAGTGCCTTGACAGGGATAAATTCTGCCCTCCTCACCAGGCAGCACCACAGCTTGCTCCAAAATTGCTGGTAGAGCCCTGAGGAAAAGGGGGAAAAGGCACCCTTATAACTCCCCTAAAACTCTGCCCCAACTCCCTGCCTCTGCCTGAGCCATCAGAGCATCTCTGTGACAACATCTGACCACCCCAAAAGAACACAAGGATTGAGGGCAAAAAGGTGTGGAACAGCCTTTTCTTCTGGTGTGTTTCCCCGCGAAAGGTGGCACTTCTGCAGCATGCTTCATTGCATTTTGATTTTGCTCTTTTTGTGCTATTAGTGGCTTTGTGTTTTTGTCCTGGAGAGGAAATTTTTGGGGTGATATGGTACAGAATTGTTGTTTGGTTTATACTGTCTCCCGCAGCATAAAATTCTGCTTCAAGAAGCTGAGTTTAATGCAAGCCCCACTCTCTGCCGTATATTCTTAAAACTAGAGCACAAGATATATTCAGTTATCTGATTCATTTTGCTGCCCTCCTGACATAAAGCTCCTGGCAGAAGCAGATAGAAGCGGCTGAAGTTTTGCAGATGAAACCACCTGTGCACACTGCTGTACAAAAGCCTTTACGTAACTCCTTCTACACAATGCCTTCTCAAACCTCTGCAGATGGGTGGGCAGAGCAATTTTGCCATTCCAGAGCTGGGCTCATGGCCTCCCTTGTCAGCAGCTGGCAGAAGGAGCGAGACCAGTGCTTTCAGGGATTCTTGCCTTCCAGCTCCTGTCCTGCCCACTGGGAGCAGCAGCAGCAACAGCAGCAGCACACTCAGCTTTCCCCAGTAAAACAGATAATGCCGAGAGCAGCCCGCCACTGTCAGCAGCTGCCCACTGCCCGTGGCTTTTGCTGTGATTACAGCCCACTCTGTTTCTCCAGCAATCCTCTCTCGCAGGAGCACAGGGTGAGCAGAAAGCAGGTTTCCCAGTAGATTGTACCTAACACCAGCCCCTCGGGCAGCTCAGAGCAGCCTCACTACTCGCAGCAGCCCCTCGACCATCCTGGTTTGCCTCAGCCAGGTTTGAAATCTCCATGATTCCGAAGTGAGCACTGGTTTTGGCTCCAGAGGCGTTTCCACTCTCACGCTAACGGCGACTGCAGGAGGAGGGAGCGCTATAGGACACAAGGTCTTCAGCTCCCTGGTCTGCAGACACCTCAGACACGGCAGCCCCGTCTCTGCCAAAACCTGGATGCAGGTTTCTTCCCAGCTCACAACACTGCTGCTGATCCCAACAGGAGCTGCAGCTGAAGCCTGGGGACAGCATCCAGGCTTTTTGAATGTCTTGACAAGTAGGAAAAAATGAGAAAGAAAGGAAGCACAAGGTATTGTGGAAGTTAAATTGAACCTGTTTTTCTGTGGAAAAGCAGCGGTTGTGGTAAAATGTGAGAAGTGTTTATTTTCCAGAGATGAATCTCTTCTTTTTCGTTGAAAGCATAGGGTTTCTGCCAAAAGCTGAAATACATTTTTTTAAAATTTCGAAATGTACAGATTAGGTTTTTTTTGTTTGTTTGTTTGTTTGTTTTTTAGCTTCTGTACGTTTCCTGGAAAACCAAATACTAGCTTGTGTTAGAGAAGCTCCAACTTTGTGGCAGAGATTTTTTCCTTTAGACATTTCCATCAAGGCATTTCTGCTTTGTGTCTCATTTTTTTGTTGTCTGACAGACCTCTGAGGCTTTTTACGTTCGTTGTGATGGTGCTGATGTTGGACAAATCTAATTTCACTGTGACATCTAATTTATGCAGTCAATATTTAACAATAACCGGAATAACTCTTCTTATATTATTTTTTTTAGGACAAAGCAGCAGATCTGTTTGTCAATGCAAGAAGCTCAATCCTTTATGTGACATTTTAGCTGGTTTTAAAGGATAGTTTCAGAAAGCCACAACTACAGAGATAACTAGCTTGATTCAAAAGCATATTGTCTAAAATCCAACTGCTGCTCCCCCCAGGCTCCAGCACAGCAGCGTTACTGAATTAAGTCAGGTCTTCGACTCAATAAACACTTCTGCTAAGTAGCTGAGAAGGGGCTGCACTCCTGCCCTGCAGAAATACCCTGTCAGCGTTGTCAGGTCCCTTGCTGACAAAAGAGATGGCTTCCTGGTCAGCTTCTGCCTGCCAAAACCTTACCGAATTCAGCCACATGTCCCTGTGGCAGTGGAGGTCAAGCCACCGCTACACCATTTGTTTCACAGCCTAGACTTCACATCACATGCATTTAACCATCCCTTCACCCTGGCAGAAGCAATTCTCCTGCCTCCCCACACTTAGTGGTTTTGTGCTGCCCCACTGACACACAGAGCATTTATGTGTGTTTTTTCAATCCGTCTGATGAACATGCACAAGAGGAGTATATTTGGTAAACAAGCTGACAATTTAAGCAGGGGATAATGTAATTAACATTTTTCAGCATCATTAAAATTAGTCCATGACTCAGTATTGTAACTGACAAGAGTTCAAGTTTATTTGTGTATAGCTAGGAGACATTTGCATAGTGCAAGTGAGCTGCACGTAGATAAGGGGAGAAACAGAGATAGGAGAGCATCTGTATTGTGCCACAACTGCAGAAGAGCTGTCAAATTCCATTGGGCACATGCAGAGAAAGGAGCAAGCAGCTCCTGTGTCATAAGGCAGCTACATACAAACCAGGGTCACCAACTTCTTTTTGGATGTGCAGCCGAGTAAGAGCACCGGAGGCAGAAAGTGTGGAGGAGGAAGATTATGCTGAACTAAAGAAAGTGCATGGAGTATGTGAAAGCTAAGCAATACTCCTGTGTGGATACTGAGGCAGATGGGAGTTTGTGAACAGCTATAGGAAAGCTCTGTCCTGTAGAATAAGGAAACTATTCAATAAAGTGTTGTCCTATATTTAACCTGGCATTAGACAAGAAATGCTTGTGGTGCTTCTGGCTTTGGTGCAAATTTGGCTTTATTTTTTTTTCCAAAAAGTGATTATATCGGAATACACCCATCAAATTTGTCGATGGCTGTAAAATTGAAGAAAGCATAGCACATACCATAGAGAATTTTCCTGATGTGCTTTTACTTCTTCTTCTATCCCCTTTTTTGTTTGTCCCTGTTTTGCTGGAAGAAGATATCTTTCCAGTACAGTCTGTCTCTATCTACAGTCACACTGTGCAAGTCTACACAGTATGAGCATGACCAGCAGCTCTTTTGAAAAAGAAATACAAGCATTGTAAACCAAATGAATGTCCAGGGCTTTCATCTTTTTCTTCTGCATCAACCAGTGCTTCATTCAGCAATAAACAGCAGTAAAAACCGTTCTGTAAAATGTCACTGGAATGCTTTGAGCCAAATCTGAGGCCCCATTACACACAGTGACTATAAGTTCTCCCCGTCCAAAGGTTTCCCTGGTGCTGAGTGGAGGTGAAGAAGGTGGAGTACTGTCTTGGGAGGGCTGTTTTTGGCTTCCTATGGTCCAGAATTTTTTGTCTTATACTGTCTTCTGCAGCATAAAATTCTGATTCAAGCAATGGAGTTTAATGCAAGCTCCACTCTCTGCCATATCTTCTTGAAATTAGACCACAGGATATATTAATTTTGATGTTCTCCTGGCACAAAGCTGTCTTGGCAAAGGCAGATGGAAGCAGCTGAGGTTTTGCAACATCTCTGTGACCATTACCAGACAGAACAAATCTGAGCAGCTCTGAGCATGAGAGAGGACTCTTTTTACCCTTAGACTCTGGAAATGTGAATACAGTTTGGTAAAGGAGAAATTCAAACATCTAGAGCAACTGAGACTGCACAGTGAGGTGAACCTAAATCCCAGAGGGCAACAAAGCAGTTTGGATGTCCCCAGGCCACACTGCTCTGCTGTCAAGCAATCATGTGGCTGTAGCAGCTTTATCTCCAAGTATGTGCTCCACAATGTACAGAATCTAAGGAGGACTGTGAAGTGGCTCAGCCATAATGTAAAAGAAAAAAAAATAAAATGTGATACTGTAAAGAAGAAAAAAGTCACAGTGCAAAAAACCCTCACAAAGCCCCCAAAACTCCAAAACCAACCAAACAACACCCCCCCTCCAACAACAAACTAAATACTATCTCCTGGCAATTTACAAGTTACTTTAAAAAAGAAAATAGGTCTTCTGATCACTGGCAGAATTCATGACATTCCATTCGTTTTCCTAAGTCAGATGTTGCATGAGAACATTGCATATCCAAATTCATAGTATTCATATGCAGTCACAGCCATTGGGAATAATGCTAGTAAACAAACCTGGTCAGCTCAGCCTCTGCCCTGAAAAGTACTTACATGCTGGACTAATGCCTGCACAAGAGCTGCAAAGACAGCATTGTGCATTTTACAGTCCTAATTCAGTTTCTAGGAAGAGAAGGGACTTTGATTTACATAGTTAGCACGTGAAATATTGAAAACGTTAAAAGTATTAGAAGTACCTGTGGATCCTGTAATTGGCTCCAGGGTAGATCTTTACCAACAGCAAAAAGCAGTGGCATGTAGAGTTTTGCTTTGTTTTGTGTCTCAAAAAAAAAAAAAGAAAACCGAAAAACTAAATCAGCCTCAGGAAACATTTTTCTAAAGTGGGTCCATGTACCGTTTCTCCTGAGGACTCAGCTAAATCTATTTGTGGTGTTCAAGATCCTGAATCCCCAGGCAGCTAATGCTTGATAGCAACTCTGATTTACCGTCTTTTTGCAAACTCATGAATTTACACTGACTGCAGAGGAATTACCTTTGAGTTACTACTGTTCAAAAGGGATTGGGTTCTGTTTAACTTGAATATGTTGCCATATTTCTTGCTTAGGCATTAATAAGAGTGCAGCTCTGTAACCAAGAGAGTAACAGAAGAGTTCATTAACTTTTTCAAGACATGTTGTGGGCCTCAGCTGGGACTGCACTGTTGTTGCTCCAAATTAATCAGATTTGAAGACTGAAGTCAGGTTGAATTAAATTTAGTTTCTGCTGCAGCGGAGACTTCTAGCAGTGTATTGAGTGCTGAAGTTAGGCTACTTCTAGCTGGAACAGAGAACCGACTTCCTTGCAGATACAGCATTGCACTGTGAGCAGGGTGAGTGGAGGAGGCGGGAACTCGCAGGATACAGGAAAACAAAACAGAAAGCTTCAGTGTCCTGCTTGTGTCATCATTCTTGCGAGGTTTACTGAATTTTGTAGAAGCTGGACATTGTTACATAGGCTTCCTCGTTGTTTGGTGATCTCATTTCACTGTTAGGCAGCATCTGGGATACAATGTCATCATCTGGGGGCTCTGGACTGGGCTGGCCAGAGGGATCCAGGGGAGGAGCAGAGGAAAGGTTGGAACCTCCGCTGTTGTGCAGGGGCATGCTGTTGCCGTGGCACACCTCATACGTGCTGGAGCTGCAGTTTCCTTCCGTGACTGCAAACTGGCTTGTGCCCAGGAGTCTGTGCGGGGCCTCAGCCGGCCAGAGGCCTCCATAAGTCACAGACAGATTTAGGTTGCTTTTGTCTGTCATCGCAGGTATCATCTTCAGGTCTGATCCCTTCCTGAATTTTTCTGGAAGACTTGTCTCTGGAGCAATTGATGGCTGCAGAAAATTTTCCAGTTCAGCTTTTGCCTGAATATCGTCCACTTTATGGATATGAACGTAACCAAAACTCTCTGGGTTAAAGCTTATATCAAAATTCTGTGTGGCAAAGGGAACAGCACAGTTAGTTAACAGTGGGTAATAGCTTAAGAGAAAAGGTACTTTGATAATTTATTTGTTTTTAAAAGGGTATTTAACTCTGGGTGTAACCTTGAGCACACTGAACAGTAGGTTAGCAGAGAATAAACTATCACATGGCTGAAAATCTCTTTCCCTAATTATCTAGATCTATACTGTGTCCTCCTGAAGGCAGCATGTTTATGCTGCAAAGTGTTTTGTACTCTACATGATGTGGTGGGAACTGGAGTCTCAGACACTTTTCTGACACACCCATCTGTTTCATGCCTGCCATTTCACAGGACTGTGTGTCCACCCAGGCAATTTTTTTCAGTTTTACCTTCTTAACTCAGCAGAGAGGAAGTAAAAGTTTGCCATAACTTTCTGAAACACATCAGAAATCCCTGCATTGGGGAGCACAGGGGGTGGGAGAGTTGTCTTAGACCTCCTGTTAAATTAAGAACATGCTAATAATGTCCCAGCTGGAGAGAACAGCACTGATGACTTTCTTTATGGAAAAAATGAACTAGACATACAGTTTTAATACAACAAGTTAAACCCATACCTTATGGTTTGTAGCGTTTGCCCATCTGGCTTTTAACTGGCTGAGCAGTTCATGTACTGCATGTGTATGTACAATTCTGCTGACCATGTAAGGGTACGTGGACATCACTAGGGATGTTTACAAAAGGTCCCCATCCAGCCCTCTGATCACAGTTTCACAGAATCAACAAAGCATCTTGGTTGGAAAAGACCTCTGGAGTCCAACCTTGTGTGAGAAATGTGACCTGGGTTGGGTTATCCAGAGCCCTATCAAGCCAAGCCTTGAACATTTTCCCAAAGGATAATCTACCTTGCCTCTGGGCAAACTATACAATATTTAATTATTCTCATGAGAAAGATTCTTTACTTATATCCAATTTCTATTAAAAAACCTTAATTCTTTCAGCCTTTCTTCATATATCAAGTTCCCGAGCCCTCTGTAGTTACTTTGTGTGAGTTGAAGCTCAGCCACTATTTGAATTGTCTGTTATTTCCATACCCTTGGCTGGCATCTGCCTGTGCAATTGTGGGCTCTCTTCAGTGAAATGTAGCAGAATTTCTGAAAGATGTCCTAATTAGTGCAGAAAATGCATGCATTGTCTCTCATGAGTGTTAGTTTTGTTCCCGACATTCTATACTCAGGTGGAAAAAAACAGTGGAAGAACATACATTTTTTGGCTTCTTGCATAGTTTCTCCAGTGTTTTTTTATGATCAGGAAGGTTTGGCCATACAGCAGGCTTGATCCTGAAACAGCAACAGCAGACAAAAAGCAGCAAAAGAGGGATATGTTGAGGTATCAGAGGTTCATATTGCATCATTGGTACTAATTCTCACAAAGCTTTAGGGCTGGGTTGCATTATCCAGAATAACAACAGAAAAGTCACAGAATAAAACAGACAGGAGGAGAGGAGTTGTAAAGGCCACCATTGCTCTCTTGAGTGCACAAATTGTCATAGTTAAGGAAAGACACTTCACTAAGTACTGGAAAAGCAGCAAATTGTGCTGGCAAGGAGCTTGTTTGCATCTAGCTGTGTTAACAGGGCTCTGTGTGGTGAAACCAGTTTCTGCCAGTGCAAGAAGATGCTGTGGTTAAAGTACAAATTTGCTGATATTTGCCGCTGCATGTTTACATAAGTCAAAGAACAACATATTGTCCTACTCCTTGGCCAGCTGTTTGTGCCTCAGATATCTGTACTGTAACCTTGTCCCACAGGTCTTATTTTTACTCCTTGATTAACAAAGTTCTCATGTTGTTTGTTCTACTGCATACCCCCAGGATGCATCTAGAGAATACTGTCCAACTGAAATTCAATGTTGCAATGATATAACTGTATGTGTATATGAATATATATTTCATTTTATTTATGTGTCTCTCTATGAGGGTGTATATACACACATATATAAACCCCTCTTTTTTTAACATGGAAATGTCTGGGATCCAAAAGTCTCAACTGTTTTTGCTGCAGTTTTACATAAGCAAAACTTCTAGGAAAGTTAGAGAAGTACAGGTTGCCAGCAACAGTAAAATGCAAGAAATAGAAATCTCAAGCTACATCTGTACTTGCAAATAAAACAGCACTAGGGCAGATAACTCCAGCGTCTAAAATGTTTAATTATTAAAATTGTGCTTGGCATGGTTTGGCTGATGCCAAACCCCATATTTAACTCAGAAGTTAGCACAGCCCAAATGATGTCCCGAAAAAGCAGCTCCCACACAGCCACCTCTCTTGAGGTGGATGTTGTAGACAGGCTGCTCTGAAAGCCATTGAACTGTCCTGGGCTTTCTGCCTTGCAAGGAGTTCATCTTCTATATTTGAACTTGAATTTTTTCACTTTAGATTCTAGTGTCACCATATTATCTGCATATCTGTTCATTTTCTTAAATTTGTCAGCTCTTAATGCCCTGTGAGTATATATAGCCGTGTGGTTGAAATTGCATTTACAGTTATCTGTCTATTGCTGTGTAGCAAATACATAAAGAAACCCCAATGCAGACAAAGGACTTCCTGGGTAATGAATCTGTCTCCAGTCCCACTTCTGCTGTAACTGCTTTGGTGGAGGATGTGGAGCCAGGTTTCACCACATGGCTGGCTGGATGTGGATCTGACCGAGCTGGTGTCTGACACCATCAAGCTGTTTTTGCAGAGGGCTCTGCCCTGCTGCTTCTGAAAGTGCCGCAGAGCAAACACCCCGCTGACTCAGCCTGTGAAAGGGAAAAAGTCAATTTCCCTGGTATGCTGTTTTCACACCTCTTGGGACTTTACTAAAACCTGCAAGTAGCTTTCTTGCTCTGGATCTTGCTTTTGAGTCAAATCTGCCTCCAGAGGGACACTGACTCTATACATGTTTTGTAGTGACTTTGGCTTGCAAAAGTCCCAGTGTTTTGGGCTCAAGACTGAGCTCTGCTCAAAGTGGCAGTTCATCTTCTGCCTGCCAACACTATCTCCTGTATTGCCCATTTCTGCTCTTGGCCTCCCTTCAGCTTGATAGAGAGGTCCAGAGATGGAGAGTAAATAGTTCACAGGTACAGCAGGGAAAGCAGTAAAACTGTCAGAACAGGATTGGCTTCCAACACCTTTTCTAATATTAAGAGAGTTAGATTACCTGTTTTCCCAAAAAATTATGATCAGTGCAATCATAACAATGCACAGCATGAATCCCAGGATGGAGAGTATAATCATGATCACGCTGCTATCTGAAGGAAAACAAAGAATATCAGCTAATGCATGTAAATGTCTTACTGTTAAGCCATTGTAACTGTGATGTCTTTTCAGATCATAAATTGGAAATTAATTCCAAGAATTGCACTTGCCTATCGTTGGACTGGTGCAATCATCCATTTCTCCTGTCTCCCTGGAGGAGGAAAAAGGTAGGCTGCCGGAGTATCAGCACTTGGCTGAGCTCCAGACTGGATTTCCAGACTGGATTAAAGCAGTTTGAAGTCTGCTGTCACCTCCAGTGCATTGAAACCACCACTTGCTGTGTCCTGACAGCAGCACTGAAATGACTTCCAACACACGTAATGCTGAGGTGCCTCTGCATACTGAAGGGACCCAAAGGACTACAAGGATTATTCACATTTACAAGTGCAATGATGAGATTTTAGCCGGTGTTGTGATTGTGATTAAAGTACCATGTTTGCACACAAATCCAGGGCCCTGAAACAGGTCATGTTTCACTGCTGTTTGTGCCTTACTGAAAACACTCAGTGCAAGCTCTTCCTTCTCCTGCAAGCCAGCTGGCAGCAAACAGAGAATCAGCCTTCAGCTCTCTCTGCACCCACCCCCTCCTGCGCTTATAGCAGCAACTCCTCTGAATTTATTGCCTGTGAGTGAGATTTAAATTCACATGGAGGGTCAGCCCCAGTCCAGAGCAATACAGCTGCGTTCTGAGTCCCCTCCTCGGGGTGCCTGGCATCTGTGAGGGCTGACCCTATTGTGGCTGTGGGATCTTCCCTCCCCATGCTCTCATCCCTCCTGCTGCTGAGGGTATCCAGGGAGCCCAGGACCCCCAGCTCTGCTTTCCTCCAGGTAGACCGAAGCATTTTCTGCCCTTACAGCTCTCTGTGGGGTGCTGCTCTCTTGCTGTCCTGAAGCTCTTGGAAGTGCTCCACTCACTCCATGTGCCCTTAAAAAATTTTCCGTTGGGTTGGGAACGTACTTTCACCTCATACGATGCATTATTTTCGAGATTTTGTCCCAACAATCTTACGTGATCGTGTGGCGATTCTATTGTCTAAACACATAAAAAAATCCAGTTATTTTTCCAGCAGACAATGGAGAATTATCTTTGAGTTTCAGCAAAATGTGTGAGATCAGGTGCATCCCTGCAATATTGCCCTGTTTGTTCCATGTCTTTTGTTACTACACAGGTGTTGATCAGGGCATCAACCTAGTTTAACAGCAAGGTATGCCAGACAGTATTGACAAGAAGACAAATGCTAGGTAAAAGTTCTTTGGAAAACAGCTGGGACTATGAACTGTGCTTTGCTACTGTCGACACTGCAGTGGGAAACACATGCTTCCCTAGGAAGGCTCAGAAGAGAGAAAGGTGAAAAAATACATTTGTGCAGTAGAAAAAGACAACTTCTGAAAGAGCACTTACAGGGAACTCTGAAGCTGAAATCCCACAGCACAGCTCTGGTGCTCTTCATTTCAATATATTTTGCTTCCTGAATCCCCCCCATCTTTTTTTTCCTCCTTCTAGTTACAGTTCTCCTGTTTTTGCAAAATGTGGAGTATGTAAAACTTTCTTAAGAAAGGTTGTCCTTTGATCTTTGTATATTTTCAGGCCTAATCAACAAGAAAGGAGATATAATCCGTGAAACAGACAGCTAACAAGCTCTAAGTGATGCCCAGGTGCTAGAAAAACTTGTTGGTAGAATTGCCTTGTTATGACTTAGGGCTTGGCATGTTTGAATTATCTCAGACTTAGGAGGAGGTTAACAAAACCTGAAAAGAAGGATGTACCACTGATAGTGGACACAAAGAATGCAGAATTTACAGCCACAAGGACATCTGGCAGAACTCCCAAAATAAGGAAGAAACTGGGAAAAACAACTCAGCAACAGTGCTGAAATTAGCTCCAGCTGGGTAAAAGCTATTTCCAGCAGGGCCAGATCATGACCACCAAGTCACAAGCAACTAACCCAAGAAACCCACCAACCTAGAATAAGAGAAAGATTGAACACACAGACTAATTAATAGGAGAAGCAAGAGAATTATTAACCAATAGAAGATAGAATACTAATTAATAAAAGAACTATGTAACTTGTAGTCAACAATCACTAATTCCTTTGTTTGCTAAAATCTGTAGTAACATAGTGTGTAGTAATATAGTATATAGTAATATAGTAAAAGGGTAATATAAAATAGCTAAAAGTTTTGATAGTTGGGTGTTTGATTTGTGGAATACCACCGGGCATCCAGGCTTGCGCAGTTCTGAAACAAATAATCGTCTCTCTCTTTTGTGTCATTATTGGCTCATTGCACACTGTGTAACAAATCCTATTTTTTCCCTCTGTAAAAACTGTGGACAACACTGTGTTCCCTCCATAAAAAACAGGTGTAGCCCATGCTTTTGTGACTTGTATTTGCATGGCTGCCTTTGTGACAGGGATACAGATGTCCCTGCAGCTGGGCAGCCCACACCAGACCCAGTTCACAAGCAGCTGTAGCCTCAAGGAGTTTGAGGGTGGAAGAGCTGCAGGGCCGCACCCAAAGCCTGGAAAGACTCAGTGAAAAGGGGAATGTGAAGAAACTTGCTAAACAAGAAAAGAGGTCATACATTTTACTGGCTGATGAGCACAGAAAATAAGAGCAAAAGTACCACAGCAAAAATCAAACCATCGAAACACTTAGAATGCTTCACCACATTATGTCTTTTCTTCCCACTGCAAAACCTAAGTGAATGAAACTTTGTTAGCCCAGAGAGTGTCTAACTGAGAAGGATGCTGCTAGCCCAAATTGTTTTGACTCACAAAATTTACAAGTGCCAAACATTGCACTTTTCCAAGTTTTCAGCTGGAGAACTATAGAAATGCAGATCTGAGAATATTTACATGCTACTGGTAATTTTGATAATGTTTAATTTTGGAAATTAGTGCAAACCACAGCAATACATCATCACTTACCTTCCAAGTACCTTCTTTCTGCCGATAGGCCGTTTGGTGCATTAATTTGCCCTCTAGGTATTTCTTCCCTGAGTGTGGTGTTCGGTAACGAATAAGATATTCATTTGCCTCCCTTTGATAAGTGATGTTTATAGCAAATGGCACTTCGGGCTTAACTGCAAATGACAACAAACCAGGATACAACCGGAGTGGAATAATGTTACTAGAAAATAGGTCTTGAAAAGTAAAAAAAAAATTCCACTTCAACTCAAAGCCCCTGCAGGGTGACCTATCCTGAGCAAGCAAGGGCTGTCCTGGGCCAGGCATGCTAAGCCCCAGCTCATCCTTACACCCTGATCCTGCAAGGGGCTTGGTTTTGGCCTGCTGAAGCAGCAGTTTGACTAGTAGGGAAGGTGCTTGTAAGGGATGTGACATTTAGCCTTTGAAAGCAATTCCTGAGCATACCCACCCCTGTGGTAGCACTGCTTGAAGGCCTGAAATTCAGTCCCTCTAACCAGTGCTCTGAGATAGAGGCCCCATTGCAAAACCCACCTGGGAGGAAGGCACTGGGCAACAAAGGTTCCTGGGTACAGGAACCACTGGGGCTGGCTGTGAGGGCAGTGGGTTTGAGGAAGGGACAAAGTCTGACAGTGTTAGAGCAGAGTGGGCTGTGGCTCCAGATGCTCGCTATGAACCCAACCTGGTCTGCAGGACACTGGGTCAAAGGCCATCTGCGCAAGTACATCAAGTCTGATATGCAGCCCTCAGGACTGTCCCCAGGCAGCCTGAGCTGGATGTGCTTAAGATCTTTAGGGACCTTTGCTGTGATGCTGAAGCTTCCTGAACTCAGCTTGTAAAGTACATCAGCTCTCACAGGAATGGAAATGCGAATACCCACACCTCCCTACTCTCAGGAAAATGCATATAGCCATAAATTGTGCTCACTGCTTCTACAAGCCCCAAATACTCAGTCCTTCCATGCAGATCCCACAGTTTCTAGAGTAGGAACCACCAGAGATGGTCCAGGCTGGGCCATAAATGGAGACGTAGTGTAAGATTATTACAAAGCTATTGAACTGAGGCAAAAATGTTTCACAGGAGAAGGATGTTGCAGTGCCTACTCCAATGGAAGACAAAGCCATCCGGCACCAGAGAAGAACAGAGAAGAATCTGTCCTACATGGGCTTCTCTGCAGACCTGGAATGAGACCAGTTCCCAAGAGGGGTAGATTCTATGGACACCCTCTTCCTCTTGAGTTTCCTATTCCTTGGCTCAGGCAGGTACACAGTTGGGGACAAGGCCATTCATGGATTCTCAGTGCAGGGGCACCTTGTTCAGACAACAGTATGCACCACAATGCAAGGTGTGAAAAGTTAGATATTGCAACCTTGTGGTCCCTGTGCTACTGAGCTCATGTTGTACATGGGGTGGTCAGTCCCAAAACTGCATAATCCCTAGTAAGAGATGAACAAGATGTCCCTGCTTGACAGTTTATCTACACTCAGGAACAGCTGCTGCACCCATGGAGGGGATTTGGTCTATGCCCAGGTCTAGGCAGAGTGTCACAATAAGCCAGAGTTCAGCTGCACATTTTGAACAGAGCTTAATCTTGTTTAGCTTTGAACCAAGGAAAACACCACACTCTTACAACACCCCAATCCAGGCTACATGCCCTGCTAAGACACTCCTTTATACTGCCTCTGTGTCATCCAGATTGTTGCTTAGGCTTTGTGCTGGGCTATTTTTGCCCCCGATAACCCCTATATCTTAAAAATATCCAAGATGTTAAGTGTCTTACCAATGTGAGTCACAACCAGACTCCTGCAGACCCTTCTCTTTGTCTCAGAGAACACGCAAAGGTCTCTATCTGAGAGTATATCAGTGAACTGTAAGAAGTACGCATCTTCCTGTTTCTTCATGTTGTTGCACATGTACTTGTTGTCTTCCTTGGTACTGTTGGCCAAAGTGATATGACATTAATTTCTTCTCAGTCTTACTATAAATTAACTACTTGCTATAAGGGATGAATCCTGATTGCCCATTTCACTTCAACTGAAGTGAGACTCTGTATGAAATAAGAGAAAATGCCATGCAAATAAGGAGTTTGGGAGACTGATAGTTTTTTTCCTTGTGGTCTTTGAGCACAATAATCAAGTGATATGAATCACATTAAGAGTCATGGAGCCCTCAAAGCAAAAAATGTATTATCTCTGTGGCTCCCATGTTTGAGGACTGTCATAAAATTTCAGCCAAAATCCATAATAAATCCCATGAAATAGAAAAATTCTAATAAATTATGTGGGGGGTCAAAAAAAAGGAAATAATTAATGATTAGAATAACAAGAGTTAAAAAAAAATCCACTTCTTTTGCTTGCCGTCACAGAACTTTCCCTTTCAGGAAAAGGGAAGAGCAGAAGCATGCTAAAGAAACAAAATCTGAGCTTCTTCAGGTAGGTGCAACAGTGAAAAAAAAGGTGGAAAGAGTTTCAAGGCCTGGATAAGAAGTGGAGATGACTGATGTGTTTGGTAACTGTTGGGGTTTTGCATACTTGTTCTAGTGTGTTTTTTGCATGTCTGTGTGTCCAAAGACAATAACTTAGTTTAGTCTTAGCCTAGATAAAGACATTTCCTGTGATGTGGAAAATTAACCTTCTTGCTAAAGAACTTCCTGTGGAAAGGATCTGTGTCTTCACAAACATTTTTTACTTTTCAGTTGATAAAGGCTAGGTTTGAGGGTTTTTTTCAAATATCATTTAATTTAAACGAAAAAGTTCTCAGTTCGTGCTGGGCTGCATTCATAATTACAGGTGTTCCAGAACAACAGAGGCAAGATAGAACTGTTGGAGGTGTTATAATCCCCTTGAAAGACCCCTCCAGCTCTTTTTTTTTCTTATAAGGGAGTTATGTTTTATTTCCGTAAACTCTTCTTCCTTGCTGAATATAGTATTCAAACTTGGCAAAACAGTCTGAATAAGAATTTTGTCTAGCTCTGCTGTCCCTGTTTCCCAGCATGTGGCAACATGACTCACTAGTGCTCAGGATTTCACTTCCCAGAAGTTTACCAAAGGACAGACTGACAGCACTTACCACAGAGACAGGGTATAGTTAGTGTTGTGAGGAGGCAGCTCAGTAAAATTGCAGGTCAGGCTGCTAAAGGGGTCCTTAATGTCCAGCTGGCTGAAGCAATCAATGTCAAAATTGTCTGGTTCATCGTCTCCAAGAGTCCCTAAGGAGAGATTCACAGGATGTTACTGAAGCAAACCTGAGAGTGTATTTGATTTGCAGCTGCATTGTACAGGAGGTTGTTGCTTCATGTGATTGCCTAAAAGGAAGAGGATCAACCCACCTGTTTAGTAAGAAGAAAAAAAACCTTGTTTAAAATGAAGTTAAATCCATTTGCACCTTCCAAGGTTGCTCTCCCTCCATGACAGTGAAGCCCACCCACTTGCAAGAGTGTTTTGGTGCCATGAGGCAACTAAGCCCCATTTTGATTGTACTGAACAGTTTTCTGAAATGTCACAAATTTGGGCTCAAGAGGGAAAGCTCAGACTTGCTGCCAGAATGCGTGGTTTCCTGCCAATTTGCTTCAATGAGTAATAACACAATCATGATTTGACTAAGAGTGTAAGTCTTGAGTCCTACACTTGACAGGTATAAGGTCAGTGATGCAAAAACTGATGCTTCTGAGAGGAGTCCTCTCCAGCAGAAACTGCAACTTCAGCCTCACTTCATGAAATCTCATCCACCACAGCAGAGTGGATGGGAAAAGGGTAATTGCCATGACCCCTTGAGTGGACCCTTGGGGCAGGAATGCCTCTGTCTTCTTTCACATAAACCTCTTCCTTGTGTCCAGGGACTATGCTTGATCCCCTGCTCAGTGTTCTGCTACCCATTCCTCATATATGTCCTTGCCATGTGAGACACCTGATGCAGTGAGAAAAGAATAGAATAGTACGATGAGTGGATTGGAAGGGACCTTAAATATCATCTCATTCCAACCCCTCTGCCATGGGCAAGAATGCCACACAATAGACCAGGTTGCTCCAAACTGGCCTTGAACACTTCCAGATTTGGGGCATCCACAACTACTTTGGGCAGCTTGTTCCAGTGCCTCACTGCCCTCCGAGTAAAGGATTTCTTCCTAAAATCTAATCTAAACATCTTCACTTTTAGTTTAAAATCCTTCCCCCTTGTCCTATCACTGTCTGCTCTGAGGATATCAGTGACTCACACTCACAAACACAACGGGTAAATACTGAAACATTGAAATGTTTCTAATGGAAAATCCCTCCCAGAAAAAATGATGGTCAATTCTGCTGTAATCCAATTAGATCACTGAGGTGTGATCATCTCTTCAGATACTGTGATTTATAGTCCAAATTTTGATGTCCTATGAACCCTGGACAATCCTGACAGTGTGCAGGCAGACCCAGACCTTGTCCAGCATGGAAGCATATCTGAAGATCCAAAAGCCGTATGGTTTGACAGCAGGGAGGAAGCAGAGGAGAGTTTTTTGATTGCTTTAAAATGCAAGTCAAGAGCATCAGCAGCGCTTCTTTCTGACCTCAGGGCTGAGCTGCACCTGAGGGGTTTTGAGTAAGAGAAGAAATTCAGAAGTCACTCAGGAATGCAGAGAAACACACAAAAGCAGTGCAGGCAGAGGCTACGAAGGGGACTGCTGCCACCAGCACCCAAGATGGGTAGCAGAAGGGATGGGAGCATCTGATGCTGCACTAATGCAGAACCCACAGGCAGATCTATGCCCTCTGAGCTAAGATTTAGTGCCGTTTGTCGCCATGAGCAACCAGTGCTGAGAAATTATTACTGGTCTTCTCACTGGAGACCTGGGAGCCCAAATCTCCCTGAAGGACAAGGAATGCAGTGTCTTCTACCAGTGTTGCTGCTTTGAAGGGAGAACCTGTGCAGCACAGAAAGCCTCAGCATTTGACCATTGTATTCAAGAGAGAGACACAGAAGTCAGCACAACTCTAGAGTAAGCCTTGCAGCAGTTTCACACAGTTGAGAGTCTTGTCCACTGCAGCCACATGGGCAGGCATACATGTACAGAAACCTGTACCACGTAGAGTTGCATATTTGTGGGTAGAAGTGAGGGCGTATAAACGTATGTGTATTCAAAACTCGTGAGATAACAAGTAAGCTCAAATGAATCTCAAATGTACATATAGATATGTACACCCAAAGCTGACATACACAGTTATGTCACATTTTAAGCCTGAGATTTTACTTGCAACTGCCAGGAGTCTTGTTAATGTATACTTCAGGCAATATTAAAATTTATAGATTAGGATGACTAATCCTCCTTTCTATAAGACTGCTTGGTGCTCTCCGTATACGCAAACTACATAAACCAGATTTTACAGAAATACACAAAACAGATAATCATCCTCTTAATAAATTAATTCGTCATCCTATTAATAAATGGCTTATCATAAAAAAATCTTTCAGCTGCCCACTCCTCCTTTACTGAAAAGTTACAGAAATTGGAATTCATTCTCTATCAGGCTGGTTGCAAAATGAAAATAAAGATTTAGTCTTGCAGTTCAAAGAACCATTTAAGGCTTAACCAACACACCACAGCTTTGGTGGCACACTGGAAGGAAAGCTTACTTTACCTCTTTGACACTGAACTTCCACATTGTGATTACATGGTTCCTTATTCATGGAAATAACATAGTAACCGTAGAGTATATGGTAATTAAATCTCATCAATAGTGTGATGTAAGCTATTTCAAGTGTGTTTTCTGCTATGGTTTTTCCATGGGCTGACTAATTTTTTTGTCTGACATAAGTATGCATACAGCTTCAGTCATAATTCTTCCCTAAACCTCAGAACCACCATGCGCAAATGTGTTTGCTATGTGAATGGTTTTGATGACACTGACATGACTCATACTGCTAAGGACTCTTCACTCAATTAAAAATTTACGAGATTACAATACTTGCCTTGAGAAGCCCAGATGAGGCAGAGCCACGAGCCCAGCTCTGCTGAAATCAAGGCAGGGCTCAGAAGGGAATGATTCTGCTGGGATAAAAGCTGCTATCATAGCTACAGCCATGACAGGTCCTTCACAGAAACGGGTTTGGACAACATCCAACAGGATAGTTCAAACTACAGCAGGAATCTCAGGAGCCTTTACCAAGAGTGTTAGCAGAGGCTATGGACATGCTTCAGCTTCAAGCTCTAAAGCCGCCAGGACAGACAACAACGTGTGAAACTGAAGGCACTGTCAAGCACTGAAGAATCAGTGGCCAAATTTCCAAAGTCAACTAAGTGACTTTCTCCATGAACAGAATAATGTGGGATCTTTAGCACTGATATGATTCAGGCAGAACTCATTTTAATCACAACAGTTTCGATGTGGGTTGGACAAACCATACCAGTGTACCAGTGTGGGTAGCAGGACCACTGAAGCTATGGGACACCACAGCCCACAGGCCTGCTGCCTCCTGCTCCCCCTACCCGTGCCCTCCTCCCCCTCCCTGGCTTCCCTTTCTTAGCTCTGCTTATAGCCCTCTCAGGCCTTTTGGGGGCCTCCACCACTTCTGCCAGTCCGGGGGGCAGTGCTTGGGAGGCTCAGAAAAGAGGAGGAGAAGAAGACAAGTGCTGCCATTATTAGTTTTTCCCTCCTCTGCCCATAAGAGCGCCCATAAGTGTAAGCTCATACCCAAGTTGGTGGGTGGCACTTTGTCAGAAGGTGGGGTGAGTCAGAAAGGCAAAGAGTGAAAATCGAGCATCTGTTGATTTTACCAGGATGATTTTACCCTGGATTGATTAGTTTGTTGGCCAAACCTAGGGGATTCATAAAGAAATCATAAAAGCTGGTAATTGCTCAGTAGGAATTTTCTGAATCTATTTGTCTTTAATTCTAAGTAAATTATGATTTACTGGAGATAGTGACAAAACATGTAAAGGTCTGATCATATCTGCTTTTGGGAAGCCCTGAAGATTTCAATGACACCAACAATAAATCACTAGCATTGAACATTCATCACCATAGCTGCTTGCCAAAGCTGCCTCTCAGCAGCTGCAGATTGTATGGATAAAAGGCAAATAAAAAACCCAAGGTGGTTAGATGCAGTTCTGAGCCAGACCCTCTTTTCTTTTAATTAAAAAACCTGTCATGCATATCTTATCTATGTATATATGTACAATTGTCTACACACACATATGTTACATGTGCAGTACAGGACACCCAGGGAAAAATGAGATTCTCTAACTCATAGGAACACAGCCATTCTCTTTCTAAAAACCAAAAACTCTTGTCCCCAAACAATGGAGCTCTAAACTACTACTTAGCAAATGTCCATGTCCTTCAGGCATAGTGCACAAACTCTGTCACTGCTTTTTGTTTAGTATCAGACAAATAAGAGTTTAGCAGATCTGCGACTGAATCTCTAAATCATATTTTTCATCTCCCTTTTGAGAAAAGGAACAGCAGCCTGAAACAGTAGTTTTATTGCTGCTTTTTAGAGTTTTGCATTTGATCTTGATGCTGCTAAATAATTTTCATTTCTCTAAATGAGATAATGAAATCTACAATAATTTATAATTATTTGCTGACTAAGGAATGAAGGCTACTAGTAATGACCTGTGAGAACCCCCTGGCTGAGTTGCTGCATCAGCCGTACTATGAGGGAGACTGAAACTACCCCTCAGATCACACCTGATGTAACGGCTTAAAGAAAATGTAAAGGTTTGGCTTTTAGAGTGGAACAGTTTCGGTCAAGTTTGAGTTACATGAAGATATTTTATTTGGAGGAAACTGCCAAGAGAAAAAAAGGCCAGAATCTCACCCCTCTCCAATGGCAACTCAGAGTGACCATGAGCTGTAGAAGAGTGAAGTGGTTCCCTGCTCCCAGGCATATGTCCTCACATGAACACTAGATACAACAAGAGAGGATTAACAGGTCTGACCCTGCATGCCCTGTGCATACAGTTATGATCTCCCTCAGTTCATATGGATTTATAAGGACAGAAGATTTGGGGATAAAATTAAATAGGTATCCTCCAGCTCCACCTCCACCTCAAGTTCTGGCACTGAAAGAGAGACTGGAAGTTAAAACATGAACATATTTAACCCAGCAGTTGTATTTTGGAGCTCTTAACTGAGGTTTTTCAAGATCACACAGGAGTGGAAAGATGAAGATGAAATGACTCACCATCACCGTCTGCTGAGGTGCAACCACTTTCCCCAAGTGTGGTGTGAAGAAACATGGCAAAAATGCTCAACACTGTACTGGGCTGTGTCATTCTGAGCACACTGCATGTGTGCAGTGCATGTGTGTGTGAAACCCACACTCACTGCCTTTATACCCGGCGCTGAGCAAACCTATCGCCCGACAGAGAGACCTCAGGCGAGGGGAAATGTAAACATGCCTACGCAGAGGATGGCTGGTGGCAGAGGGCAGGAAGCCAGCCTGAAGATAATCGCTGAGCTTTTACTTTGAAACTGGCTTCCCCACTTCAAAACTAAGGACCTTCTGGATCAGGCCTGTCAACCTCTTTGGGCAAACCTGGTAAAGTTGGTAAAGTCCAGTGAGAAGGGAGCAAGTTTCATGGACAGTGCTCTTGACTCAGCTACTGTGATTTGTGCTGCTGGTTTCCCTGATTGCATGGTTTAGCCCTTGCATCCACTTTACTCTCCACAGAGGTGCACAGGTCCAAGGAAGAAAAATCTTCCAGGTATGAAACATTAAGTGTGATTGCTTTTGTATATTCTTTAACTATTGGTCAAAAGCAGCACTGCCAGCAGCTCAAGGGAGTTGATTCTTTACTTTTTGAGATCCTGCCTGGAGTACTGCATTCAGCCCTGTGGTCCCCAACATAAGAAGGACACAGACATGTTGAAGCAATTCCAGAGGAGGGCCACTAAGATGATGAGAGGGATGGAATACCTCTCCTGCGCAGACTGGCCGAGACAGTTGGGGTTGTTCAGCTCAGAGAAGAGAAGGCTCCAGGGAGACTTTATTGTGGTCTTTCAATATATAAAGGATGCTCATAAGAAAGATGGAGAGAAATTACTCACCAAGACCTGTAGTGACAGGACGAGGTGCAACAATTTTAAACTAAAAGATAATAGATTTAGATTGGACATAGAGAAGAAATTCTTTACTATGAGGATGATGAAGTCCTGGCACAGGCTGCCCAGAGAAGCTGTGGATGCCTCATCCCTGGAAGTGTTCAAGGTCAGGTTGGATGGGGCTTTGAGTAACATGGTCTAGTGGAAGGTGTCCCTGCCCATGGCAGGTGGGTTGAGGCTAGATAATCTTCAAAAGTCCCTTTTAGCCTGAAACCTGCTGTGATTCTATGAAGTTCCGCATAAGGCAGTGCTGACCCAGAAAAGCTGTGATTTAAAAGACTAATCCTGCAAAACCTGGCTCCTGAGAACAAAGTGGCACATCTCACATTTGTTCAGGCTTTGGACAAAGCAAAGGCAGAAAGTGAGAGATAAAGAGGTGTTAAATATTTCCTTTGCACACTTTCTGTGGCTGTAAACACCAACGCACACCAGATCGTAAAGCAGAGCCGTGCACACAGCTGACTGATGTGGCTAACTACAAGTGAGCTGAAGACCTGAAAGAGAAGAGCAAGTTCTGGCGCAGGCCTGGCTGCACCAAAAAAAGCTTTAGGTTGGAGGCGTAAAGGAAACTGAGGGCCAAGTTAGTAACAGTGCCCAAGTAAACAGAAAAGTGATGACATTACAATAAGAAGGCTCAATATGGAAGCCACATCAGCTTTCTCATTTGCAAGCAACTAATTCAAAATGCTCACCAAAGGTGATGAAAGTGATGAAAGTTCAGAACTCGTGTCCAGAAGAGTGGCCTTGCCAGAACAACAAGGACTGTCCTGCAATGTCACTTGCTACCCAAAGCTGGGGGCAGTGGGTTGTCAAGGTATTGCTTCTGGGCTCCCCTGCCCTTTTCTAGTGGGAAGAAATTACGCCCTTTCCACAAGATTTCAAGGAGACTGCCTGGAAGATGGGCATGTCAAATATCTGCATCAAGCCCCTCCTTGTAGTAGGACCCTGGGGCTTCCCACTGAAGCGTTCCCTGAAGATGCACTAAGCCTAGGTAGACACAGAAGAATGGGTTTGGGTTCACTGGCCAGTGTGCCAGTGTGCAGGCATTTACATGTTAAAACTCTTCATGCTGCGCCTATGTCTGGCCAGTGAAGAACACTATTCAACTCATGCCAAAATAGACATTAAAAAGATGAAGTCTAAACCTCAAAATATATTTATTTCTCTCCACTGAATTTAAAAAGAGCCCAGGGGGTGGCAGGAGTAGATATCTGCTTGGCAGACCTCTATGATACCTCCCACCCACAAACAGGAGAGGGACCTGCCAGGCCACAGTGACCACCCACACAAAGCAGAGCAGGAGCTGGACATGGTGTGGGGGGCACGGAACCACTAACACTGGCACCACCATGGCCTGACTGACCCTCAGTCAAGAGACTGACTTCACCTACAGAATTATTTGGGTCACTGCCAAATTCTCATAATATCCGTCCAAGAAACACTCTCTTTCTGAGTCAGCTGGTGGAACTTTAGCAGGAGTTTGTCCTCGTCTCTCTCTCCCGAGTTTTCTGTGATTGATCCAAGCTCATTGCAGCCAAACTTGAATTAGTGAGGTTGGGTCCCCGCGACTTTACATCACTAAGGCCTACCCCTCGCTTGCTTTAGAGAAGTTTAGTAAAGAATTTCAACACCTTTCTTCATACTCTTCAATACTATATCCTTCTAGAAACCCTCAGGCTAATTTCTACCTCATTTTCAGCCAGAAATGTCTTTAAAGGAGGGCTCTCCTGTGCAAATTGACCGCTATCCAGAAATGACACCTTCTCACTTTAAATTTGCCTTGTTTATAATTGAGTGGGCTATCACTTTGATCTTTTTTTTTCTTTTTTCCTGTTTCAGTTGGAGCAAATGAAAAGAAAAAGTCTTTTCAGACATAATATTTTTCTTGAACCTGAACAATCTTATTATCAGAGCTGTACTGCTCAGGGGATTTCCATGTTGTCATGGCTGCATTTTGTCTGAGTGGGGAAACGAGGGACCACAATGAAAAGAAAAAAAAAACAACAAAACTAGTGTAGAGAAAAACCCTAAAGCAAAAGTACATTTTGTTTTACTTCTGCATCTCTGCTTCAGAAGTTGTTTGATTTCTAAGAGATATTTGAGTTCATTCGTCTCACCTTGTTGCCTTCCTCTAATGCCCGGGAAATAGGAAATGAAATCTTTGAGAGTCTAAATCCTAGGACATCTGAAGGGTTAGTGCCCAGGAGAGGCTAAAAGAAAGCTGTATTACTTTTCACTTGCAATAAATTTACACTGCTTCTGCCTCTTAGTTCAAGTTTCCACAAAAAAACCACCCGAAAACAACAAAACCAACTCACAACAAAAAAACCCTCCAATTAAAACAGATGAGTTTTGAAGGTCCAGCAAAACTACCTGTAGTTCATCCAATGCTTTCTTGGATTATCATCTTTGTTACATCTATTGAAAATGACTAACCAGGCAAGTCATCTACAAGTTAGCATTTCTGTTTGCCTTTCATACCGTTTGTTCACTTATTTTTTATTCTCCTGAGGACACAAAACTATTTTTTTATTCCGTTTTGTCTCCAAAAAAATGCAAAGGGCTTCTGCACGTATGCTAAATTTAAATCTGCTATCAGTATCTATTTAGAAAGATGAAGTTAGTAGATCCCTTGCTTCTACCAACAATGCTTTTCAAATGTTCCAGTTCAGGGAGTTCCCAAGATGTCTGCTGGAGACAAGCAGATCAGATACATCCAGATACACCCAGTCTGCAGCACTGGAGACAGGATTGGTGCCTAAGACTAAAAAATGTGGAGGTTACTATGTTTAGTATTACTTTCTATTGTTGTTGTTAACAAAGAGTTTGGTAAAAGTTAAGGCAAGTAATAAACCAGAATCTTATTAGAACTTGTATTACATGTATGCTCAGATGTCATACTTAGATTTTTATTTTTTTAACCAGATATGCCAGGAAGCAGAAATCTGCCTGTAAGCTTCAGATGTGAGGAGGAGGACTTCTACCTCAAAAAGAAAAAGGATTCAGAATCTTCTTTTTTTGTTGCTTCCTGACATTTCTTTCTCTAAACTGCTTTGTAAACTTTGTTCCACGTTATCTTCTCCGCGCTGGAGTCATCTCTTGGCAGCTCCTCAGCTGAAGGTCTGTGGGTTGGCCTGAGGCTGCTGTAAGAAGTGTTTTGCTGGCCCAAGAGGAGCATTATGTGGGAGCCAGTATTGCTTAAGGTAACATAGCCATGGACAACATAACTTGAAGTCTTGGGTGGAGAGAGTGAACAAGCACAAGAGCAGACACTGCAGTGAATTGCTGAGAAACCCCTCTCCTTAAGTAACCAATACAGCAACAGCAGTAAAGAGAACAGTCATATTAACAGTTCTGGGCTTCTTTTGTTTGCTTGCTAGTTTCTAAGTCTTCAGGGTGCTCAGAATATTCCCTGCTGTTCTCTATATCAACCAGAGTAAAAGCATAAAGACATGAAAGCTTAGATTGTTTTCACATTACTTGTTTTAGGTCTGAAAGAAACATAAACTACTGCAAGATATGTTACTCACTTTTGAAATCTGGTAGGAGAGCATCTGCCAGTACTGCTCATATACATTTTTCAGGCGCAGTGTTGGGCCAAACCTCTATAATTTTGGTGACAGTGAAGTATTTTGTGAATGTATTTTAATTCTGTAAAATGTTCCATTCTGATGCTTGCAACTTTTAAATTAAATGTTTGAATTTTCATTCTTTTTAATGAATTTGGTTTTAGAATTGCCTTTAGTTTAAAAATGAGAATTACTAAAAACTGATTTGGTTTCATCTGAATACTTTCTTTAAGAATCTGTCCATGACAGCTGTGGTTATTTAATATTTAGCCACAGTGTTCTAGCATGCAGACCCCATTCCAAAAATAAAGGCTAAGGGAATGTAGGAGGCTCAGTTCCAATGTATGACTAGTCCATGACTCAGATCTGGACTCTTTCGTAAGCTTCAGATGAAAAACAGGCATAGACCTCAACAAACAGGACAAAGGGAAGGAGCAAAGAGGCAACATGATGCCATGTCCCTATAAAAACAGAACAGATGGACAGAAATCATCTTGAGAAGCTGAGGCTGGTGGCATGTATGAAAGAGCATGAGGAATGTGAAATAGCATTTGTAATATTAGTGTTTAATGTGCTCTGGATGTGGGGCTTCACCACCACCAGGTAAGTAGGAGAGAGGGACAGTGTGCACCCAGTGAGCATGGCAGCAACCCATTACTTCTCCCATTCCTTCCCACTTGGGCAGGCATATGACCCACATTTGGCTGGGCACAGTCCAGTATGCAAGTACTGCCAGCAACAGCTCCTGCAGTTAGGAAGGTGGACAACAGTGGAAACTGAAACTTCAAGGAAAACAACTGGTGTCAAACACAGGTGGTTATGGCAAAGCCAGGTGCCCATGGGCCCAAGGGAGCCAGGGGTAGGTGGGATGGGAAGGACCATGGCTGCTGTGCTGAGTGCCCTGGCAAGAGGTTGGCACTGTCAATGTTTGTCCTCTTGTGCCATTTCCATGGGTTTTGTTCTGCAGTTCTTGAATGCCGACTCCGGGTCCTCCCCCCTGTTTGTAGAGAGCCTTCAGGGAGAGGCAAGTCCTCCAGCGATGGGCTTTGAGGAGGATGATGGGTTTCTAAACCAAGGTTTGTGCTGTTTAGGTGGATGTGAAGTGAACTTGGATAGCAATTTGGGTGGATCAGGCTGCTGAAGGCAACCTTGAATATTACCGTAGATACCCTTTGCTTTTCCTTGCACATCTTAGTGGGCAGCAATGAAGAAGCAGCTACAGTCCTGCTGACTGTTAGCCATAGGGATGACAGAATTTATTGGTTAAATTTATCATGGTTGAATGTAGCTTCATCAGTAAGCTTGAACTCATTAGAATACTTCTAAGATTTTTTTATAAAACATTTAGTGATACTTAAGCAAATGAGGACTAGATAGACATTAGATAACAAAAGGTCACAAAAGAGAGTGATAGTTTAAATGTTTTTGTATTTCAATAGGTTTTAAAATCTCTTTCCTGGTATAAAACTTATTAGAAAGTAGAGAAACTGAGAAAATCAGACAAGACAATGAAATTGGAACTGAAAATAAGTATTATAAACAGATATTATCAAAGGTAACAAAGAGATACATATTTAATGTGATTTGTTTGGACCAAATTTTGTGCGCTGAGATGTTTATAGGTTCAAAATTAATTACGTCTATCTCATACCAATTATATAGGAATAATGTTTGAGATATCATTAGACTGATGTCTGTAAACAACAAGAACATATATGTGATCAACCTGAAAGATTATCCTCCTTTTAAAAAATGAATGCGGGGGTAGAGAAATCTCTATAACAGGGAAAAATAATTACACATTTTCTCCCCAATCATTATGCCAGATTAGCAAAGAGAAAAAGAAATATGCAAATGAGGCATTGATTGCAGAGAGATATATGTGAGATGTGACAGGACCCCATCTGGCAGAGCTGGCATGCAGAGATTTATTGTCATTTTGTTGCTACAGTGAGCATTTAAAAACTACCCAGAGATGATTCCACAATTGGAAAGAAGAGACTCCATCAGATTTCAAATACTGTCCAGTGTATTTGAATGGTCCCAACAGGGACCATTCTTCAGACTTGCTCTCAGCCCAGCTACCAGCAACAGGCTCCACTCTTCCTTCCATGCCCTTTGGAAAATCTTTTTCTTTTAATCTCTGTTAAAGCCTGCTGCTGGCTGCTTTTGCTGTCCCAAATTTTCTCCCTGCTCCTCATGCTCCATGTTTCTCTTCAGTCAAGCTCAGGGGCAGAACTGCTCTTCCCTGCCACCTCCCCAAAAATAGGGTGTCACAACTGCCACAACAACGCCAACAAGGCAGTGCTTTGCTCTGCTCCTGCCAGGGCAGGGAACAAAGAATGCTCTGCAACCACTGAAATAAAAATTATGAGCTTCCAAGATAAGGCAGAACTGTTGGCCATCTCCTTCACCCCAAGGGACACATTCTTACTTGCTTTATATTTTTTGTTTCATTTTTAACTGGCTCCTCCTCTGTGCTGATCAAGGTAGTCTAAACCCCCAAGCTGAGAACAATTGGTCTTGCCTTCTATCTGTAGTGGATTAAATTGGTCTCTGTTAACAATGTACAAAACCGAAATGTGACCTAGGACTGAAGTCTAGAGTATGGTGTCTGCTTAATGGAAAGCTTCTAGTGTGGGATCCACGGCACAGCAGAAGACTGACACATTATTATTATTATTATTAGCAGTAGCAGTAGCAATAGCGGCAGCAGCAGCATTTACATGGCAATTCTTTATGAGGGATTGCTGTGTCAGTGGCGTGTCTAATGTGTAGTAATGTGGGACTAAAAAGCCTTTCCAGCTCTTCTTTGCTTTACACTGAGGTACATCAGCAAAATGACCAAAGAAATACAGGGAATTTCACCACAGCAATGCCAAGAGTGTAAGAAAGAACATAATCTGATTCAGCTCATTCTTATGTGACTTGGAAAACTGGGTGAAGGGTACAACGAAAAAAAATGCTCCCAAAGAGGCTGAGCTAGGCTGAGCTTTCAGTGTAATGTGAAAACTGCACGCTCTGGTCCAGCAGTATTCTCATGTCACAGTCCAATGAACATTAGGGGTACAGCCACCATTCGGGTGCTATACACCTCTAGTTATGAAAGCTATATAGCATTATTAGCATACAGCTCTGATTCACCCAACCTGCTGCCATGAGAGGTGGGCCTAGAGGACTGTGTGTCAGCACAGCCCTGTCACCACTGCTGTTCACTCCCTACATCCAGACGAGCTGTCTCTAGTACAGGCTGCACTGTGTGCTGTGAATGTAACCTGAGGTTTGATAAAGTAGAACAGACTGTCCTATTGCAGTCTGCCCTGAAGCACAACATGTCCAAAGAATATCCCTCTCTCTTTATCAGCTGTATTTGCGATGCCTGAGTTATTACATTGCTTCTTCTCAGGACCTGAGCTGGAAGAGGAACTGCTGCACACCTGTAAGCTTGTTTAAACATAACTTTCAGTGAGCCGATCTTGTCTGTTTTGATTTATAAAAATAATTATCAGAAATCCTTTCTCATGCAGTTAATTGCAGCCAACAATGAAATTATCGTTTTATCGTGTTTTTGAACAAGTAAACTAAATATAGGGCCTTAAACTTCTCACTCAGTAAGATAGGTCTTCCTGACACTAGATTTTCCTTTAGCTTTTTCCTGAAGTGCTCAGAACCAGACACGATACTCTCGTAAGAGTCTCACTAATCCCTGTGTGTAGGAAAATTGTCACCATTGCAGTTCTTCATATTCTTGTGCTTATACATGAATTCTGGATCACAACAGCTGCTTCAACTGCTGCATTTACTGGTACCACTTGCTGAACTACATGGCCACAGCCTTACCTAACTTCATTTTGGAGCCATTACCTCCATAAACTCAGAGCTTTATCCAATAAAAGGGGTGAGAGAGCGCAAATATTAATCAGATGATATACAAAAGCTGACTTCTGGGAATGTGAGGCTCAGTGCAGCTATTATAGTCAGATCCACTTGGGACACTAATTGCTTAATTTCATGGTGGTGTAATTTAACTTCCTCACATGCCTTCCCTACAAGCTGCAGTCAACCTTCCAGCTGCTTGGTCTGCCTACCTTGGCTGCCCAGCATGGGCTGAATGGGCATCATCATAGCTAAAAATTTAAATTGTCAGTAGGGAATACATTACCCAAAGTGGTTCTGATGAGCAAAGAAAGGGTCATTATTCTTTTCAATTTCAGCACTCTGGTTTAGCAGACACAATGCCTTGGTGGAGGGAGTAGAAGAACAAAAATGAAAGGAGAGTTGGAAATTATAGTGCAAGACAGCCTTCAGTGCCTGCAGGGGCAGAAAAAGCAGGACAAGATGACCTGAAGTGGGACAGCTTACCCATCTTATAGTCTTCTGAGTGACCAGCATGGTGCTTGTGGAGAAGTTTGCCAGGAACTGTGCAATGTCAGCACCACCTGAATAGGAGCCAGTGTCCCAGAGAGAAGGAAGACAAGAGACCTAACCAATTTTTGGATCTCTACACATAGCCGTGGCGCAAAACATACTGCCCCTGAAGTTATGGCTTCTTGTAAATAAAGGGATGATTTCACCTCCAGTATTATAGCACCTGTCCCTTGCTGTGAGTGCAGTGTAGGCCAAGAAGGAGCCTTTTGTTTGCTATTCACCTCCCTGAACAATATTATAGAATCATAGAATCATTAAGATTGGAAAAGACTTCCAGTACCACTGAGTACAATCTTCGGCTGAACACAGACAATGCCAACTAAACAATAGCACCAAGTGCCACATTCAGGCATTTCTTGAACACTTCCAGGGATGGTGAGTCCATCACTTCCTGGGCAGCCTGTTGCAATGCTTAACCAGCTTCTCAGCGAAGAAATTCTTCCTAATGTCCAACCTGAATCTCCCCTGGTGCAGCTTGAGTCCATTTCCTCTCATCCTATTGCTGGTTGCCTGGGAGAAGGGGCCAACACTCACCTGGCTACAATCTCCTTTCAGGGAGTTGCAGAGAGTGATGAGGTCTTCTCTCATTTCCAAACCGAACCCCCACAGCTCCCTCAGCTGCTCCTCATAGGACTTGTCTTCTAGACTCTTCCCTAGCTCCTTGTTGTTGTCTTCTCTAGACACACTACAGCACTTCAATGTCCTTCTTGTAAGGGGCCCAGAACTGGATGCAGGATTTTGAGGTGTCAGGTACAGGGGGACAATCACTGTCCTAGTCCTGCTGGCTACACTACTGCTAATACAAGCCACGTGCCACTGGTCTTCTTGGCCACCTGGACACACTGCTGGCTCATGTTCAGCTGGCTGATGACCAGCACCCCCAAGTCCTTTTCCTCTAGGCAAATTTCCAGCCACTCTTCCCCAGGCCTGTACTCCTGCATGGGGTTGTGTGATCCAAGTGTAGGACCCAGGACTTTGCCTTATTGAACCTCTTTCCATCTGGCCTCGACTCATTGATCCAGCCTTGACTCATCAATTCAGATCCCTCTGCAGAGCCTCACTCCCGCCAGCAGATCAACACTCCCACCCAACTTAGTGTTGTCTGCAAACTGACTGAGGGTGCACTAGATCCCCTTGTCCAGATCATCAATAAAGGTATTAAACAGGACTGGCCCCAATACTGAGGCTTGGGGAAAGCCACTAGTGACCATCCAACAACCAGATGTAAATGTCAATTCCCCTGGCAGGATGTCTTTGCAGTCAGCAGAGGTTCATGCACTGCAGGAGGAGCCAGCCACCGGCAGACCCTCAGAGAGGCCAGACAGTTCCCCTCCCATCCCAGCTCCTGCAGCAGCTCCCTGCTTGCACTCTGTCTTTCACGGTATCAGCCAGCATTTTCTATCACTAGAAAGCTGATTTCTCTCCACTATAATGCATACAGGGAAGTTAAGCATATGCTGGCTCTTACTGTCTACCATGGGCATGGATTAAAATCACATACTGCTGTCTGGACTTGTGGGAATGGCACTGAGTTTTGTATAGAAGACACAATTTTTAACTTGGCTTTCAATCCATAGTGGGTTATATGCAAGGAGTGTTTCCTTAAAAGTCAAGGAAATGTCAAATCTAAGTCAGAAATTGTTCACAGTCCTGTGAACCTGTACCTAGGCCTTTTAAGAAAGGTAAGCTGGTGAAAACAATAAACATGGATTGCTTGCAGGTTATGAAGGCTGCCCAACCTTTCAGTGACCTTGGCCTGAGGTTTGTTTGTTAGAACATGAAACACACGTACCTCCCCTGGTTTCACTTTCCAAGGCAAACACAAGCCCAGCTCCAGGGCAGCTTAAGTATGACTGCCATGGGAGCCACCAGGTCAAGGTATTTCTGTTCACAGTCAGAACATTTTCTGCTAAACTAAGGCTGCACCAAATCACCTCATGCTGGAAAGGAAAAAAAAAAGAAAAAAATGGGGAGGAAAGTAAAATTTTGAATATTGAGCAACCAAAGAAAAAAACCCAAAGCACAACAGGCAGAAGCTGCTGAAATGCACACTTGTTAGAACCCGAGGTTCAGATGATCAGTAAGGTACTAAGCACAGCTACACTAGAAAACAAAGAAAAGGCTCTGACCATGGACTTCTGGACAGGACAGTGGTAATGTTAGCGTCCACTATTTCTTCCTGTGGTCATGTACAAAGAGAATTAATGAAGTGCATACTTCTTTTCCCAAAGAGATGGTAGTGAAAACCATGGACCAGTTGGTGGTCTGGAGCCTCTGGTCTCTGCTTGCCACAACACAGCCAGTGAGAGGAGCCAAGCTGTTGCAGTGAAGGAAGCCATCTGCACCTGGACATAGAAGGAGAGCAGGTTCTGGCTCCTGTGAGGAGTAGGAAAGGCCAGGGACTGAAGTGAGACACAGAGACACTGAGAGAAAGGGCCCTTCCACCCAGCCTGTGTTGCTACCTGGCCCAAGGCTACCCGGAAGGCATGTGCACCAGAGTGCTCATGGCTTGCCACCTGCTCTAGTAACAATACACTAAACTCGCTAATTAGGGTGCAATATAAGTGTTCAAACATTTACCTATGTCATGGAACCCTAGAACTATAGGAGAATAGAACCACAGAAACCTTAAGGTTGCAAAAGACCTCTAAGATCATTGAGACCAACCACTAATCCAGGACTGCCAACTCCACCACTAAACCATGTCCCTGAGTGCCACATCTACGTCTTTTAAATGTCTCCAGGCATATGTCATAAGATACGCTGCCCCTCCTTCCCAGAAACTCTGCAGTATGACCAGACCTTCACTGGGCAAACTGAGGTCAACTTCAGCATTTGCATTTCCCGTATGTTTCATTTCCCTTCAAGTCTCAGATCCCGTAAATTTTCCTAAACCTACCTCCATGGACTCAGTACACTCGAGGGAAAGCCAGAAGTTTTAGCTGCTGGATGCTCTAACTATTGAGAATCAGGAGAGTATAGCAAGATCTTCCACAGCCACAGATACACCCTTTAGTGGTTCAAGATGATTATATTTATGTGTACATGGTAATATTATAATTCTCTATGCAAACTGCATCACATTTACCAGTGAAAATCTTTAGTGCTTGCCAATGCTCCACATGTTGGCTTCTCCTGTCAACACCCTTTTTTGCATGCTAAAGCATTCATCATTTGTGTATGCTTATGTGAAGTGAACTTTGCAGGGGAAAGGGATTTACATTGCCAATGGAGCTGGAATTACAGATTCTCACCTCCTCAGCAGTTACATTTAAATTTCTCAGTGTTCTGATTATTACTGAGAAAAAAGCTCAAAGTGGTATCATCCAGTTTAACTCCAATTCTAGGAAAATATTTCTAAAGTCATAAATTAAAAAAGAGGGGAAAAATAATTTCAGTGGTATTTGTACTTCTCAGTCACTGGAAGATTTTTGAAAGTCCCATGATCAACCTGTTACCTAAAGTTTATCTTGATTTTCACAGCTGATCAACACCTTATATTTATCTGTTAGAACTTGTTAATTACCTCTAAGTAGTTGACTACATATTTGAGTAGCTAGAAATGGATTTCTGCACCTGACTGTAAGGAACTATTTTGGAATTGACTATCCATACTTTCTTATGCAGAATAATGGTCCTTCCATTTCACAGCCCCTTTGCCTAACTATGGGGCTACATGGGGCAGTTTTATTCATTACTGTGGATTGCCATTCAGTAATTAAAGGAAAATGTGTACATAACATTTTGGAGAAATGCTCAGAATTGGGAGAGATAATATGTTCATTCATTCAGGACTTAGAATATGCACAAGGAGTACTGATTTCCTTCTACAAAAAAAGTCAGAAAAGGACCGGCAGTAGATGGAACTGGGTGCTCATTTGAAGTGTTAGCATTGGTAAGTGCAGTTTTGAAGGCACGCAGAGGTTGCAGCCATCCCCCATCCTAGGGCAGGTTGGCTGCACAGGTTCCCTGTGTCTGTTGCACTTACCTTCAGCCTCACAGTAAAGAGGATGTAGGCACCATCAAAAGTATGCTTTGAAAAGACAAAGTGGAATCAAGCTTTTTACAGCACACTGATTTGGAGATATTGATAACAAAGCCCACAAAATCAAACTTTTTAAGATAAGTAAATAGTAGCTTCATTTCACAGAGAGGAAACTCAGCCTGCAGTGTGAAATATGAATCCTGCCAGCATACTGATCCTTCGGAAACATTTTTTTTGCCCACTTGCCCATCAAATTCAAATACCTGAAAAGGATGAGAAACTTGAAAGAGGAATTGAACATTGTTAGTTAGGAAAGTAGATTGGAAAGAGCACTAACCTTTTAACAGAACCACATGGTTTGGAGGCCTTTTTACTTCTCTACTGGAAACTCAATGAAGGCAATCTCATTAACAGTAATTTGCAGCTGAAGGCACTAAATGAATGAATATCCATTTCCAGTGAAGTCAAACAGTATTTGGGAAAGTCAGGGTTTTGGCTGACTGCAATGCTACCTCATGAACCATGATTTTATACTTTGAAAGTAATAATAATAATAAAACGTTTCATGTCTTCTCCTTTCTGAAACCACAGAAAGGCCAAACAAAAAACAAAAGAAGTGACTTCTTAATGCTGAGAATTTTTCATTTGCACTTCTTTGTACTTTTATGTTTCACTTTATTTTCTCTAAAACTGCTCACACATGGAAAACCATGATGTGAACTCTGGATTTAATTAAGTAGCTGAGCCCAGCAGCGAGGCATATAGGGTGGGAAGTGCACCAGGAATCAGAACAGCACACAGTTACATTCTGTCTCTGCTACAAATATGCAGCTCTGTGTCCTATATAGGTGTGCTGAATCTGTCCCAGGCACCTTTGCTATCTGACAGTGGTTTACACTGTCACAGAAGTGGTATTTTAACAAACACATGCAGAATCTAGAAGCTTCCTGACAATTGACTCATATGCACATACAAACGAGAAAATGGTGTTCAGATAGGAAGTTATCAAAAAACTATGCTTTCCTGTTTACACAGTGGAGCCAACATCTAGAGCTTAAAAAGTTTACTGTAGTCCTAAATACTATTGAAATGTTCTTAGTAATATAAAAATTACCAACACTTCATGTACACGGAACATCTGAAATTTTGTGTTCCAAGGTAAGAATGGGCAGCTGAGAAACATTAACTAACAACAGTGAACATACCAGCACTGGGGACTTATGGAGAGTTAAACAACTTTAACTGATTTGAACTGATTATTTAATTGGGCTAGAAAGCCTCAGAATAGAGATTTTGGAAAGAGAAACAGATTTGATATCTGATTTGTTGTTAGTGGTCAAGGTCTATAAATGTTGCTTCCTCTGCTCAGAGGCAGTGGAACACTGCTGCAAGGGGGATGTCTTCCTGCACAAGTTTGATTTTTGTCACAGCCACCAGTGAGGCAAAGATAGCTTCCAGCAGTCCCCCTCTCTTAATCTATTATTAACAAATACTTGTAAGAATAACGTTATTTTTATATAACCACTTGAAAATTGCTGTTTAGTTTAGTTGCTACAAACAACTGTAATTGGATGTGCAAGGCCGAATTATTATTAATGTATGAATTAGAATACCTGTAGCTCATTTCCCTCCCTTTTGTGACCCCACATTAACAGGAGTGTTATAGTAATTTAAATTATCCATAAAAATTACTAAAAATATACAGGACTGATATGTACAAACCTAAAATTTGTATTCCAAAACCTCAATTAAGTATATGAATCATAAGTACATTGCCATATCTTTGGATTGGTGAATGCCTAGCAAAGATGAAGGGAGCAAAGTTTTTAAAAAAAAAATATTTGAAAACAACAATTTCAATAACTGTGGCAATAAGTGATGGATTTGACATCAAGCTCTGTGAATGATGTTTGTCATGCAATGTGTTCTGAAAGCCTTTCATCTACTGTACAACCACAAAAATCTAGTGCCTTCAAATCAGCTGCAAGAATTTACTGCATCTGAAGGGATAGTCTACAATAGCTATTTGAGACAATAAGCTCCAGGTGATTAAAACTCAGCTCTTATAGATGGTTTCCCATCTTCAAAGAGATACAGAAATCCATGTTTACCATTTCTTGTTCCATGTCTTCATTTAAACACACTACTGGATAGACTGTTTTGTTGTGTAAAAGTAAACAAAGGTACTTCTGAAAAAAAACATTGACTGAGGTAGATTTTTTTATTTACCCTAAAGGAGCACGAGTGGTTCAGATAGGTGTGGGTGCGACGTGACACTTTTGCCTGTGGTTTATGTGCTAGAACTGTTTTATCTAATGAGCCACTAGCATGCAGGCAACCTGCTGCTGGCTGTACATGTTGGGAATGAATGATTGTGGTCTGCATGTTTCTCATAGATCAGCACTCTACAGTTGCTTAATCGCACAAGAGAAATCTCTGTCTTTTGAAGAAGTTTCACTTCTCACAGGTGAACATGGAAAAATCTAGTGCTTGGCAAGATGTACAGTCCTTCCCCCTTTCCCCCTCCCCATTTCCCCCCTCTCCCTTCTCCCTCCCTCTCCCCCTTCTCCCTCCCCATTTCCCCTTTCCCTT
>NW_016690211.1:1619499-1713142 GCF_001604755.1 Lepidothrix coronata | reverse complement strand
ACCTTCCCAAACCTTCCCTTCCCAAACCTTCCCAAACCTTCCCAAACCTTCCCAAACCTTTTCTTCCCTTTTGACTGCACAAAGGCAAGAATCTATGCAAAAAAATAAGTTACTAATTAATGCTATTGATTCCACAAACCACATAAGACTGTGAAAAAGAGGCTGAAGAGGTCCTCCAGCACTGCACAAGTCTGACAAACTATATCTTTGCATCTTTTCACATAGGAGGAAAAAACCTGACCTGGAGTTTTCTCGTGATATTTGAAGTGTTTAAAACATTTAAACTCAAATATGTAAATTATTATATCTGAGTCACTGCTGCTACAGCAATTACTGAGACAGTAATTTCATTTGTTTTGTTTGTCTGAAAAGTTTCCAAAGCCCTTCACTTTTAAATAAGCCTGACAATGAATGTAATGCACAGACCTTTTAACCACAGTAACGCGTGATGACCTAAATTAGGTCAGTTTATATTTGTGTGTGTGTTAGAAGTGCAACCTACTCAGATCAAATTAGGTCAACTTGCAGTGTCCTGCTTAGTGAAATGTGGCTCTAGAGCAAGAGATGCAAAACCTGTCAAAGCATTAACTGAGAAAGCCAGAGCAAGTTGGGAGTACACCATCTTCTGTTTCAGGTCAGCACACCTGCATTTGGCCCTTGTAAACAGAAATAAGAAAACATACAGTGACATGCCTTTCCTTGGAAGTGTAATTATGTATCTCCCCCTCCAATACCATTTACCTGTTTATTTCAATTGTATGTCTGGCTGAATGCAATTGTTTTATCAGCCGGGATATTCCAGGAAATTCTACAATATATTCTTTGTTTACACAGAAAAAAACCCAGTAATATAAAACTTGTACTTTCTTCTTCATTAGTTTTACAGAAGTATTCCAGTTTTTCCAAGTTATTTTTTCATGCCCATGCATTCTTTGGCTAAGGAGAAGTAATATAATAACATATACTGATACTTTCTTTTTAGGCATACAGATTGTTTCCTCACTAAGCCCTTAAACATGCTTTTGTTTACCTAAATCATCTGTGTGCATGCTGTGCTTACTGTGTATTTATGTTATACTGTGTGTTCCTTTATTGATTAACACCTCTCTAATAATACATTTCTACTAGAATAAGATTGATTTATTTATCTTGGAGCTGCTGCTTAACTTCATTAAATCCCTATCAACACTTTTGATGCTGACACACCAAGTCTTTAGTTTATAAACAGAGGAATGCACTTCACTATAGAAAACACCTGGCATTCCTTACATGAAGGCAAAGTATTTAGTGTGCAAAACATTTTATGCCTGTGATAGAAATTAACAAAACCTTTAGCCAGTCATCCCAAAAACCTGCCTGGCTTCTGTATTGTGTATGCAACTCTCATTTGTGCTAATAGCCTTTTCAGGAGCAATAGTTTAACACAGCCAGCTCCACTAAAAGATCAATGCACATTGATGATTTCAATATCTTGAAAATCTCCGGTAAAATACTTTTAACATACTGTGCAACTCCTGCCAAACAAATCTAATTCAACCTGATTTAATGTATGGATTTGTAAACCTTTGTTATGTCAGGCTGAGTTTTCATTTCTAAATAGAGAGCAGGTAAGTAACTTTAGTCAGTACTGGTACCAACACTTGCCTGCAGATTAAAATGGGCAAATGAATAGAGCAGATATGAAAACACAGTTTACAATTCCTAAATCCATGTAACAGCTTAGCCTGTTCTCCAACTCTGAGAATGCTTAGACCACTTATATGCAGATATAAAACTAACATAGATGTGAGCTCAGTGTTTCATAACTAAGCCTCCAAGAGCATTAATGTGATAAAGATCAGCTGTAATACTCACTAGCAATGAATTAAACTGCTTTTCTACATTAAATAGTTTGCCTTCATGTGTTCAGTAGTGAAGTGCTGAGAATCACGCTCTCATAATACATTCCTGTATTTGTAAGCTAAAGACTTGTATGTGTCAGCATCAAAATTAGGGAAGTTAAGCTGCAGCTGCAAGATACTAAGTCTTATTGTATTTATATTATATTATTAGACAGATATTAACCAGTGAAGGAACACATGGTATAACATAAATATCCAAAATGGCACATCCCACAAATCCCCCAAGTCCAAGCAGAGCACAGCTGATGTCAATAGCACATCTTAAAGAAAACTGTGTCCATATTCTGCAATAATATGGACTCACTAATTTTCTAAGGGTGTTTTAAACCTTAGTAACATATTTGTTTGTAATTGGCCTTTTCTATTTTAAAAACACATCTGAAAGCTTTGTTAGCAATTTTTCAGGGAGATAGAGTAGAAAATGGGAGAGGAATAAGTAATATCTCATTTCTAGATAGGCTTCACATAATTTCAGTAGTCTGACCAGATGCCTGGGATGCTTGATTCCAGAATGTGAACTCAGTAATATAGAGAAAAGTCTATATAGGCATATGGTGAGAGGTATCAGAACTTGTTTCTCTATAAGTGAAAAATTAAGAAAACATTTGATCACTGCATCTGGCTTTCCAAAAGAAAGAAGGCTTTTCAGCTTAGAACACGAAGCATAACAAAGGCATTGGACCATGCAGTTAGAATTCAACCTGAATAAGAGGGGAATATTTTCTGAAAGGAGAGCACTAAATTAAATCAGTGTCTGATGTTCTGCATGCTCTTTCTTATAATCTCTTGCAATCATAAATGAACACTTTTCTAAAAACTGCCAAGAATAATTACTAGGCTTTTTGTTGAGACCTTTAGGATGAAGTTTCTTGCAATTAAAGGTCAATCTCCAGATGTAGACTTGGTTTAGTTTGAAATCAGTAACAAACAGTCCACTGACTTTAGTAGAGACAAAAATTCACCTTATGAATATAAATGCTCCAAAACAAACTCATGGTAGGAAACAATCTTTGATTTTATCTGAGTACTAGCTCTGTTTTTTTTTTCTTTTTTGAGTTTGTCCTCATTTTGTTCCTTACCTTACCATTGTTTTTGTTGTTTGTATGTTCAGATGTGGGTAGTGGTAGAGAAGAGGAAACCTGTTTCTTACTTCTAATTCATCTGTTTCTGAGAAGCCACCTTTTAGCCCTTCCTTTGCTCAGTTTTGGATCTTTTAAGGAGTCTTACATTTTAACCCTTTAAGTTTACAATTGAGCATGGGAAGACTGAAATAAGAGAGATTTTTCTTCTTTTTCCTCACAACCAGATTGAAGAAAGATCAATTCGAACTAGGATAGTTTGCCTGGGGAAAAGATAAAACTGTGCTGATTGTTGAGTAGCCTCTGTTTGTGTTAGCAAGATTCCATTGTCTGAACCAGCTAATTAACTTGCAGCCAGTTTTGACACCTCCATATTACATTTCTCTTAACTTGATTCCATCTCAGGCCCAGTGCTCTTAAACGTCTTCATAAGCTACTTGGATGCAGGACTCAAAGGGATACCAAGTAAGTTTGCAAACAATACTAAACTGGGAGGAGCTGTTGATTCCCTCAAGGTCTCCCTGCAGAGAGACCTTGACAAATTAGAGGCCTGGGCAATCACCAACCATATGAAGTTTAACAAGGGCAAGTGCCAGATTCTGCATCTGGGGTGAGTCAATTCTGGTTGTCTGTACAGACTGGGGAATGAAATGCTGGAGAGCAGTGCTGTGGAAAGGGATCTGGGGTTCCTGGTCGATGACAAGTTGAATATGAGTCAGCAGTGCCCTGGCAGCCAGGAGGGCCAACCGTGTCCTGGGGGGCATCAGGCAAAGCATCACCAGCCAGTTGAGAGAGGGGATCGTCCTGCTCTGCTCTGCACTGGGGCAGCCTCACCTTGAGTCCTGTGTGCAGTTTGGGGCACCACAATATAAAAAAGACATTAAGCTCTAAGAGAGCATCCAAAGGAGGACAACAAAGATGGTGAAGGGCCTTGAGGGGAAGCCTCTGAGGTCACTTGGTGTGTTCAGCCTGGAGAAGAGGAGACTGAGGGGAGACCTCATTGCAGTTACAACTTGCTTGTGAGGGGAAGAGGAGGGGCAGGCACTGATCTTTTCTTTCTGGTGACCAGTGACAGGACCTGAGGGAGTGGCCTGAAGATGTGTCAGGAAAGGTTTAGATTGGATAGTAGGAAAAGGTTTTTCACCTGAAGGGTCATCAGGCACTGGAACAGGCTCCCCAGGGAAGTGGTCACAGCACTAAGCCTGACACAGTTCAAGAAGTGTTTGGACACTCTCAGCACCATGGTGTGATTCTTGGTGTGTCCAGTGCAGAGCCAGGTGTTGGATTTTGATGACCCCTGTGGGTCCCTTCCAATTCAGGATATACTATTATTCTATGATTCTGTGAGACATATCCTTACTACAGAACCCTAACCACAGCCTCCCTTCCTCCCTTTTAGGCTTCTCTCAGAAAAAATGTGAATGACATATCCAATTTCAAAAAATTCTGATTTCATTGTGTCACTACTAATCATTATGAGATTAAGAACAAAAACATGATGCTAAATCAATTGCAACATGTATTATCTGAATGTCAACTGTCACAGTACTGCAAAGTTCTGTTGTATGTTTAATCTAGGCCTGAGTATACTAACCTTGAATTCCAAGAGATTTCAGCACATGCAGTTTTTAAAATACTGGCAATATTGATTTGATTTTTGTACATGCTGTTATTTCCATTTACAAATTAAAAATGTCCAATGAAAATCCTACACTGACATAATTAAGTATTATTTATGGTGAACTGGAAACACTTCCACAGGACCAACTATGATCAAGACCTTCTCCTAAACCTACTTTATGGTAGTTATAATAATATATGTGAAGTTCTCCAGTGGATCAGATTATGAGTTCAACAGTTACAATGCTGTACATTTAAAAAAAAAATAAAAAAATTTCAAAAATCATCTTGAGCACAGAATGTCATTTGCTGGAAAAGCTGCAATTAATGGTTAATCAGGATGCAATTAAACTTCTTCAGGTGAAAATTTACTCCCATCTGTAAGTAGGCAAGGAAAGCTTTAGCTTTCTCTAGGTACATATGTATTTATATATGTATACATATATATATGCATATGTATGTATAAATGTGTACATATATGCTTATATATATATATACACACACGGGTTGGAAACAAAGAACAGATGAACCACTGTCATAAGAAAAAAGAGGAAAACTGAAGGTTTTGCCTAACTTGAACTATGAATTGTGCGTGGGCACATTCTTTGTTACTGACAGGTACTATTACTACTTTTTATTTAACAGGTATGACATTCACAGTGCAAGATAAGTACAAGTTTTTCTCAAAATACAGGCAACCACTTTTCTTATGTTAATGTAGCAAGGACATGAGCTAGAAGCTTGTTAAGCCTTGTATTACTAAGTCAAAGCTCTGCTGTTCTGAAGGGTAAGGATGTCCAAAGCATTGCTACTGAAGCCATGACACTGAAAGGTCTTGAATGTAACGTCCTGAATGTAAATGAGAAGTCCTGAATGTAAGTGTCGATGTCTTTCTGGTACTGGGAGGTCCAGAACTGGATACACACTGTAAACATGATGAATGCTAACTGCTTGAATATAAGGACTTTTCTCAATCTACTCCTAGTTGTGCTCAAGTTGATACATGCCAAGATTGCTCTTTGCTCCCAGGGCTCAAGTTCAGCTTGAAGTCCACCAACATCCCCTTTCCAGCAGAGCTGCTAGCAGAGCTTTCCAGCAGAGCTGCTAGCAGAGCTGCTAGCAGAGCTTTCCAGTAAAGCTAGAAATCCCCCCAGCATTTATATTGTGAGAGCTTACTCGTTTCAGAGGGACAGCCTTTTGTACCTTCCTACTTGAATTTTCAGGGATGTCCTACAATAAGGTGTTGAACTGCAGAATTTTCATTACACATAATATTTAAAAACAAACAAAAAATATTTTATTTCCCACTGTCAAGGACATTTTGCAAAACTGAGAATTAAATGCAATTGCTTTTCTACTTACAAATAAGAGTATTTGTTAAAGAATCTATCAGAGGTAATAAAAATAGTATCAACACAGGTAATTTTTACTGATAAAGTGAACTGTATTACATCTTTTGAATTTTTCAGATTGATATTCCTTTAATTTCATAACTATAATACTGCAAAGAAGTCTGTGCAGTATGCTTGATTTTTAGATCATATCTATGATTCTATGCTTCTTTCAACGATTTGGAGAACTTCCCTTTAGCTGTCTTCACACATTAAGAAAATTCAGCAGACCTAAGAGGTTTTTAATGAAACAGCTGGCTTCACTTATGAAGAATACAAAAAGAAACCATGTCTGAACCTCATGCTCAGTGGAAATTTTGAGGTAAGGACCACAGAGCAGATTGAGGAACTTTTCTTGCTATTATGGTGACAAGGTGACATCACACAGCCTCATTTTAAAGCAAAAAAACCCAAAACCAAGCCAAAACAAAACTGTCTTTAAAAGTGTTCTGGTTGCTTGCAAAATTTTGCATCTCCCTGTACCACACTCTGCTTCCTGAGGAATGAGCCTTGAGGGGTTTTACTTATGTAAAGGAATGGGTCATAGCCCTGAAACAGACTAATATGGAGTCTGAATTCTCTACAGAATGAAATGTTGAGATTTTATGCAAGTTAATAGAAGTGTAGAAAATATCCTAATTCAGCAGAATCTCTTGGTTTGCTGGATTTTTTGAAAGAAGATTTTTGCAGGGATGGAATACAAGTAATTTTAATTTTTATAAGAACATTGATAATGTAAGCTTTTCTAAAGCAAACTATCCAAGCATTTCTATGCAGCATACACAAGAATACCTGACATAAGTGAAGTTAAAGAGTAAACAAAACATTAAAAGATATCAGGCTGTGAAAGCAGGATCAAGCACGTTGCATACAATTAACTGAAAGCAAAACTAATCTTTCAGGTTTAGTTTTTAATTATGTATTTTAACATCAAGTATGCGTTATTTATTCTTTCAGTTCCTGTCACAACCTGGATCTAAAAGAATTATCTATCTTGATTTTATAACTCTGATGAGGAAAATGGCATGTTTAGCTAGTTGCTACAGCAGTCAATCTACTTCCTATTAAAAATCTGCTTGTTATTTTGAAGCCTGTTATTTTTGAAGATGCCTCACATGGAATTTGTAAAAGTGATACCTGAAACCCCATTACATTCTCCTTTGATAAAGTAAGAAGACCAAGTTCCTTGAATTTTCTTATACAAAATACGATTTCCCATAATTCTTGACATTATTCTCTGAACACTTTCCAGTTTCCAACATCCAGCTTGAACTGTAGACAAGAAAACTGAACATGATATGACAGTAACTCCACTGCCAAATCTGAATGCAAATCTACTCAGCATTCCCTCTTCATAAAAACAAGAACCTCTTTCACGCCTGGGTACCAGCATTTGGCTGGGAACTCCAAGTCTCTTGAATAACTATTGTGATACTCAGTTATATTCAAGTAGTAACTGTTGACAAAAAGAAGTTGTTATTGTCAGGGAATATGTCCTTTGCTTTTGAAATTATACCTTCCTTTTCCCATAGAGGAGTATGTGAGCAGTGCATGAAGTTTGACATTTCTTGGAATCCACTTTACTGTTCATTACTTGACACTGCACAATCTGCACTTAATTTCAAACTTTATCAGTAATGATTTTATGTCCCATTCTAGGCCATAGGTAAAATATATAAATAGTGTATGACAAAGGAGTAATACTTGCAAAATCTTACCTAAATAGAAATTTATGATTTCCAGTAGCTGAAATTCCCTCTTCCCTCATTCAGGTTTATGGACTGTAGGCAAGCTTTCTGAAAATAATGCCTTTTTATTTTCACATGGAGATCTCCGGCATGCAAAGTCAGAATCTAACACTTACTAATTAGAGCTGGCTTTCACTAAGAAAGTATTTAGTTAGTTTCTTAGTTAGCCTTCTTTAGTTTTATTTGGAACAAAAGCACAATTTAAAGACTATGAAACATGCAAAAGGTAGAGAGCTGCACTGCAATTCTTTTCTATCCAATATTTTCACAAGAGCAGTAAAAAACCAGAGTCTTGTATGAATATAGATAGATAGATAGATATAATTTTTCAAAAATGTTGGGGACGAAATTTTGACCAAGTTGTACATGTTATGTGAAGAAATGGTTCTGGTAACAAAGCAGATTAATTTGTACGCATCATAAAGTCTGTTGTCACAAGTAAAACGAGGATGTTGAGGTTTCAGCATGGTTTGCGGGGGCACAACAAAGTTACATCTGTTTCTGTGCCGGTGTGGTTAGACAAAATAGGTAGAGTGAAGAGATACAACATTATTTGCCTGAAATGATAATCTCACTGGGTTCTATTCTGAGATTAGTATATCACATATAAATGCTTTGATCTGCTACCTCTAGACTAACTTTCCTTTCAAAATTTTACTCTCTTTAATCAACAAAGAAATAAACCCACCATTATTGACATCAGGTTCTAAGAATCTGACAAAATATTTACTACCAGATAAATTTATTTATCTGGTCTGTTAGTCACTGTCTAACCTTAACTATGCCAGTTTATCTTTTTTTTGTATGCTACTACTGTTTTTTGAATAGATAATTTTTTTACATCTCAAAAAGACAACCTAGAAACCTCATAAGGGACATCAGCGACTGTTATGCAAGTACTACAGTATCATACATATTTGGCTAAAAACTAATAAAGACAGATTAAAAATGTAAAAAACATTCTCTGCAGATGGCATTCTCAACAAAGGGGAAAGGTTTGTGGTTCCCTATGTGACTTCAATGGGACTATTTGTATTCTTAGAGAACATCATATGCTTGAATGCTTTGCTAAATCAAATCAGGGAAAGCAACCTTTAAATATTTTGTGCAATTTTTACCAGGGTAATGCTGAATCCAGAAAAAAAATATACTCCAGAATGAAGGAGCAGTGTTCAGATATGACCAGGCATCTTGGAATTATTTACTTATTAATAACATTTCTAGGCTAGTAAAACAATGTAGAATGCCCACTGTTAGCTACCATCTTGGGCAGCTGACAGACTACAAATTAGATGTTATACCGAGTTCAGATAATCACAGGTACCTGTTTCCTATGTTTAGTCCTCAGAAAACTTGAAACGGTAGATCAGAAGAATGAATACCACTGAAAACTGAAGATTTATTAGATATCTCGATTTTTAATTCAGGAGTGTTCTGAAATGCATGTCACAAAGTTCCATGAAAAACTAGTTCCTATCATTTTATAGTTAGCCATCACCAGACACAAGAGAATGGAAAAGTTGAATAAAACTACATTGAAACACAAACATCCCAGCAACAGGAAAATTTATTTGAAATCTATTCCAGAACAATGCCAGAAAAAAACAGTAACAGTCACACTTGATATAGAAGAAGAAACAACCACTTCAGCCATAAATGAGAGCATTTGACCAAGACTCTGCTTAATCTGCCAGAGAAGGCAACATCCTCTAGGTGTCATGGTATGCCATAGAGAGTTTTGGACAAATACGCATCACACATGAAAATCTGCAACATTTGTCTGGAGAACATGGTGTCCTTGAATATACCATGTGAATAAAAAAAGGACTCTTGGTCAATTACTGAAAACAGTGGTGTGGAACTCCCCTTATTCTTGTAGTCACTGATGTGATGTGCAAAATTAGCGGTGGAGCCACAAATGTTGTGCTGCTTGCCCTCCTGCTGCATGTCTGTGCCACATGCTGTGAGGGGAGGTGATCCTGTGCCACCCACACCACTGGGCTCTGCCTGGTGCTGCAGTGGAGAAAAAGCCTGTAGATTTTTAGTATGTGGTAGCAGAACTGAGATGTAGTGGAAGGTTAGAAATAGAAAGGTTGAATAGCAGAGTCATCATCTCCACTGCCAACAGGCACCCCATTTTCATGCCCTTTTGGTGGTTGATGCTGATCTTTAAAAAAACAGTGTTTTCATTTACTTATTTTATTTGTTACAAATTGCAACATGTTTTAAAGAATTTATTACAACATTTAATTAACTCATCATCATCATGGCCAGTCTTCGCGACCGAAGATTTTGGGAAAGGTCATTACCTTCGAGCCTGCGCAGTGGATTTTTTAGGTGAGACCCAGCGTGCGCTGAACTGAGCCCACCCTTTAATCCTGAGGTTCATCTGCCGGGGCCGAGCAAGCTTGGACAGTGGCAGTGAGGGTCTCAGGACGTAGGTTTGTTTAGAGTGACCTTCTCTTAGATGGATTGCCTTACAGGGCTAACGAGCTCCATCTGCCTGGAGGGGTTCCCTGACCGGGAATCGAACCCAGGCTGTGGCAGTGAGAGCGCCGCATCCTAACCACTAGACCACCAGGGGGGCCCTATTTAATTAACTAAATATTAAACTATACACATAAAAAAAGTGAGCAGATATCTTAGTTTACTTAGAAGAATTGGACATCTCCTTTTCTTAAACCAACTCTTAATGAACACATTATCATCTCTATTTACATTCAGAAATTGGTTTAATTTTATTTAGAAATATCATGAGACTATTTGACATGAGCAAACCATAACTTTTCCTGTTGGTGGTTTTGGTTTTTTTTTTAAATTTAAAGTAACAAAAAATGTGTAATTGCAATGGGATTTTGCTCTCACAACAATAAACAAAAAACCTCACTCATGGAAGAGAGGACTGGAGATGTAAGACACATTTCTTACTAACTTAAAACAAATATTTCTTAATGTTCATGAACAACAGTTTTTCATACATTGATGATTTTAATGTATGTTTTAATGATGTTTTAACGCTTTTTCCCCCCCATCAGTAGGATGTGCTTGTTTAGGTCTTTGGAGAAAGATTTTAACGTCCTATGAAAAGGAAAAAGAAATGTTAAAAGGTTGCAGCCTGATCCACCTTAAAACTTGTAATAATAACACCCTGGGGTGAGCTTTCTTTCCACGGGGTGAGCTTTCTAACTAGTGACTAGAAGATTGTGATGAAAAACTAACTTCAGTGGAGATAAGTTACATGTTCCCCAGGTTACAGAAGTTTTCTTCTAGAAGAGCACTAAAACCAATGCTGTCAGTCAGCTTAAGTATTAATATCACTGAGAGGATGTTTTCATATTATCCCCAGAACCTCATTGCCTTTTGGTGGCTTTACAAAACTGCAATGTGCTAAAATGCAATTCTTAAAGTAAACAGAGATCTTAAACATCAGCTTAAGCATGTCCCTAAAGAGAGGTGTTAAAACTGTTGTTTAAAATAGTAAATGTTATTCAGAACATACAAAGACAAACTCTCTAATAAAGTTTCTTTTTTTTTTCACATATGTCATATTTCAGGCTGAACTTAAACAATTCCAGGAAATGGATATAAAAGAAAATAAGTAATTAATATTTGGAAGAATACATACCCTCATTAGTTTGATTTTGTGTTCAGTTCTTTATTGTTCAGTTTGTTAATTTTCAATAATTTTGTATTAGCACAATCTGCTCTATTTCCAATTTTAGCAACTTTATTCACTGTCTTAGTTGGATGAACAAGGAATTTTTGGTTTAAAAAAAAACCCAAGCTGAATGTTCAGTACAGAGATAAATAGTAATTTAACTTATTAGAATTTTCCAATATTGTCAGTAAACATATTTTTTCCTTTGGGAAAATAATTAACAGTCAGAATTTTTATAAAATAAATTAGTTTAAATTCAGATATCTAGTTCAATATATATTTCGTTCATATTTTGAAGATACAGCCTTTTTTCAAAAGCAAGAACTGCCTGTATGGAAATGATGCTTCACAAGCTTGCAAAACATCAGAAGTATTTCAGTGAATACATCAGAAACATGTTAAAAGAAAATTTTACCAGTCATTTGATTTAGAAGGCAGCACTAATGTTTATCTTTGACTCAAAGAAATACTTCAGTAGAAGAAGGCCCTTTTCAGCACATTGAGTCAGAAAAGGGAGATTCAATTCCAGTTCCACAACAGTAAATATTAGCAAATGTAATCTTAAATACTGTCAAAATACTGCAGATACAGTAGTTCAACTGATTTACTTTGTGTTTAATGAAGCAAACTTACTGTTCCAAAATAAATTTTGTTATATTTTTTGAATGTAAGAAATGATATTGTTCATGTACATTTCATTTTCTAAGTTTTTTTAGGGATGAAATACATGATAAAAAGAAGCATAACACAGGTCTCCTCTTTAAACTAGGTATTTAAACACTGTGTTAAATTTTCCTTTTCTTGCACACTGAGACATTTAAAACACCACATGAAAAAAGCTTCTCAAGTTTCACAAGTATTACAACTGCAGCCTATGACTAGACAGTGATTCAGCAGTGCTTTTTTCTGTCAAAGCTTTGACTATGAACTATATGGTCCAGGTCATAAGATGTACTGAATATAATCTGTATGAACAGATTACTTTGTTAAGTTATATGTGGAGTTCTGAATGTTTGTTGAGTCTTGTAACATCAAATGGCTGCTGTGAGTATAAATAGGTTTTGTAATAATTCCTCAGCACACTAATAAAACTTTTTGATAAAGACATGTTAACTATACATTAATAGAAATCTTATTTCAGTGGAATTCCTATTTGAGTAAATATCTGAGTTATGTTATCGAAATGATTAACAGAATTAACAATATTAACAATAATATGATAATTAATTTAGAAGGAATAAGCATAATGGAAGGGCCTATATTAAATGTATTCAAAACACAGATGAATAGAAAGACAGTGCGATATCCCTATCTTCAAAGCCAGAGCTTTTTAAAAAGGACTATTCAGGATTTGAAAGCAGGATAAAACATGTAACATAATTTATCCCATTGATATTTTTATATCAATAAACTGAATTCTAATTATCAAGCTACCTTGTTATCCTCAGTAATTATAAGAAAGTAGTCCACTCAAATTAACAGATACTGCACTAAGCATTGCAAATTATAGAAGGAGAATATATCCCAGGCTCTTCCTTTAAATTTATCGGAATCAAAATGCAGAGTTACTGAAATGTGTGATTGTTTCTCTAGTTCTGTATCTGTGACAGTCTCAGAACAGATGGAACAATTGTAACAGTAAATAATATAGGGCCTGAAGAAGACCCTTTAATTGAACAAACCACACGGACAAACCCACACGGGAAAACCCATGCTTGTTTCTTCCTCCTGAATCAGTTGGTCTAATAAAAATATTGTCTCATTTGTTATCAAAGGTATTTAAAGAAAATTTAATTTAGAATGTAATGAAGTGTATTCATAAACATACACATATAGGTGTCATCTAACTACTCTTAAGTAACAAATTTCATGTGATAAGCAGAAAAAATATGCGTTGCTAATGGCAAACCACTTGACAGCTCTAGTCAGGACCAGAAAGATTTGTAATCAGGACAGGAAAGACCAGATGAAAAAGTCATAGAATTTCCAAGCTTATTCTTTGTTGACATTTTTACTAAGGCTGAAAGGTCAGAAAGGTCATCATCATGTAGGATGTTGACAACCCACTGGTACCCGAACTGAGAAAACAAAATCCCTTCAAAAGACAAGAATATATCTCATCTTGAAAAAATATTTTTATGAGAGATAGTATTGGTTAAAATTGAACAGATCATCAAGATCCAAAGGAATCAGGTGTCCTAACTCAAAAAAATTGTAAGCTAGGTATCCCACTTATAGCTTTCAGCAAAAGATTTTATTTTCTGATGTTCTGACTGCATTAGTAGAAACACTTTAACTTTAGAAACCACACCCTAACTTGCTATATTTATCTTGTAAATGATCTCAAAATAACAGCACTGCGGTTGAATTTTGTTTTTTTAGACATCTCTCAGGAGAATTTCTGAAGAAATAATTGTTGGTAAAAATATTGTTTACTTACTTCAGCAATGTCTTGGAAAGAAAAAAAGTTTACCTGTTCCCTAAATATGGAATTGGCAGAGGAAGACTCTTCTTGGAGTTCATATGTTTTAGACTAGAATTGTAATGTACTTATAACAATGGCCCCTGGGTCTCTATGCTTGTTTGCTGATGAATATAAGACTTTTTTGTAAACCTGATTTAAGAACTTGTGGTCATAACTCTTCACCAGTTAGTCAGAACTTGAAAGTAAGACTGTGAAGTGTTGATTTCATGCATAAAACAGCAGTCTGTATTTAACAATACAGTCAAGGAATAAAGTATTCTGGTTTAAGTATAGAAACCGTAGAGTACTGTATTTGAGATAGTCAGCATAAGCCTTTTCAAGAGAGCATTTTAAAGTATTACAAATGAGAACTGAAGCTCTGCATCACCTAACTGTTGAGTCAGGAGATACAGACATCAAACAAACCTGCCAAAAAAGTGGAAAAATGTATTATTTAAGTGCAATGATACCAACATATAAACAAGAGGTGAAAAATCCTTTGGGCTAGAATATGTACACTGACACCCTCAGCTACTGCCAAGATTCATATACACTATCTTACAGCTTTTCTCACAGAGTGAGAATTTTTATAACTGAATTGCTCTGAATATATCCTACCAGCCAGAAATAACATAGGTGATCAATGGCAGCTAATAAATTTTCAATGTGTACTACAGTCTACTCTTTAAGCTATATAACAGTTCCTCCTAAAAGTTGTAAAGAAAGACTGGAAATTTTAATAAAGAATAGATGCTGTGCTTTTTATTTGCAGCTCTTGGTTAGTGTGAAGAGATTTCAAAAAAAAAGTCACCCTTGCTGTAAATAGTCAAGCATATAGATAGGGCTTTTCTCAGTTTACACCTTAGTTAAGTATTATTTTAGGTTGCATCACATTTGGTCTACATGAAGAGGTTGCATTATGTTAAATGTAACAAAGTCAGTGAGGTGTTTGTGTGAAGAACAACTCTTGAGATGGAACACATACAGACAACTGGTTCAAGAAATGCTTTGGCCTACAAGAAATTCAGTGAGGATGGAAAAAGAATTCAAATTAGAAAACAAAGTACTAAATAAATTAAAAGGGTCAGGAAGAAGGAATAAGGAAGGAAAGGGAGGAATGACCTAACATTCCATGGTGTCTGTCTTCCCAAACTGGCTGAGATGTCAACATAGGCAGGATACCCACTGAAAGTTGTAATCTTCAGTTGTGTTGTCTTTGTCTTACATTTTCCTTTTCTATCTCTTCCTATTATAGCAAATTAATTTTTAACCCTCACTTTGACTGAGTAAATGTATTCTTTTATTCTTATATCTCATCTTTTACTGAAAACGATTATGAGTGATATAATAAATGCTGGGCACTTCACATCCTACAAGTGATGAATATAATTCAGAAAAATGTGCAAGTTAATCCTGAAGTATAATTCATCTTATTCAGATTTTGTGGGACGCTATGTGCCCTTGGTGGTGATCATCTCAAACCCGTGAAGACTGCTTATATTTGAACTCTGGGCATGCAAATGCAAGCATCCTTTCATCTTGTCTCACACTATTTTCTTAGACCCCATATATCATGTATTTTTGCCATAGTTTGACACATTAAATAGGGTTATACTCTGGCTCAAACCTGCTTTATGTGCAACTGTTTTAATGCATGTTTAAGCATAGGTGTAGGTAAGAGGGAAGCTCTAGAGAATGGCAGGGAAGAACACTTGGTCCTCTACTACCTCCAAATGCCCTTTTCCGCAGCCTAGTCGGCCTGGGATGGAACACGACCTATCACATATCCTGTAGTGTCCTGCAGTATGATCCTGTTGGGAAGATAACACAACCAGTATCCTTCCTATGGGTAAGTAGAAAGGCAATGCTGGATGTGACAAGGCTGTAGGCAGCTACAGGCCAGCCAGATGTGTACAAAAAATAGGTCAGAAAGCAGCGCAGTCTTTCACGGACAAGAAAACAACTGATCTAACCTACAGCTGTACAGCTGATCTACATTGCAAATTGGCAGCATCTACATGAATTACATTTACATTTCTAGGATAATGCAAATTTAAATATGTATGCTTACAAAGTTCTTGGTCCCAAAAAGCAATACTCACATGAAGTTTATATCCTTGATAGCTGTTGATCAAGTCTTTCATGAAGGAGTGAATCAAAAGGAGTTCAACCGGAATAGGTGTCAGATCTTCAGTATCTAATTCTTTGTATATTTTGATGAAATGCTTAAAGAAAAAATAATACATAGTCAATTTATTGTTTAAAAAATTGGTGGAAAAGCAAAGATTATGGCAGGTATTTATATAACATATAATGCAAGCTGCAAAACCTTCTTTGAATCAATCTGCCTACCTCATCATAGTTGCCTGCCTTCTCCAGATCGCTAAATCTATGATTATCTTGATCTTTTCTTCCTCCAGTATGAAATACTTTGAATAGAGTTGCCACTGAAATTACTCCTTCACCGGTGTAATTCAAGATTTCTTTTTCATTTTCTTTTAAAGTCTTCTCATTTGACAATGTTTTGGGGTATGGAGAATCCTAAGAAAATAATTGTATAATACTTGGAGACAAATAGTCTGTCAGTAGATCATCTGTTTCAGTTAAACATTCATTAAGGATCAATGGATTACACTTCAAACTTAAGTTCTTGCAAAACAAAAATCATCAACTCACACAAAATTATCTACTGCACTGTAGGATGAAGGAATAGATCTTAAGAGTCCAGAAATATCCATAATGTTGGCATTAGCAGAAATTTAATAAACAGCTTTTTCCATGAATGTGGCCAACATTTTACAGAAAAATTAATATTTCTCAGAGCAACAAAACATAAAAATATTTAATAGCTACAAATTACAATGCCAAGAACTTTGTGTTTATATAAGGAGTAAACTTGAGGATTCTGAATGTTCACATGAAAAAAAAGTAGGAATTTTCTAGTCTAAATGAAGGAGTCACTGCAAGAACTCTATTTTGGTCAACAGTTAACATAGATTCAGCAGCTCCACAGAAAAAGATGAGATTTTCTGTTTTATGCAGAAAACTTAGAATTTTATTTAAACAAGCAACTAGTTAGCTTTGTGGTGATATAAGGGCTGGTCAAAGAGGAAAAAAGCCCAAACAAAACCAAAACCAAACCTGCTGTAGAGATCTGTGAGCACAAAGACAAGAAAGGATCCCACACAGGTGAACAACGCTTTGACTAGATTATGCCACTGTGTAGACTAACAACTAAGAACAGGAGGAAATTGCATTTAATTGAACAAACCATTTATCTCCTTATTAGGAGGGAGAGACTGCTGAGATTCAGTCACACTTGTGCTATGTGCCTTAGGCCTTAATATGTGTAATTTTGAACACAAGAGGAGCAGAGTCATTTATACAGTCTTTTTAACACACAATAGTTGAGATTACACAAACATCAGCACTGAAGTTTTTCTATCTCCCACTGCATCATTTACATTTAGCTTTCAGACTTTCATAGCCAACAACAACATTATCGAGTGAGAGGGTCTTTGCTATGAAGTTAAAGAAGTCTCAAGAATATGTTTGTCTGAGCTTTTCTTAATAACAGCATGAAAGTTTCAGATGCATTTTTGTAGGCAGTTACCAATGAGAAGTCATTACAATTATTGGCACGAAACAAGAAAAAGAAAGACAAATGAGATGCAGCTGTATAAGTGCCTATATATAAGCCATCTGTCTAAACTGTATTAGACTTCTTAGAGGTGAACAGCATAGCTCTTTATATTTCATTGATGAAAATTCCACTGATAATATTTACTAGATTTCCAGTACTCGTAGTGAGAACTGGGATATTTAGATCACATGTAAACACCCACAGGGAAACAAAGATTTAGGTTCTTAATTTGGTGCTGAAAACCACTTAGGATGCCTTCAGAATTCTCTGTATTTGATGGAGCTTGGCTCAAACATGACACAATATCAATACACAATTTGCTTTTTGCCCGCTTGTGTTTGTGGAACAACTTCCATGAAATGTTGCCTCTACTAAAACCAATGGAGAAAACTAATTTGCTTCAGTGGAATGGGATTTCCTTTGTTCTTTTTTGTCTGTATTTAACATTATTGTTAAAGTGCACAAAGATGGAACACAAGGCATAAGAAGAAAGAAAACATTAAAATGATGTTCTATCAGTCCTGTGATTCTGAGCACCAATCTAAAACAGACAATTCTAAAGTCAAAGAGAATCCACACAAGCAAGATTTAACATTTAATTCTTAGATATTCCCAGGTTTCTAAGAGGGTCCCCAAATGAATTAGGCACACAAACTGTCTGTACAATACATTGTGCATAGGACACAGGACCAATTCACAGAGCCAATGCCTTGAGTGGGAAATTAGGCATGAGGAAATTCTCAGGTTAGATGGGATATAACTCCTTCTGCTCAGAGATATGTTGTTAATTGTAAGTTGAAGGCAAACGTTCACCTTCACTTGTGACTCAGAGCCTAAAGAAATTGTTGACACATAGGTGGTAATGCCAGTGTAGATATATCTTACAAAACTTCCAACCAAACAGATCAAACCCAGCAGAAACTGGTAAAGAGGAGAATAGGTTGTGTAGCTTTATATCCAATGAAATGAGAGTTAGAACTTTCCACTGAAATGTGGGAAACTAAGTTCAGGTCCACAGTATCTAACTGGGAGTAGTCTGTGCTCTACTTCTTCCAATAAAGTGTGAAAAGGAAATTGTCTTATTCACTCTCTCCAATGTACAAAAACTCTGTTGTGCCAAATAAAATACAGGGAAGTATAGTATGTTTTGTCATTTGAAGTGATAATATGTTATTATGCTTATGTATATGATTACACTGTGTAGTAAAATAATGCCCTTTCTTTACTGTTTCTAGAGATCTCAACTGTACTGTAAGTATTGGGCAAATTCTACAGTCACTGTGGTTGTGACAGGGCAATGAAACATTTTATTATCTGGAACAGTATGTTCTTTCCAAGGTGTGTACAGATAAGTAATGTATGTCTCAAAAAAATAATTTGTACTTCAATAATAAGTAACTGATGCAAGCAGTGCACTAATTGCAATTTTGAGACTTTAAGAATAAAAACATGCTCCAGAAATACCAAAAATGTTCAAAAGGCCAGTTTCATTTGATGTGAGAATACATTCATCACAGCTGTAAAAATAATTTAAAAATTATTTTGTATGAAACTAATTAATCCTTCTGGTTTACAGGTAAAACTAAACACTTTAAAATAAGAACAAAGGTGTATCTACTTCTAAATACCCCAAAGAAACACAGTGGAAAATAAAGTAAGACCAGCAATAATATCAGGTGTTGCATCTATAGATAACACTACAGTCACACTACAGTCTAATTCCTGGGGACTGACTGCTGGTCTAAGACTAGGCCAAGGAATTACCTTATATTCATATGTACAAGGAGTAATTACCAGTAAATATCTTAAACTTACACTATTATTTGGCAAGCAAATTTGCAGACTTTTGGAAGGATACTTCTGAGTATTACTACCAAAGTCAGTAAACTATTTGCAGAGTTCACATGAAGTCAATGAGATTATTTGTAAGGACTGGAGATACCCAGGATAAGCGAATATACAGAAATATAGCTAATTTACAATTTGAAAGCACTACTACTTTCTCTAGTAATTTACTGTAATACTTTACCGCACATGGATGAGAGGCTTCCTTTCTTCTGTGAACATATGTTCCAGTAGCAACGCTAAGTGCTCTGTATACACCTTCAACTGGATCAGAGTGGGAGGCAAAATAAAGCAGCATCTCAGTATAGTCGAGCAGAGCAGGATCTTTTCTGGTATCAGCAAATAAACTGAAGAAAAACTATAAAAGGACAAAAACATGTAAACCAATTTCCATGAGTGGAATTTAATGGAATATAAATCAAGGACTGTAGAGAAAAGGATGAAATACAATAATTACTCCTAATAAGAGATACTGTGTTTAAAAGCATGTTAATGCTGTGTAAATCCAGATAAATCGTGTGTTTAAGTAATTCAAGGAAACAGAAATTGAATTTCACAGAACATGGAAAAATTAATAAAATCTTTTATCATGACAAACATGTTCAAAGCATTTTTGTATTCAGGTCACACTATTAGCTCCCTCTTTCATGGAAACATCTATGCAGTGATCATTTGCCTCCCATTCTTTACAAAGCTGGTTACTGTGTAGCAAAATTAATGTTGTTCAACGAAGAGCACAAATAATTAATTCTGAATAGACTACTTTAGTAGGACAATTCTTAGATTCCTTTCTACATTATTCTGAAGCACCACCTGACCTCAAAAAACACTGAAACATTGAAGCAATTATGGAAAAAAAAAGGCACAAGAAACTTTTGTATGAGACCTCTCAGGTTTGAATAGTGGTCTCTTCAAAAAACCTGTGGTTTTAGTTACCTTTATGAGGTGTTTTAGCCTATCTAAAGGCACAGATTGTGTGCAACTTTTTCTTATGCTTAGATCTTCATCTCCATTAAACCATAAGCCAACCTGATTAAAAAAAAAAAAAGTTTGTTAATTTTCACACATTAAAATAAGGTGGTCTTTAACTGTTCAACAGACAGGTTACTAAGAGCTTAATTCCTAAGTAGCTGTTTGCACTTTATAACAGATACTTGAGAAATTACTGAAAATTAGGTAGGAGAGAAGTGAATTTATGCTCTTGAAAATACATAGTGGTAAACTACACTGCCGAAAAAGCAAAATATGATGTGGAGTTTCTATGCATGTTCTGGTTTCCTCCTTTTAGGATACCATTTGCTACCTCCATAGCTTTTGTCTGAACTGTACTTTTAGAAGAAACTGTCCACAATTCAGGATGATGAAGGATGGAGTCATGGCTCTTCTCATGCTTGCCCTGCTCCCAAAAAGATAACTAATGTAATGCCTGCAGAGCATGTCCTCTAATGCCTACAGAGCTATAGCGACAGCTGTAAATTAAAAGTCCTCAGAACCAATTCTATAATACTAGACTAGGAAATATCAAATAGATCTACAACATGATAGGCATGAACAGACTGTAAGATCCTGTGCACATTCTCAGTCCGCATGCCTTGTAACTGTTAGCTTATTTTTGAACTCTCACACTTCAGTAAAAATTACAACAATAGAAAAATAGGTGCAGATAGACCTGCACTTTTTGTGGGATTTTTGGCTTTGCAGAATTTGTTTCTTTGCAAGTCAGGGATGGGTAGGGATTGGCAGGCACCCCTACAAGCTTGAAATTAATCAAAGTAGTTCTGAAACTGACAGACTTCTGAACTAACACAGCCTTTTTTTAGTTTTTGAAGAAAATCAGCACTAGGTGATTGGAAAACAAATTGCAATAAAGGTCCTATAAAATGTATTTAAAACAGTTTGAAAATTATTTTTAATATCAACAGACAAATGCAAACTGGCAGAACTGTACATCTTCTGTGTATACGTGCACACACATACACATATATCTACGGACACATACTAGCTGATATTCATTGCTAGTTTGGACTAAAAGAATGAAACAGCAGTCATTTTAATTATGATTAAGAAAGCAGAGTAAAAGTAAGTGAAAATTTAATGAGTAGAATTTTTCTAAAAGAAGAAAAATGTGTTCTTAATACTCCTTCATGAAACTTGCTCGCTGAAAAATCTCGCTAAACTATGTGACAATTCAAATAGAATCTATCTTCAGAGAAAAGATCAAAGAATTTTATAATTTTCCAGGTACTCAAGGTCTGAAAAACAATCTTAATTTGAGGAAATAATTAATGGGAAAAAAAATCTAGAAATGTTTCAATTAAGTACAGCTGATGAGCTGAAACTAAAACCCTTATTTCTGCTTGAGCAAGTTTTTTGTCTTATTCAGTGTCAAATAAGCTAATAGTCATCAAAGTGCATACACAAAGGTTTCTTTAAAACCGAAAGGGTTTTTACTTTAAATTAATGGTGAAACTAGGAAATGAAAGTAAAAAGTAAGCTTGATTTGTGGAAATATGGACATCATTAGGCCATCCATTTCCTGAAAATACTTTTTATCAGAAAGCACCCTCAAACCCAGAAACATTTAAAATTCAGACTGAGTTTCTGAATGTGAATAAACCCAATAATACACCATTCAATTTGGAGAGTTTAGCAAAACAAAACATGATTCAAAAGAGAAAAGATTTATAACCTGCAAGTAGTATTCCTCTGTAACAAAGCCTGATCCAGCTACATCAACAGCCTTGAAGCTATGCAGTGTTTTGAGGAGTTGTGTCACAGATGGCACTGGCCAAGGCCGTGCTGCTGCTACCAAGAATCTGCGCCAGTCAGTAAATTCTGCGTTCACTGAGAATGCAGATGCCAGATTTTCTAACTATAAAACCAGAATAATAAATATTGTCAAATATGTGTGCAATAAACATACAAACATACTCTTTCAATACCCTGTGTATTCTTGGGTCTTTTCCTGGCTAGGAAGGACAAGGTCCTGCAGAGAGATGTCACAGTTATATAAAAGGCATGTATCAGTAGAAAAACAGGCCACAAGCCACTGTGTGTCAGTTGATATCCCTCTAAATAAATACTCTTACTCCCCAAATAGGGCTCTGTATCTAAACTGCCTATGAGATATCATCCTGAAACCCTGAACCACGTCCTGTCTGCATGAGCACCAAGAATTGAACTGACAATTCAGCAGCATGAGCACAAAATCTAGCAAATCCTTGGTCCCGTGCCTTGGCCCTGTTACTCTTAGAGGTGTTGACCAGGTGGCTTTCTCTGCTCCAGCATTATTGTCAGTTAGAAAAAAGCAGTGGTAGAAAAAATGCTTTGTGTCTTTTTACCAATGAAGACATTGCAGAGCTGGTTACAGGGAGAAACAAACAGGAGAACACTCCTAAAATCTACTGAGACAGCATTAAAAAGGCTGTATTTGACAAAGGAAACCAAATCTGTCCAGTTCATTTCTGCACTGCTGGTATGGCGAGACCCTACTATGCACCTCTACACAACTTTCTGCCCTACACCCAGATTTCCTTGTCAAGGGAAGTGTCTGGGTTGCTCCAGATCAGAGTCTGAGAAGAATGTGTTCACAGGAAGAAGGCCCTGGGGCATCACAGCGAGACAATTTGGTAACACTGTACATGTCATCTGTGCTGACACTGGCTGGAACACTGCCGCTTATTATTAATTGAAAATTAATCTAATGAGTCACACAATGATGAAATGGTGAGTTAAGCTCAGAATAGCTTGTGCAAAATAAATATATACCTTAGCTTATGCTTCATGCATTTCCTTTTGTAAATAAGTTCTTGCTTTCATTATAAGTTTAAAAGTCTCATTTTAAAATGGTGCTTTTAAAGAAAGAAAATTCGGTTATTAAAATAAAAATAGCATTTATAAGCACTAAAAGTTCTCAAAGAACACAGAACATGGGATATATGCACATGTGGTCTATTAATAGACAATATTTGACTTGTAGTTTCCCCCAAACAATTAATTTGCTGTGCTAAGATTAGATTTTTATATACTGATGATGACAGCTGTGGCTAGTTTTCACTAAACTCAATGGAAATACACCACTGGGAAACTTTAAAATGTTTTACTCATGCAGTTCATCTGTGTGAAGAATATATGAATGAAGCTGTTTCCACATGTGAAATCTAGTAAAAATATAAATGTGAATCATGGTTTACTGTCAGAAATAACTATCAAAACATGCTAAAACAAGTAAATAATTTCATTCAATAGGCCTACCAGCAACATTTGAAAGTAAAATTAATCAGACAATTCAGTATGGAAGATTTGGAAAGATTAAATTCTAATTTTCATGTTCCTAAACCTGAAAATCTTAGATAAGTAAGTTTAAGGTCATACAGCTCCAGATTTTAATTTCCTGTGCTGGAATGAAGAACATAAACAGTGTTATTTTAACTCCTGGAAATGAATTTTCAATGGTGTCTAAAAAACCCCATGATTTGAAAATTGTAAATAAATATATTGTTGACAAAAGCATTTTATTTCAGGTGCAGTGGCTTCCAGAATCCTCTAGTGAAACAGAAGAATTTTAAGGAAAAACTGATAATGTCCTATAATAACTATAATCTTGATTTTATCTTAATAAGGACAATGCTGAATCAATTGCACAATATTGCACAAACCAATATTCCAGTTGAAGAGAAAACAGGGGATAACTTACATCTGGAAGTTTTAAGTTCATCCATCGATCAGGAAGGCAATTTACTCCACGATTCAAATTAACCAAGCGACTAAAAATGTCAATAAATACTTTCTTTCGTATAAAACCTAATAAAAAAGTCAATACCAAAAAATATATTTAGCATTTTAAATAGACTTCTTCTGTTAAAGGAAATCTGTTTTTTTTTAATTTTAATAGCAATGTGGGAAACTTATTTGTTTTGCTATTATGCACTATTGATAATGCTAATATTTTCAAAGCCAAACATAAAATTTCCTCATTTAAAATAAATCATGTGGTCTATCTAATAGCAAAATATCAAATATTCCAATGCATTGCATATCTTTTGATACTTGTTCTGATCTGCATTGTTATTGCTAATCCATCCTCACACAGTCTACAATGACAGTTAATGAGCATTCAAAAATACCAATCACACGATTTCTGTGTGTTGAATACCTACCAATCTTTTCCCCCACTGTCCTCTATTTTAATCAATCATAAATCTAACTGCAGACTTCAAAGCATGCATAAGTTAGAGAATAGGATAAGAAACACGGACCATTGTCTGTTGAAATTTGAAACAAAATCGATCTGTTTAAAAAGCTTTTCAGAACTGACTTGCAGGCGTTAAAAATAGCTCCATTAATTTTATTTTATAGAAATCATTAGACGGGTAAGTCTAACAAGTCCTATTTGTTTTTTTAAATAGGCATGGATTTGCTTATTAGCAAGCAAACTTTAAATGTTATACTCGGTATTACAGTGCAAAATTATGTATGTAAAATTTAGCAGACAGATAGAAGTCTTTTCTTCCAGAAACAGACTTTGCTGGCTCAGTGAGAATTCACTGCAAAACCTCTGCATTAACAAAAAAACCTGGAAAATAAGTTTCAAATTATTTAAATTTTGAGAGACAAAGCTGATTTGGTCAGGTTATGATCACTTCCACAATATCAAAACTGGAAGTCTTCAGATTAACTTTAAAAGCATATACAATCAGTGAAATACTGGTAAGACTTACTTATTTTTTTTTCTTTTTCCAGTCGAAAGTCTTGTCCTTTTGAAAAAGTACAGCTGTGCACATTTTATGGCTAAGAGACATTTTTGTTGGAAGCAAAACAGTGGAGTGAAATGTAACTTTATGAAAAAAAGATGTAAGTGGTAGAAAAATTAAGAATGTTTGAATATTAATTTCATAATGTCAGTATTCAAAATCCAGTAGCCAATTTGAATTGATAGTCTACAGTCTCTGTTTATGTCCAATCAGAAAACACAGGATTAATGCCTTCAGCACATCTTAGTACAGCAGAGGAATCCTACACATATATAAGCTTGGAGAGAAGAGGTAAAAAACAGATTTGGGAAGCTTAAATTCTGTTGGGAGAGGAAGAAGGAAGGACTTGAAGCCATATATCCTACCACAATTTCAGCATGAAAGCAAAGGCTGCGGAAAAAATACTGGCAGACTGGTAACAGTGCTCTGATGTCACCTTGTGAAAGTTTTTGAGTTATCGACATTGAGAAAGAATATCTTCTAAAAAACCATGTGATAAACTCTTTGCTGTTTACTGCAGCACTCTGGATTGACGATGTAATAATTTAAGGTAACCAGAAATTTGTTTTTTGATGAAAACTTCATGCTACAAGAATCAGATAATTTCCATATGGCACAATAAAGCCTGCATAACAAAAGCATCATTACTGGGCGACTTCATAAGTAATTCAATAAACCACGTAACATTTTAGTGGTTCATGGGGAGAATAGTCTATGGTCCATGAAGGAGTCAGTGTACACTTCACATAAAAAACAACAGGAAAAAGTTTTACATCTTCTTTCAGTGTCATTTTTTCCTAGTGCTTTACCATGAAGAGAGCAGCTGTGGTAATTGTTATTGCATTTCTTGCTGAAATTTACCTTTCCTTTACATCTGATTACTGGCAATCTAACTTTTCTCACAACAGTTCAACTCCTAATATGACTTCCCTCTATGCCAATAAAGAATGTAGCTCCTGTATTTCCTATGAGCTTATGGCTTCCTGAAATGAAATTTAATTTTGTTTTTCTGCATAAAATTCTAAAAAGATACTAAGATCCTCATCTAATTTTTTTATGAGGCTACATGACTTTAGAAACATACATAAAAAGTATTTGAGAGACAAGGAATTTTAAGAGGAATTGCATCAAAACTAATGTCCGAAATAGGATTGCAATCTAAAATGTTACTCACAATCATAGAACTTAGATTGGATTATAGAAAATGCTAGAATGCAGTTTTCAAGTAAATATTATGGCAAACATGAATTACTGTGAGATATTTAAGCTCTGCCAGGGGACCTGCAGTATCTACCCATTTTTCTTCCTGTGTGGGAAATGTGAAGAAACACATCCTCTTTCAATCAGAGCTAAGACATTTCCTATCTATTAATTATAGAATTGCTGATGTGCTGTAGGGCAATTTCTTTTACTTTATTACTTCCTCATGAAACATCTGATGTAGGATAATTCCAAAGTTATAAAAGTTCAAAAATTTCAAATGGACTGTGATTTAATTCCTCCTACTGACATATGTAGGAGGAATGATGAGGAAGTCTCAGAGAGACAGAGGAAATCCCTCATAAACATGTAAAAAAAGATAAGAAATACTTTCCTCACTGTGTTTTCAGGTATTTTGTCTCGATTTAATGTATTTCGGTATATATTACAGAGCACGGAATCATTTTTGAATATCTGATTATAATCTGAGACGAAAGGTGATTCAACATTTCAGTTCAAGAGCTGCTAATGCTTTATAATCACGGAGAGATGCCTGAGAGTGGGCAGCTACACAGATGGTACCGAGAAAAGAATACCGGTGTCTGCAAATGGCACTCTGCAAGTGGTAAAAGTAAATAATGTCTTCTAGGAAAGAACAAGGAAAACAATTCCCAGAATTGCCTTTGTCCACGTAACAGGACTCGTTTCAAAACAGGTATGCTCTTTATAAAATCTTTTTGCTAAGCCCAAAATAAAAGAAACCAAACCCAGTAAGTTTTAGTTGAATAATGTAGGAGAATGAATAGAAAATGAAATTATTAAATGTCCAGAAACATTTTTAATTAGAAGAGGTAGCAAGCACTGTGGAAAAAGAATCAGTATTCATGAAGATTTTGAAAAACTCAAGAGATGACGAAGATCAGTAAGTAAATTTCACCAGAAACAGATCAAAGTACTTTGAGGAAACAGATTGACAAACTGATGCATTTATTACACTACAGACAAAACAATTCAGGAAGGAATTTTAAGCACACTGGAGAATAATAGGATTAGAACTCAAAGTGAGTTTTACATGTTGGAGATACAGTCTAGAATAAAAGGACACTATCCAATAAGGATTAATGTCAAGTGTCCCACTGGGCTGAAACAATGAACTGCATAAACAGCACAATGGGAATCTTACTGATAAAGTAAAATTTGTATAGAAAAGTATCTAGGGACTACAGCAGATCACAATATTACCAGAAAGTACACATAAAGACATTGGAAATAATCCTTTTTTTTTTTTTCTTCTCCCAGATGTTAAAGCTTCTGCTAGTGTACAATTTTGGAATTTGCAGATCTACAAGGATGTACATAAACTAAAGACTGCCCAGAAGAAAGCAGCAAGAATCATCACAGGCTTAGAAAATATGTCCCAAGAGGCAAGGTTGAAGGAATTCTCCTAGTTTCATGGATGAAAGGAAGATTATGAGAAAACATGCCCCCCTGCACCATGGAAGTGACTTCAGTGTTATAGATTCTAAATATACTTTCAGATTTTATTTCTTTTTTTTGTCTTCAGCTGTTGGACATTCTGGGAACACATTTTCTAATCTCAACATAGTTAAAAATTTCCCATTTGAAAACTTAAGAGGGGAAAAAATCCTCTTGGCATTATCTGATTTAAGAGAAAACCCTCAGCATCAGCAATGCCACATATCTAATAAGGTACCTTGTACAATATATATCCTGTTGCTTCTTAGGTAAAATATCTCTAAACATCTTTTTTTTTTTTTTTTTTGGTCTGAGAAATGACAGATTAACATATTTCAATGATGGATCTTCTATAATCCACTGTATAGTTCACAGTACTGATCCTTTTTCTGATCCCTACAGATTAACTCTTCTTGAATGGACTAAAATCCCTTCAGGAGGCACTCATTCAAAACTTACTCCATTTCTGACATACTATTTAGAACTAGATATATGCAAAACACTAAATATATATATGTGTGTGTGTGTATGTGTGTGTGTGTATATATGGGTGTATATAGTGTAGTTACATGATATAGTATGGTATGGAACGGTATTGTGCAGTTTCTGCTATTATTACACACATTTTACAGTGAAAGTAAAGAGTTGATCTTGATTCAGAAAATGGGTTGATTCATTTCTCCCAAATTATCTCTAGCACATCTTCATTACTGTTGGAAGAAGTAAGAGGGGTCCTTAATGATTTAATTTTATCTATCTTTTGATACAAATCATTGCTTTTTCTTTGATGGTAAAAATACATTCTGCTGGTATGCTTTACCTTGATTGGAAATTATCAAGTAGAAAGTTGCATTTAGAATATGTAGAATTATGAAAATATGAAATCAGATACTTCTCTGAACTATACTTATTCTCAGCTCCTAGATAAAGAATCAAGATAAAGCATTCTTATTACAACTTTCAAAAATATTTTTACAGGGGGGAAAGAAAAGTGGTTCAAACTGTGAAGTATATTGGTCATATCCTGGTTGTAAGAGTACTTGTTATGGGAAGACTGATTTGTGCAATTAATAATCAGCAATGGATCTGTTCTGCCTCTGTAGAGAAGTCTTCAGAAGGATAAGTCTGAGAAAAACTGTGAAGGGTCATGTTAAAGCTTATCTGGTTTGTAAATTTAATCAAGATCTACAAGGGGAGAACCAGATTTAGCCATAGCATGGTATGTTCTAAAAATATTTTCTACTCTCCCTAATGTTAAGGAGTTCATGCTCTTCAACATCTGCTCAGTAGAAGCTGTGTCTGGTGAAACAGTACTGGCAGCTTCCATGCAGGTAGCCCAGGCATGAGCTTCACTACTCTGGTGTGTGTTTATAAATTCAAGTTTGAAATCATCAGTGCCAGAACAAAAATTATGAATGTTTTCCCCCAGATCCACATTATGTTTACGACATGGTACACAAAACATTATTCCCCTTTCATCATCATATTTTAACCAGGAGTATTTTGTTAGCCATATTTTTGGAAATTGACGATTCGTCTTTCTTTTCTGATGTTCCAAATCTTTCTTCTCTTTCCCTTTGTCACCAACTTCTCTCTTGCTAGAAGAATTACTCTTGCTTTTAAATTGCTTCAGTGCTCTTATGGCTATAATTTAAAAAGAAACAACTAAATATATAATAGTTATTATTCCATAAAATATCAATTGCATATTTTCTTTTTTTTGTCCATATTAATCTTGTTAATTTGGGATTAGACTGTGACTTGAAATAAACAGCCATGAAGGAGAACAAGGAAAACAGAGATCTACTCTTAAATCATTTGGAGACTACCCAGGATTCTTGTAAGAAATGGTCAGTTTTGACTTCCATTTCCTTTTGACTATCAGGGGTTTGTCAGAACATGCAATCAGTGAAGGGCAGCAGCATCAATACTATTTTGGAAACAAAGAAAAGCAGAGTTAGGAAGAGGAATTAAGAAAGGTCTTCAAGGAAAAATGTCTCCAGAAGATACTACTGAAGTCACAAACTTATTACAATGCCCATCATACCTGACATTAGCAGAAAAGTTAAGTTGGAGCAAGTCTGTAAATACATAATCAAAAACCTGACAAAAAAGCGTAAGATGCTTTAAGGTACATGTAGCTGACATGATTTTCTTAAGATGTATTTATACACAGAATGATTTTATTACTGCTTTCAGAACAAGGAACTGTATAAGCTTCTCATTTTGTTCTCCAAATTAAAACAGTCTTAAAACATTGAGATTGTTCTTAACATTTTCCAGATTGTTCTGAAGATGGCCTTTCCTGTATTTTGTAGGAGAAAACCCCATAAGCTGAAATTTTTGAAAGTTTTATCTCTAGAGCTTATGAATCTCCTACTTTTGGCCAGTAATTTAATGACTCTTTTAGTACATTGCTGCCAGAAAGTTAGGACTTTAAAAGAAAGCAACCAGATAAAGATGAGAAATTACATGCAGAATGGAGGCAAGACAACTAGAAATCTATTTATTCACTGCAAAATAGCAAAAGTAAAGTCCTGAGCAAATGACCTTAACTCAGTCTGACTCCCCACCCTCCTTATTGTGATGTGTATGTCAAGAGGCAAAATTTATGATTACATTAAGCTAATCATAGAAGGAAATGCTGTTCCTGGTGCCTTAAAAGGTCTGAAGAAAACAAGTTTTTGTATGCCACTCTTTTCTATTTTACAGGAAAGAGCAAATTTTAATATATATTATACAATTTGTGAGAACTCTCTGTTCCCATTGTCGTAAAAAATGACAGTTTGATTGTTCCATTCTATTCTAAGCATCCTGAAAGGCCATAATATTAAAAAAAGCTAGGAACATGCAGTTTAAATACATTTGAGTGATCCTTTCAGAGAACTTTAAAACCGAGGTAGCAGCTGTGGTCCACATGGACAGCAAAACCAATTAGACCACAGAAGGTTTTTCTGACGTGCACAGGTACCACACCCAGGACCCAAAAGATGGGCAGAAGTATTCTTAACATACAGTAAAGATTTAAAATCTTCCCTAACATTAGGCAGCCACAAACTCACAAGACTAGGTGAAAAAGAGTTGGAGAGATGGATTAATGGATCTGCAACTTCAGAAGTCAAAGGGTGGAAGGACAAAATCATTGTAACATATTTATAGTGCCTACTGCTTCTTGAGGGGTGTGGGCACATGTAGAAATTTCTTGGTACTTAGAAAATAAGGGTCAGAATAGACCTGTGATCCACTGCCAGGGATAATATTCTCTGTAAGACAGACCTTCAATGTTACCAACATTTTTCAGTTTCCATGCAGAAACTGGGAACATAGGAAAAGGTGGGATCTGTTGCAGTAGTACTTTGGAAAGAACACAGGATACAAAAGGAAGACAGCCTGTACTACTTATGAAGCAGCCTCTTTTTCACATAAAGTTTGTCATCAATGAAATCAAAAAGTAGGAAAAGCTACACAAGGTAAACTTGTTTTTCATTAAAAACTTTTTAAAAGGTAGTATCATTCCCTGATACACAAGGTGACATTAGAAAGCCTTCATATGTTTCAAAAAGCAGTGCAGAAACATCATAAACAAATGAAAAAAGTAATTACTGAAGAAATTAAGATTATGACTGCAAATGAAATTGAAAACAGAAAAATTAAACATCCAAATAGGAGCATTAAGAATGACAGTAGTGCAAGTGTACACTGGGTTTGTACCGTGTGAACCAGGACTGGGACATTTAACCAAAGAGCAATCACCCTGCACAGATATAAAAAAAGAGATTTTTTTAATAACACACCAATCAGCAGAATATTTTCATACAGGCATTAAAATATTTCCCTAAACTGAGAAAGTAGTATATCTCTAATTATTGAAGATTCAGATTATAAATTTACACAGGCAACAAACCTATACTAGAGATGAGAATTATGTTAATATTCCCTTTTCATAAAATTTTGCCAGAACATTTGAACAGATTTTTACTGAGAAAAATATTTCCATAATAATATCAAGAGGTTTGGATGATGATCCATGCAAGTTATGCACCAGACTCTGTAGCATGAGTGAAATAAACCTTGAGGATGAATTATATTCATCTAACTTTAGTAGTCTAAAAGGCAATAATATGGGATACTTCCATACTTAGATGAAAAAGACAAGCATTTCAAATATATGATTCTTTCCATCCAAGTTATTGAGAGACTCATCACTCCCTGCAGGCGAATTTCACTGTAAATATTTACATCATCTATTTACTAATTATTACTGATTCTGCTATATGTCCAATCCTAAATAGCAAGAATTGGGATTTTAAATTTAGAATCACAGAGAGTAAGGTATTTCTGGTGCTGCACAGATGCAATGAGGGGTGAGGTCCTCTGTTGTGCTGACTGAAATCTTAAAATTGGATATATATATATATATATATAAATGCACAGAAACATATACACCCATGTTAAATATGTTCCATACAAGTAATTAGATACAGAGATTTATAAACACCATAGGCAAATAGTCGCAAATTTCTGAAATTCAGTAACATACATGACTTAGTAAGAGATACAACAGCAGGTTTAAATGGAACTTTCAGTAGAATTACCAAGTTTTCATCTAGTAAAAGATATGTCCTCTGTCTACAAACTTAACCTTTCTTATTTTCAAGTTTTAAAAAGCACATTGAAAATAAATAGTCTCGAACAAATGTAAGTTAGAGATGATGAACCTATTTCTATGCTCATATATGAACTTCAATCCCTACATACATCAGTCAGGTCATGATGATTACTAATGTAAGATCCTGAATTGCTTCTAGAGTGCTTGGGAAGAGAAAGCATAATCTATAGACATTATCCAGGGTCAGCATAAAATTCTGATTCAAAAAAATATTCTATTAAAAAGGTAACAATTCAGCTGAACTACATGAACACTTTAATATATCTATTTGTTCCAAATCTAGCAACACAGTAAAATTCAACTGGCAAGCCTACAACTTGAAAAGAAATAGCAATACAATTTGGTTATAGGCTGTCCTTTATGTTCACATCTTAGCAGCCTACTTAATAATTTCATAAATATTTTAAACTTTTTTTGTTATTTGATACAGAAATTTTTTAAACCTGACTGAAGTTTATTTCTGATGAATAATGGCTTCTATAATTAAATTGGAATGGTTCATAAAGATCATGACAGTGAAAAAAAAATAATTTAAAATTCCTTTGTGTGATTCAGTCATAAGATGGAGAACACAGTCTGGGATAGAATCCAATTTGATCTGCTTAGTAATGCAAAGCCATACCCAAATTGCATTTTCTGAAGCATCTTTAGAAGAGAACTAAGACATTCCATACGTATGCTAATTGAAATGACAAAAGATGTGGTCATAGGAAGAACATAGTGCTGAAGGGAAGCAAAGGGGATGAGATTTAATAGATAGTTTAATTTTGTTTGTAAGAAGAGCACACATCCAAAGAGATCATAGAAGAGAAAATAAAAAAAGTAAGAGTTAGTAGCTCTACATGCCACAGCTTTTCCTATAAAAAAGCATTCCTGAGGTAACATATTAGAGCACTGTCAACAACTTGATCAAAAGAGTTAGTGAAATCATCAATTATTGGAGAGCCGTGTTGAGTTTGGGTAATGGCATGTGGAATAGTAAAAAAAAAAAAAAAGTATTTCCTTATCAAATGAAAGACTGTCAGTAGGTAGGAAGGTCCAGCATAAGCTGGTTTTTTTTTGTCCATCGCTGCTTATAATGGAGAGTAATGTGCTTCCATGGAGAACCAAGTGTGCAGGACAGTACAAAGTTGTCTGTGGTAAACCGGCAGTTCTTTAAAACTTTAAATTCCTAGGAAACACAAAACTGTTTACAATTTTTATATGAATTCTTTTGTGAATATCAAAATTCTTTAAAGCATATTGGCAAGCCAACTTCTAGCTTTAATTTTAGCAATTTGTTAAACATATCTTGAAAAGACTTTTGACATTTACCAAATATCCAGTAAGAAACCTGTTTACATGTTCACTTCTTCCAACATAATCACCCCTTCTTTGTTACTCTTTATGTGCTTGCTTTCTAAGTAAAAATCTGCTTCATGTAATCTCCATAATGCTTTAAAAAAGCCTAATATGCAATTTTGAGAACCACTTCAGGAATTTTGCTATTCACATACTACAAGGAGATTGGCAGGTTTATTCTATTTAGACTTGCCTAATAGCCTATGCCTCATGTGCTTGTTTGAGTGGACTTCCATTAAACACTGAGAGATCTGCTTGGGTGGGCGAGAATAAGAAAAAATAAGATGTTTGGCAGCACATCCAGATCAGTTTAGAGGTTCTCCAAGGCAGGGATTTGTTTGTTACTTTTTTGTATCTGCTTTAGAGCTGCCGGTCAATAATTTCATTGCCAGTGTGCTGGGTGCTTTAGTGTTTTCCCCTCTTTTGTTCAGTAGAGACTAACTACTAAGGAGGCATGTATTTTATGTTGAGCATTCTATTGAACAAGGGGAGATAGATGGATATGAAAAATTTTCCTGATGTTTTAGAAGAGAAATGAGTTTATAATGAAGGGGAGCAGTTGCCTTAGGAAATGTAGGACACGATTTATGTTGTCTTAAAATAAGAAAAAGAATGGGAAGAAGTATTTTAAAGATGACTTGCACAACTTGTGATTTTCATCGTAATTCAGCTATCCAAAAAAGGTAAATATCTTGACTTAATAGTCACCAGAGACTAGAAGAAAGCTTTTGCATGTTTTTGGGACCTTATTTTAAACAATAATTCCCTCCCATTGTCCCAGACAACATGCACCACCATTCCTTTCCTGTCTCAGGACTACTAAGTCAAGATATTTTGTTTTTTGGGTACCATGCAAGTCATGTTGGGTCATTTTAGTGAATATAATATTATCAAAATGACAAATATTGTAACAGATAAATATTTCAATTGTTTTCTTGCTAATTATTACAAGTATACAAGCAAAGTAGTTGCTCTGTCTTGAAGTTTGTAATAGACAAAATTTTTTGGTTTTAAATATCTTAAAGAATGAGTGACTTAAAACCAAAAAAAACCTTTTTAAGTGAAAGGACCAGTCATACTGGTATCTGTGTTCCACCTCTCTGGCACTATCTAATGATTACAAACATACAGATTTTTTAGTTTTATGTGTCATAGTGTATGCAATACTATCTGCAAAATTAGTCTCTACAGAAGATTTTGAAATGCTTACACACACATCCACACTCCTCCACTATAGATGAGACGATATGCTTCTTTCTAAGGGAAAACTGTAAACATCTTTCTGCCTAAAACAGTTTCATATGCAAAAGGAAATTGGAATTGCTCTATAAATATTCATAAAAGCATTTCTGAATAAAGAATTAAATTCATAGTGCCTTTGTGTCCTTATTACATTGGAAGAGTTAGATTTAAAATTGCAAGTAGTTGTTTACACACTGTATTTCACAATCTTAAGGGCAATCATACTAAAATTATATATGGAACACTGGTAGTAATGAAACACTGCAAATATGTGTGGAACTACTTTCCATCTCAGTTTAAAAACTGCCTTACCTAAATTATTTTGTAACATTTGTACAGTTGTAGGAAGTTTTGCAAGTAAGTCTCTTCAACCATCCTAAGCCTAAGGTTCCCATAATTAGCAGGCACCCATACAATAAGTGCACATTCAAAGGAAAAGAAAAATTACATATTTGAGTTAACAAATTACATTATCTAAGTTAAGATCCAAAACAGCAGGCACACATTGACTGGAAGAATATAATGGTTAATAGTTATAATAGACCCTTTATAATAGTTTCATGAAAATACTGATTTCTTTAAAATTGTGTTTTAGAATAATACAGCTTCAGTGTTCACTAAGCTGTCATTTAGTAAACAAGTTACAGACTTGAATCTTTAGCAAGCACGAAACGTACCCCTCTAAAAACATATTACAGAGGTAGCTGTTGGAGTAATATTAAATATGTGGTCCTGTGGACACAAAGCCCACAACAAAGCCATTAGAAGCTTTCAAGCGGTCTGGTACTTTACATTTTCAGTATTCTGTACTACGAGTTTTCTATGTAGCGAGATCTTTAACTCTAGCATGATCTTCATCAATATGTTCAGTCATACTGATGTTCAGCAGCTCTCAGACAGTTACTCCAGATTGTAAGTGAGTAACTAACAAGCCCTTTAAGAGTTAAAAGGAAAAAAAACCTCCTACCTTTAGGTGCCACCTGTAGAAACTGCTTATGAAGATTAGTGAGTTGTGAAATAGTTAGAGTACTTCTAGAGGTTTTTATGCGTGGAACTTGTGGTGTAGGAACAGGGTCAGGAACAGGGTCAGGAAACATTTTTACATCGCCATTGATGAAGAAATCTGTTTCTTCTAAAGTCATTTCATATTGGATTTTGCTAGAACTCTCAACATGATATCGTGCTGCCTCAACCAGCTTTTCAACACTGTGAAAGTGCGAGTGAAGAAAACCATGAGTACTTCTAAACACACAATGTTAATAACATAGCTTTAAATTTTAATGTGTTTACACTTATAGAGCTTTTCTGAAATAAGAATTACAAATCCTCTGTGCAAATCCTGTAATCAGCAAAATCATTATGAAGTCTACTCCTCCTCTAGCAGCATGACATCTTTTGACTACGGTAAAAAATTTATATAAAGTCAGATCTAGGACACAAAAGAGACCAGATGGAAAAATATGAAAGCACTTCCTAGGGCAGCATTGTAGAGAGGCATATGAACTCCCGTTTCAAATGTAATGAGTACAATTTATACAGGAAAAGACATTAGCTGTCTGTAACATCCAACTAGACACAGGCTTGGAGTGTCAGAAAAAAGGGTATGATGTTCTGTAAATACCGTGTCGTTGGTAGCACTTGTTGTCAGGAGATCAAATAAAACTGGCTGGAAGGCAGAGGCTTTGCCTGCTTGAGCTACTGCCTGTTAAAGCCTTCACATCCTACATTCATGTCTTTCTTCTCGGGCATGCCCTGAGATGGATCAAGTAGCACTGTCCCAGGTATGATTTAAAATTTAGTACAGGGCAGAAACATTTTACAAAGGGCAAAGTGACCTCTTTTCTTTGGAGAGTAAAAGCTCTTTAATGATATGAACATAGGTCATTCTATGCCAGATGGTCTGTGTCATACAGTGTCCAAAGCACATTTCAGTTACTTGGACAGAAAAATTGCAAAGGAGAACTTTTTTTAATGGTCCTTGAAACAATTTTGAGAAATGTTACAGAAAGTGGTAATAACAGTAGGTGGAATTTTCCAACATGTGTAAAGCACAGGAAACAAAATGATCTCACGTTCCAAAGTGACAGAAGCTATGGAAATTATACAGAGCCTTCTACTAAATGGAATAACTGGCTGTCTGCTTGTAAATCTGCCAAAGCTGCAATCCAATAAACAGACTAGAAATATATAACAGAAAAATAGCAAAACTGATAATTACCTTTACAGTTATCAGCAGAACCTTCTAGGAAATCAGTTATTACCACTCAGGTATTGAAGATAAAATGAAATTTCAGTTCATGAAATAAAATCATTATTTTAAATTTTTTTTCCCAAATTATTTCTCCTTATATAAACTACCATATTTACTACTATAGTCTAGGTAAAAAAAAATAGAATTGTTTAAAATTGGTATACATTACCTGGCCATTTCTGCCAGGAAGGTGGATCCAAGCCACTTTTCCATATCTCTGTAAGCCTCTTCTGCTTTCATTTTTAGGTCTTCAAGAAATGCTAAAGCTTTTTCTTTTATAAGTTCTAGTCGAGATTTTGTGGCTGCCTCTGTTTAAATGGTAATGTCATAATGAGTAATATTTATAAAATTTTAGGAAGTTCTCAGTCTTAAGCACCTAAAATTTAGCGTGATTGCCTGTTTTTAGGCAGTAAAACACTTACTTAATTTCTCATATTCTTGAACAAGTTATTTTCTCAGAATCATCTCTACTGCATCCTGTATTTTACAGAAGTGTGTATTCTATAAGCATCAGAATTCACAAGGCAAGAAATAGCTTAATAAAACTAACACAGTGGTGCAGGGAATGTTAAAGTAAGCAGTGACATTGAACAAAATTAATACAGCAACAGACCTAAAATCTTAATGATACAAGTGTGAGTACTCTGTTATGAAAAAATGTTACAGAAAACACACCTAAATCATTACGTATGTTAATCACAAGAAAAGTGTGTTTTTCTATTTCAAACCTCCAACCCTTTAAAATTAACCTCACTAGCTCTGCCCCATGCTTCCTACATATCCATTTTACACCTTCAGACTCAGGTTGCATTAGAAAAGAGGTTGATTAGTGAGCACTAAGAAAATAACTCAGCTCTACCAAAATTATGCATAGAATATCTACATGAAAGTTTTAAAAACATTGAGAATTTAATGATAATATAGTTTAATATGGTCTGCTGGCTCCTCTGGCACCTTATAGGACCTTCCAGTACCTAGAGGGGCCTTATTAGAAAGACGGGGACAGACTTTTTAGTAGAGCCTGAGCGAACGGACAAGTGGTGATGATTTTAAGGTAGAAGAGGGTAGATTCAGACTAGAAATAAAATTTAGTGTGAGAACTGGTTACTGTAAAACACTGGAAGATGTTGCTCAGGGAGGTGCCCCATCCCTTAAAACATTCAAGGTCAGGTTGGGCAGGCTCTGAGCAACCTGATCTAGTTAAATGTGTCCCTGCCTTTGACATGGGGGTGGACTAGGTGAGCTTTAAGGGTCCCTTCCTACCCAAACATGACATTGTATGATTTTAAGAACAGGATGCCAACTGCATGAAAAGATAGCTAAGGCAATATATTGAGAGATACATGGAACTGGCAAAAAGCCTTAAAAAAAAAAGACTAAGGAAAGAAGACCAGTAGATAGTGATTATTTTCAATCCTTAAGGCAAATTCAGTATTCAGCTTGTTTTTTCTTCCTATTTAACCCTCTGTATGACAGAATCTTTTAAATAAATAATATTTTATAGTAATTGGTACAGTGACTTCAAAGTTAAAGACTGTCACATTATTTATATAACTGTATTTATTGCACATTCTATTAATTTTTGAAAATACTTAGGTTTGGGGATGAAACTTTCTTTAGGCAACCAATGTAAAAAGATGGACTGCAAAAAACAAAAAATAAGGCATTGTTCTTTAAATGTGATATTGCAGTCACAGCATAATGCAACTCTGCACAATTTCTGTTTTGAGCAATAAAGAGTTGATGTTCAACATTTTAAACATTTGCGTCTCACAAAGGGTTTTTTAATTGACAGGAAAAAGTAAAGGTTCTAAGTTGAAAGTACCTTAGAGGATAGTTTGTGCCTGTGTAGTCACCTTTCTATAGTACAGTTTAAGGCTGCCTTAATTGTGACTTCTCTGCACATTCTTTGTGAAGCTGCTATCAGTAGTTACAGATTTTTGTTTAGAAGTAGGCACTGCACAGTTCACCAACAAAGCTGCTCTCTTAACAGTAACAGAGTAAAAGGCAAGGTACTTTGATGCAACAGAGAAATGATACATGAAATCAACATTAAAAAATTAGCAACTATCCACAACTAATGACTTTGCTAGACTCAGTGTAGCTGTATAAGCAAAAGAACAAGTTCCCAAAGCTGCAAGTGAAACTATGATTCTCAGACACCAACTACATGCCTGTGCAAATAGAAAATACAGTTCAACGTGTTTAGCGTTCCTTAGGTTCTTGGATTTTTTCAAATCATGGCTGGGCTTCGTGAACGAAGGTTTGGGAAGGGCTCTACCCACGTTTGTTGCAAGCACGTTGGTGGCTAAAAAGGCCAATACGAGATAGAATTTTTTTTTTTTCAAATATAGGATAAAAATAAAGCAATGCAAAGAAAACAAAACACGTTAATGAATAACATTCATCCTCATGCTACTAGGATCTTCAAAGTTATTACTATTCTTCTCCTCACTACTCCAAAACCTTGGAATATTTATTCTTAGACTGCTTTTGTATTAAAACATGTTAAAAGTGGTAGGTGTACAAGCACTTGATCTGATTGGACCTGAAGAAGCCTTATGAATTTGTGTTTTGTTCATTAACTGCTGTTTGCCCTCTAACTTTCATAATAAAATACTATGCAATAGTTAGCCCATCAAAGAGGTAACATGTATGGTGATGGGCTTGCCAACTGCTGCCAGACAGAATCTGTAACAGCTAGGCTCTATCTTCCCTTTAGTGATAAAGAGTTATTTTTCTTTTAGTTTAAACCCATCTCCAAAAAAATTTTCAAACCTCTTTCAATCTAGGACTTCTTTTTTTCAGACATCTACTTTTGGCTGAATTGGCTTGGAAGTTATTGGATAAGACAGACAAAGAGACAGAATAACTGAAAAAATATGTAGTTTTTGAAGAGTCTGTCTGTAAAGGAGCTTGGAAGAATAAAGAAAATCTGTATCCTGCTGCTTGAATCCCATGTGGCTTGAAGAAGAAGGAATCAGAGAAGGATATCAAGGAAATATACAACTGCCAAAAAATTCTTTCCCATATCAAAATATTTCAAATACTGAACTCAATTCAATTGAATACTGAAAAGTGGCTAGCCACCAATGTTAAGCCTTTACTCTCATGACAAATATTTGCTTAGTCATGTCAAATTAAATTAGATTAAAAGAAACAGAGAACAAAAAGAATGAAAATCACTTTTCTACTTTTAATATATTTATCACAAAAGCACTGGCAATTACCACCCTAAAAAAATCCTGATTTCTCCAAACACTACTCTCTTCCTTTCTTTTTTCCTTCTTATCCATCCATTTTCTCTAGTGTTTCTGGCTAGTTTTGACTATTACACTACCTAAATTAGGAATAACAATCACCTCCCAATATAAATAACCAAATAGTAACATACCCTCATGTTTCAAGGCACTCAGATGTTCTTGTTTTATTTTAAGTGCCAGTTCTTGTTTCTTTAATTCTTCTGGGTCTAAAGGAATTACACTGACTTTCTTCTGTGATCCTGCAGGAGAACAGACCTTTCAGTCTTTGGACTTTGCTAGTAAATTTGTGTATCAATACACAGGCACTTATTAGCATATTTTTTTTAAAGAAAAATTACACTTTCTACCTTACTTGATGTGACCATTATGAGAACATGCAGGTGGGTGCTCAGCTATCAAATGGGATTTACATCTGCAAGTCATGCTAAGATTAACACTCCATAAACATACCCCAGCATATACAACTATATTAAAATTGCTCAAAGGACATCCTAAAATGTATTTCTGAATGGAAAAATCATGACTGAGTAGGTGCGCCTCTGTTTTGACCCTAGATGGTCAGAATGCCTTGTTTGACCCTAATATCTACCAATTTATCACAACCAGCAGATAAATAAACATCTTTTGAATAACACTTGTTTCTTTATGCCTTTCCAAACCATTCTGTAATCTGCATTACCATCTTGTTTTAGCTTGTTTATCTATGAACAGATACTGTAAAGGTATTTTATAATGTTTTTAGAGATTCTGTAGCCATGTCACTTTGGTTATTGCTCAAAAATATTAAAATGTTTGTAATTGCTTTATCCTAGAAGAAGAGCAGATGGGGATGTTACAGAAAAAAAATAATGACATCTGCATGATACAAGGTCAACATAAAGCAAATGGTCAAATCGAGAAATGACAAAACTACATGTGCTAAATTGTATCACTCAGTTACTAGCCCACAGCTCTTTCCCAGGGAATTCTTGAGTCACAGGAACACTACAGTAACGTTGTGTTTGACATTAAATCAAAGTTGATACTTCAGTTACAAATCATCAGTTGACACTTCCTCTTCTACCAGGAGGAATGCACAGCTGAGTTCTCGTTGCAGTTCTATCACTTTATGGTTTTGTGATTTCAGGTAAGTTGTCTGGTACCAGGTAGGAACAAAAACTTAGTTCCAAGAAGCAATCCACAAACTCCAACCTAGCCACTTAGCATACAGCAGGTGACGACTGCTGATTTTTTTCTCACAAAACTTTTCTCGAAGTCTGAAAATCTGCTACTCTCTTGGCTGGACTAAATGCTAAACTAAGCCTCCGGCTCTCTGGGGCTCACAATTGGCTAAGTATTTGCAAGGCTATGCTTGTTCTAAGGGCAGAATCAACCAGAGGGAGAGAACTGAGCAGAGTGCAAATTAAATGTCCGTAAAAGAAAAAAAGTCATCTGCTTTATGCACAATAACTCTGCAGTTACAGCTTTCTCACTTGGAAATGCAGTACCTGAATTTCAGGTTACCCTCACATCGCAGGGCATGAGCCCCTCTCTTGACTTGTAGAATGTCTACACAAAAGATAAAAGATTCAGGCTACTAGCCTTGCTTCCTGCTGAAGTAAGGACATTTTGCAGGAAAAAAAAAGTGGAAGTTACATAAACCACTACCTGCACAAGGAAGTAGTTATGACAAAATGTATAAACAGCCTTGTACACCACAGTCCCTTCCAGCAGACTGCCTGTTCCCCTTTTGCAAATAAATTAGGACAGTTTCTTACCAGGCCTACATTCGAGATCTCCCTCAATAGGAGTTGCTTTTTTTTGAGACTATAAATGATATTAGATTCTATGTTCTTTATTTACACCACATTGCAGTTACACATAAAAATTATGGACATTGATTGATCCATGCTACTATATGGCTACTAAATTAATTTCAGTATATTTTAAGATACTGGATAATTTACTCATTCCGTTCCAGTCCTATTATTTTAATTGTTGAGGAATGCAGTCAGTGCAGCTAGCTTTGGGAGCTGCAGGCTGAGTTCTGGGTGGTGGGAGCCCGAGACAAGAGGCTGTGAATTGGCACCAACCCTTTGCAGAACAAAGGGCCCGGGGCCCTGCCAGGGGACTGGACACCCAGAGTCACAGCAAGAGACAATGACCCCAAACTTTCATGCACTTAGACTGTGAGTGTATAAGAGTCCAGGGTTTCCTTTGTTCAGGGTTCTTCCTTAAAGACACCAGTTCAAGCTCTTATCCTGTTGTTGCACCATGATTAAATTATTTTAAGGATCCAGATGTCTGAGACTCTGCCATGGGAAACCTGGGATGGAGCCTGAAAGGAAACCTGGTCTGACTGTGCAAGTGTGGGCTGTGTAGAGAATCAGCTGGGGACCTGTCCATTCACTGGAGCTCCCTGCTTTGAAGGGACCTCAGTCCCAGCTCAAGTGGTGCAGAGTGTGACTGCCAGAGTGGCTCCTGGATGGTCAGACAGGGAAATTTCCTTAATATTAATATTTGAAATATTTTGACTTATAGCTGGCAAATAGGCAGAATTTAATAAATTTTATTTAGTTTGATAAACTAGTTCTAACTATTCCATTCCATTCCAGTATGGAACATGGAGAAAAAATATTTATGTACTATTTAGAATCTTTATTCCTACATATAAAGAAAACATATATGTTTAAATAAATGCAATTGCCATTCAAAAACCTCTGCCCTTTTTTATTACTACCAGCTTTTTATACTGACATGTCACACTTTGCATTTTAAAAGAGAAAGTAAATACAAATTAAATATCTTGGCTTATTAATTTCTGTATTACTCACATATTTACATTTCAGTAATTTCAAGTACTGCTGAAACAAAGCTTGTATTTTAAATACCTTTCTTCTTAGTAAGTGATTTGGTAGAAGGCTTTCTGACATCTTTCCCAGCAGCTTTGCCTGAGCGTTTCGGATCTTCTTTCAGTTTTTGCTGCTGATGTTCTTCTTCCTCCATTTCTCTAAACTCTATTTCAGCTGTTACCTTGACACCATAGTCACACACAGTACAGTACATAGCATGAAGTCTGTGCAATTACTGTTTCAAATTGCCTATATTTTCTGGAAGTACTTAATGATAAGTAGACACATAAATAAAGGAGATATTTTAACTAATTGATTAAACTTTGATTATTTACCAAAAATATAATTGTACATCAAAAATGCAAGACAGAGACAGAGTGGGTTTAATTCTGTAATCATTCCCTGTGCTCAAGGAAAATGTGAGAAATGCAAGAATCAACAGTATAGGAAGCAAGCCTAAAAGTTATGTGGCAAGGGTGCAGAAATTCCTTTATTTTTAAATGATCACAGAGAAAAGAAAAATTAAACCTAGAAACCAACCATTTTAAAAGCTCACCTAATTTACTTTTAGCTATATAGAAAAAAGAATGTAACTATAGCTTTTCAAGCTGCGAAAGTTTTGAGCAAACACTGCATCACAGGACTAAAATTCTCCATCTCACACTTCTACAGAGGTGGAAGAGGAGAGTTTATCATGGAAGAAGTAGATATACAGAAGCAACATTCAAAGTATTTCTCTCAGTAATGGACTAAAAGGGTCAGTTATAAATACAGAGATGCTGATAACACACAGATTCCAACACTTTCCTCATAGAACTACAAAAATGTTCAATGGAAATATCAGCAGTGGAGCAAGAAGCATGAAATTGAGATACACACTGCAAAGATGATGTGTTTAGGCTGCCTGCTGAATGAGAGGCTTTGAATGTATGATCCAGAAATGGTTAAGTAAATAAAATATTCCTTACCATATTTGATACTGCTGTTACTGCTTTTTGCCATGTATAAATAATAAGCCTTTCATCATTCCTGCAAGTAGCCAGTCTATTTTCAGAATTCTCAACGTTAGGACTTGCCTGCAGAGTTCTCTTGTTTTCTGTCTCAGCATTAATTTCTGGTGAAAACAGTTCCCAAGAAACCAGAGGAATCCTCAAAAATAAAATATAAGCAATAATTGACACATCCCTTTGCAAAAAGTGTTAGTAACTATATCAGAGAATATGCCAAAAAAATTAGAATGCTATTTTCAAAATTTCCAATAGCAAGAGAAAATGACCAAAAGTGAAGAAGAGTGTGTATGAGAAGAAAACTGTCCAGTTTAACAGCTAAGGAATACGAACAGATGGATAAAACTACAGCAAATAACTGTGTGATTTGCTGATGAATTCCACATGAGTTAGAAGCAGAGTTTTAATACTAAGACATTTTCTAAATGCACTGCAAGTAAGTTAGAAAGCAGGTGTCAATACTGATGGCATTTTTTATATTGTGAAATTATCTGATGATATCCCTTACCTTTTAATATGGCATTCAGTTCTGTGCATCTTTGTAGGTTGCTATGATTTACATTTGTCATTACACAACCCATTTAATTATGTTAATTGGTGCAAATTTTAAACCTGCTAATGTTCCACAATAATATTTTAACTTATTCATGTGAGGATTGTGCTGGAAATGATCAGCAACACAAAGGGACATAGGAAACATTTCTACAGTAGATTTACTCCTAAGGCAGCCTTTACATTTTACAGTTCAGGGATGCATTAGTGAAAGTTATACAGGTAAATCGGTAAAAAAATCAGGGGTACATGTAACCTATAAGATGATAGAAGATCCATCATTTGAGTATAATCCCTGGCTAAAAATTCTTGTTTCCCTATCCTTCTAAGTATACACACATATACTTCCACATACACCCACAAAGTTATCAGTGCACTGTATTTGTTCATATTTGTATAATTTAATAATGCATTTCTACCTTTTTGATTTGTCTTCATCTTCTTTCTTCTCTACATCTTCCTTCTGCTTTACATCTTAAATATCTAACAGTGGGATTCTAGTAAAATCTTTACTGTCTTCTGTTGGGATTTTTCCTTCCATTGACCTATAGTAGTCATGAAGAATTCTCTTTGTATCTTGGAAACGATCCATTTCAACCTCGAGAAGAAAAGACAAAAGAATTGTAATTCAAAATAGGACAGAACAAAGTTCTGTTAATTTTTTAAATACATGTTAGCAGAAACAATTCTAAATCCTAAGAGTTTGAAGGACAGAAAGAAGCATAACCATTTATAGCGTACTCAATGCATACTTCTATTTGCATCTATACTGTATTCACACTGCTATTTCTAAGGAGTAATAAGAATCTTGGTTGTTAAAATAGCAAAACCAGGAAAAATCCTCTACAATAAATAATCACAGAATCACAGAATACACTGAATTGGAAGGGGCCCACAAGGATCATCAAGTTCAGCTCATAGCCCTGCACAGGACCACCCCAAAGAGTCACACCATGAGCCTAATGTGTATTACATTTAATCACAATATATTTTGATGTATATATATTTCTATAGTAGCAAGTATGCCAGCATATTACATGGATCTTCTTTTTCAAAGGAAATAAAATCTTTAATACCATAAAATAAAAAGGGCTATGGATGGAGAAAATTTTACAAGTCATACAGTTTTTCTGGATCAAAGAAATCAACACACTTTACACACCTAAGTGTCTTGAAGATCTTTTTGTGTGAATCATCTCAGAAGAAATCAAGTAAGATTCAAGAAACATTTAACACCTGTCATGTTTTGATTTATTGATACAGTATGGTGTTAGTCTCTAACTGACAAAACAGCACTAAATATTCATGGGAAAATGCACAAAACCACATTCACAAAACAAAGGATAAAACCTTTGTGGTGTAAACCAGTACTCATCCATAAGTTAAGGAGGAAATATCTTCTATTATAACTGTGTGTACACAGAAAGATGGAATGAAATCTGATAAATGGCATTTATACAAATCTATATGTTCATGCAGTTACAGAGCCACCTGGGGAACATATGTAACTTTCAACAGAAAAACCCACAGATGGAGAGCTCAATATCAAAGAAGCCTGTTTCTGGCTGTTTCTAAAAAAAAAGAAAAAAGTCATTACATAAAGTTACAGTTGTTATATTTTTAGTTCTGCAGTGTTAGGATTAATAATTCAGTTATTTTGGGAAGTATATACTAGACTAAAGAAAGAAATAATGTTTTCCTTTAAATTTTCCTTTATGAAAATAAAAGCTTATCTATGGTTAATACATGTGTTTGTAATTTTGAAGAGTCACTCTGCATATACACACAAGACAGATCAAATTAGATTCACAGTGAATCTCCACTGGACTGCATCATATCTGTCCATGAAATTCTGTTAGAATCAGGATTGCAAAGTTATATATTATTATAAAAGGAGAATAATAAAATATTTAAGGTCTGTAACATTACTTTAATTTGTCTCCTTTATGCATATAATTCAAGATGGATTTTTTAAATAGTCAGGCCTATAAATACTCTAATTACAGGATGAATGTGGTTCAGCTAGTCAGGAGTTATTTGATATTTCAACCTCTCTCTTTAGTCAGTGGCCTTAAGTCTTTCTTTAGGGCATTACTTAGACTCTTTGAAAATGAAGTTAACAATTTACTTACTGAAGCAACAGACTGTTTCACGAACTTCATATTTAAATTACCATAACACTCATATGAGATAAGAGTGGCTCCCTTGTTTATTAAACATATAAAAATCACACAGAGAATTAAAGGCACGAAACCCACCCTAAACTGCTTAGGTCTGCTTTTTTCAGCTAAATCATCATCACAAGGTATATGTTTAAAGCATTGCTTTTATTGTCTTCTTTAAAGTGCCAAAACTTTCACAGAATTTTCACTTCAGTTTACAGAAAAGCCTGTCTAGTCTAGTCTATTCCAGTCCAGTTCTAAACCAAATTTATGCACCTAGAACAGAAGTAACAGGGAAATCTTACTTTACTGCTCTTGAAAAATTTAAGGTTAGATATCTGAAAGCTGGGTCATATTTGAATGGGTTTTCTCAAGAGCAACAAATGACATCTCAATATCAAAAACATACTTTGCTTTTTGGTTTTTTTTCAGTGTGTAGGTAAAATTTCAAGCCACATTGATGAAGTTACAACTGAAATAATTTTGAGATACAGGAAATACTGTAACATCAAGTAAGTCAACAACAGAGGTGAATTATGTACTTTGCAAATTAAATGGAGATGTCAATATGATTACAGAAGGATAAACATCTGTAACATTTCTGTTAAAAAAATCAGATCATTCACTGGAGTGATAAAATAGCAAAAAGTAGCACTGTATAACAGAGATTGAAAGTTCAGGGGGGTTGGACAACAATGGTATTTTTCTTAACCTTTCCTGCCTGTATGGAATGTCACCTTTTTGTCTCTCAGTTTCCCAGATAAATTCAGAAGAGACATGAAGATTTGCTTAACTAATTCTCAATCTCTCACACATTTCTCTCAGGCTTACTGTTCTCCAAATCAAAGTCATTGTCCCCTTCCATTTTAGACTCTGTAGTGGTCCATACCTGCATAAGTGAAAAGAAATGGTTCATTGCAATTCCCCTGTGATCTGGCAGCCAGCCTTTATTCATGATATCAACACGTTCCTGCTCTGCTTCTTCCCTTCTGCTGTCACAGATATCCCAGAGAAGATCTCTTAGGTCCTAAAACACAAAATCAAATATGGTAACTAACTATGAAAGAAAACTTAAATAACTTTATTTTATATATTTATTATTAATTTGGGGGGGGGGCTGTGTATAGAGCATTGTCTCATTTGGGGTTTTTCTTTATTGCCATAAATATCAAAGCCTGGTCAACTCACATGCTTATAGAGAGCTGACAGAAAGTGGCTTTACAAATGTACCACGGAGAAGAATACAAAGACCTGAGTTCAACGTGCAGGCTGCCTTACTTTTCCTCAGGCAGAGATAATCTATCTAAGATAGACAAACATGAGACTATGAATAGCTAAGCTCCCAACTGCACCAGCTTTGCAGTTGGATGGTTTGCTAACCAATACACTAAGAATAATACTCAAAGGGATGTGCAATATGAAAAATTCTGAGACAATTATGCCAGATTTCAAGAGGTGTTCCAATTTGGATTACCTCCATGCCATTTTTCTCTAACATTCTTTTAATTAAGGGCTCTTCAGCTAATGTCTATATCTAATAGAACTATGTGGCTCACTGACAGCACTGAAGACCTACTAAGCATCAAACATCCTTGCAAATCCCTTGTTCCCTATTACCATCTCTGCACGGAAATATCGTGAACAAACCATTATGTTGTAAGAGGTCATAGGAAGAGATCTGTTAAATGCAGTGCTAAGGTAGGACCAGATGACCTGTCTGTTGGGCTCCAAGCAGTTCCGCCTCACCTGACCTGTTCTGGGATAAAAAAGGTGTTAGGTGTTCCAGACTACTAGCCCTGCCATGAGGAGCTTAGCTTCAGTTGAGGTGATTCCATATTCACCAGGTCTTGGTCTCAGACTATTATGTCAAATCCTGTTTCTCTCTCCCTGTCCAAAGACTTCAGACAAATTCACTCATCCTCTGTTGAACAAAAGCCACAGGGAAGCTGACAAATAGGAAGCCCGAACACATTAGTGATGGCTAGAAGGTACTCAAGGTGCAGACAATCAGATATTCATCATTGTCCACATTGTAGAATATACACCTAAAGATATGCTGCTGAATATAAAAGTATATAAGCATACAACTTATCTGTTGGCAGTGGTGGGTTGACCTTGGTTGGCTGCCAGCTGTCCACCAAACTGTTCTATTAGTACTCCTCACAGGAAAGGAGGAGAAAATATGATGGAAAAGTTCATGCGTCGAGATAATGATGGGGAGATCACTCATCTCTTATAATCATGTGCAAAACAGACTTGATTTGGGAAAATTAACTTAATTTAATGCCAATTAATAACAGAGCAGAATAATGAGAAATAACGCAAAACTAAAACCACCTTACCCCGCCCATTCTTTTTCCCAGGCTCAACTTCACTCCTGACCCTTCTACATCCCGCCTCCTACCTGGCACAGGGAAAATGGGGAATGGGTGGTTGTGGTCAGTTTATTATACGTTGCATTTGCCCCTTCTTCCCCCTTGAATTCTTTCCCTGCTCCAGAGTGAGATTCCTCCCATGGGATACAGTCTTTCATGGATTTCTCCAGTGTGAGTCCTTCCCAGAGAATTTAGTAATTGAAGAGCTGCTCCAGTGTGGGTCCTTTCTATGTGTGCAGCCCTTCAGGATTGCACTGCTCCAGTATGTAGACTCTATGCTCTGCCAGAACATCTGCTCCTGCCTGGGCTCTTCCATACAGGCCACAGTTCCTGCCAGGAGACTGCTCTGATGTGGGGTCTCTGCATGCCCATGGACTGGAGTGGTGAATGAATTCCTTGTTTTTCTTTGCTTGGTGCTTGATTTTTGCTTTACCTGTTAAACTCTTTTTATCTCAGCCCACAAGTTTTCTAGCTTTTATGATTCTCTCCCCAATCCCACTGGTGGGGGAGGGAGGGAGTGGCTGCATGGGGCTTAGATGCTGGCTGGGGTTAAACCACAACAGCATATCAAAGGAAGTCTTGGCTGGCCTTTGGGCTTTAGGCCTTTAAGAAAGTTCTCATACATCACAAGATGGAGTGGGATTTTATATTTTCCAGTCGATATCAGAGAAATTTTGTTTTCAGGTTTTACAGCTGGCCCCTTCTAGTGTTTTAGGAGAGGATCAGCTGAGATGATAGAGCTGAGCAGTCTAGGAGTTTGAGGAAAAACATTCTGAAGATTATCACTGCTTTCATTTCCTCTTTTTTTTCTAGCATCAAGGAAGGATGGCTGACAGAATTCTTACAGTCAGGGAGGTACAATGGGCATGGCCTAAAAGCACAGAGGAGGTATCATCACCCAAAGGTTTGGGATCTACAAGGAATAGAATGGGTCATTCAAGGAAAAAAATTCTGAAAATCATATATTCATTCCAAAATGTTTAGCCTTATCAAAGTATCTGAGTCTCACTGCATCATATGGGAGTACCACCTCCTCTTAACAGAATCTGAACTGGACAACGTCAAACATGGATTTCTGTTATATATAACAGTCCAAATATTTTAATTTTACCTTTCTAAAATATAGCACAGAGTGATTCCAGTCTTTTTATAATTCCATTTAGTAGAAATTAGGACTGTGGATGATGATTTTTAAGTCCTCTAATTCATTCTATTGAAATAATTCTACAGAAAAGAAGGTCCATCTAGTGCTTTTTCCATCTCAGTGAATTTATCCAGGATTCCACAAATGTTGCCTTTTACTAGCAATGTTGTAGCTCCCTTTTTTGGGAGCATTTTTCCTGATACGACTCAACTAAAAATCATGTCTGTTCTGAAATGGGAATCTGATAAAATCAAAGATAGTTGTACTTTTGGCTTATGTTAAATCTGGCTATGAACTTGTCAGAACTTTTAATGTCACGGATTTTTGTGAAGAAGAACACTCAGGACATGTATGACCTAGCAAGATCTACCTGAACCAAAACATTTCAAACAAATTCTCTGTACTTTGTATGAATGTTTTAGAAAACATATATTACCATATATAACTTACGGAAAAACTATGATCTTGCCAAGATTTGTTAGATTGTGATAGAAATGGCTAAACTTGTAAAATCTCTGAAAACCATAAAATTTAAAGAAAAAAAGAGCAGTGTACCAGGATACCACAGAGTAACCTAAAAATTAAAGCAAGACTTAAGAATATTATGGCCAAACAACAGAGAAATAACTGTGAAGAACACTTTATGCACAAGAGTAAATTAAATAGTTTAAGAGGAGTTGTAAAGAAGGAAAAAGAAGTAAATAATATCGGTCATGCCATATCAAGCTTGTATACAATGAATAATAGTCTATGATATATTGTAACTTTTGCCATTTACTTACAGTAACTCTTTGGTGTAGTTCAGCTTTTGTTTCCTCATCATCTCGCAAGTCATCAGAAATTGAATTAAAATCTGTTTGCCACTGAGATACAAACTCCTGCTTAAGATGTGGACGTTTCAAATAATCTTGGAAATTTTCTCTGTAAATTATGGTAAAATAATTTTGGTGTTAAATGACATACAGAATGCCACATGAAAAATAAAGTACACTAATATTTAAGGTAATAAGATACTATTTCTACTCACCTAATATCTGCTATGTAATGAATCATTGCGTATTGTTCATCCCTTAGGCATCTAAGTACAGTTTTGATGGTATTTATATATGTATTTTCTATCATTTCCCAGTAAGGTACTAAAAAATCAATTATCTCCTGTGAATTTTTTAAAAAACATCAACATTAAATGATATATTTCTTGGTAGCTCATTTATCTGTAGCATTAGTAAATACATGAAAAAATTATTTTGTTAAATCATATTACTTTTTTTTTTCACTATATATTTCTTTTGATTTACAACTGATCATAGACATTGTAACAACATATGGTTTTATCCTGTGCATTTCTTTGAAAAAATTGGCAGGTCTCAAAAGGACTAGTAGGTTCCAGCAGAATACTCCAGTATCTATGGTTTTGGATATGCTCATAAACTAAGTGATGATACTGAGTGAATACTGAAGTATGAAAATTTGGTCATTTCTGTTTGAGCTTGTAAAGATCTAAGCTGACCGTCCAGCGTTACAAAAGTGACGTTTCACTGACTGACTGTCGTGAAATATAAATAAAGCCCATGGCCAGAGGAAACCAAGCATAAGCAGTCATGAAGGAAAAACTGGTAAATATTAAGAAAGGAATTAGTAACAAAATTTCAAGTTTCATTGTCCACCCTCGAAATCTACATCCGAAAAACCACATGCAGTCCCGGCTTCCCATCTCCAAAGACCTACAAGAGAACTAGACTAGATTATAACTGGATTGGAGAAGAAAAGCAACGTTGAGTGAAATGAATATATAAGAGATGCCAGTGACACATCTTAAATACCTTCAGAGAGTGATTATAGAATTATTATTCATTGTATCTCACAATTCATGAATTAGGATCATCAAATTCAAGCAAAGAATGTTTAGAACAAAGAGAGAGAAACTTTTTTTCTGAATTAACATAATTATACAGCCTATTCCATGGAGAACAAAAAGCAAATTGATTCAAAAAAGCAACTAAAGCAGCTAAAACACAGAATCACGAAAAAAAAGTTTATTGAGAGCTACTAAACATAAGATGAAGATACAAAGCAACTTCAGGAAAGCTCTAAACAGATCACTGGAATCTAGAAAGATGCCTTTGGAGAAAACAGGTAAGGAAAAAAGTATCCTAGGAGAAAGATTAGTGCACACACTCCCCATTCTTACTCTTTGCATGAGATCCACAGCTGCCCCTTGTCAGAGACAGAAAACTGATCTAGTGAGTCTGTATCAATATATCACAACAGTAAAATGGATTATTATTAAGAACACAGGCATCTGTGTTCTTAATAATAATTCTAAAGAACTTAGAAAGAAAAATCAAAATTTTAAAGTATGTTCCCTTATTTTATGTATTTTAGTAGGAATGATTGTTTGTATATTATTTATCACACAGTACTAGCTTAACGTACATTGAAAAATATTGAAGAAAATAACATGCACTGATGTGAAAAGTTTAAGTAGAACATACATAGAATACTAAGAAAAATATGTACTTTGATATTTAAGACGTTTAATCCTGAATTAACATACCTGGGGAAGTGGTTCATCTACATAAATCCATTCATCTGATCCTGGTTCTATTGGTGGTGGTGGTGTCTCAGGAGAGGGAGGAAGCAGATCATCTGTAACTGGTAAAGGCTTTTCTTCTGTAACTGGTAAAGGCTTTTCTTCTGTATCTGGTAAAGGCTTTTCTTCTGTATCTGGTAAAGGTTTTTCTTCTGTATCTGGTAAAGGCTTTTCTTCTGTATCTGGTAAAGGTTTTACATCTGTATCTGGTAAAGGCTTTTCTTCTGTATCTGGTAAAGGCTTTTCTTCTGCTGGTGCTATTTCTTGAGTAGACCCTTGATATAAATGTACAATTAGTACCTTCAAATGTATTTTAAGTATCAATAAACAGAATTAGACACCTATGCTACTCTGACAAGTTCAAAATAATGGATCAGATTCACTATTTCATTACTTAGATGTTGTTAATCAGAAAATATACTCATGAAATCAGCAGTGCTCAAGGAGGATTGGGTCAGAGAACAGCTAAAACAAACTTGACATCCACAAGTCCACAGGCCCTGGCAGAATGCTCCATGAGTGCTGAGAGAGCTGGCAGACATCATAGACAGGCTGCTCATGATCACCTTTGAAAGGTCATGGAGATCAGGAGAGATGACTGAGGACTGGGAGAAAGCAAATGTCACCCTGGTCTTCAAAAGGGGCAAGAAGGACACAGGGAACTACCAGTCAGTCAGCCTCACCTCAAACCCTGGAAAGGTGATGGAGCACCTCATCTGGAGGCCATCTCTACTCACATGGAGGACAAGAAGGTGATCAGGAGTAGTCAGCATGGAGTCACTAAAGGTAAGTCATGTTCCACCAACCTGCTTATATGAACCTAATAGTGAAGGACAGCTTGGAAGCTATCAACATAAATATGAAATTAAACATTATTAATTGGCCACAGGGATTATTTTTCCATAGGGAATAAATAGTCCTTTATAGTACTTCTATACAATAGCTGGATTGCAAATAGAAAATCTCCACTCCATTTGCATCAATAGGAATTTTGCCACCCCCTCCAGCAGGGCTATTAATTATACCAAGCACGTAAAAAAACCCCAATTCCAACTAGGTAGCTTTTTGAAAACACTCCATCCGATTTTCTGTCAGCTGTGGTATTTCCAAGAATTTTTCATGAACTAGAGACCTTATGCATGAGTAGTGGGATAAAATTTTACTGTAAAGAGTACTTTTCCAGTTAATTCTTTTTTTTTCCTTTTGGTGGTAGAAGACACATCAAGACTTTCTCATAATAGTTATGAAAAAAACCTCTGATTATTCACAGGTCTACTTGATGTATTTGTTTCCCTGGATACTTCACCTATTTTTCCTTTTTTCATTATTTTCTGCTTGATTAAGAAGAGAAACGGAACAAAGATGTACCAAAATTCATATCAAAACCACTCCTAGTTATCCATATTTTTATGCTGCTGCTGCTGCTAAATGAATACATTTTGATAATGGCAAGTTATACCATTATGCTATATACCATTGTATCATTTTCATAGGATGAAAATGCTATCTGTAATTTTTAATCCAGGAAGAAAGACTGAATTTAATGCTTTAATTTAAATTTTATGTGAAATTGGTCCATATCCTCTGAAAAGGTAAAAACACAACAGAAAAGTTCAGGGTTCTGGTTCAGGTATCACTAACTTACACAACTCCAAAGTCTTCCAGGGGCAGCAAAAATGCAGGTTGCCATATAGTGTTATATAGTAATTACTAATTATAGAGAAGAAAGTCTTTTGTTACTGATGTCTAGAAAGTAAGAACATGAAAACTTACTTCTATTCTGGTTTTTCGCAATTTCTTCCATTATAATTTCCTTCACTGTTTCACACACATGACTTTCTTCTGTCTCTGCATTTACACTCACTAGAATATTTTGATGGACTGAAAACCATTTTTCCAATTTTGGCCATGTGTCTAGAAAGCCTGAAATTCTAAAAAAATCATATTAATGTATGAAATTAAAATCTAAGTAGTGGAACATTTTCGAAAATTAGTGAACAAAAGAAAAAACAGACCATCTCAACACTAAAACAACTCCATCCACACCAATCTCTTCATTTTAAACACAGGAAAATTTTCAAAATCCTTCTGTTAGCTAGTCTTTCTTCCTCTTTCTTGTCACAAGCTAAACCTACTTTCCTATATCACAACTAAACCAATAATAACAAATAATAGTCCGAAGTAGTTAGTATTATCAAATATTTAGAAACAAGACTTGTTGTTCTTGATTTTGCTCTTTGTGCAAAGTTAATAATCCAGTGATTTAATTAAAATTGGAAAACTAAGTGCTTTTTATAAATGTAGAAATGGAAAATAGCATTTTAGAAAATCTCTAACTCAAATGTATTTCACCCAAAGGCAGTTACATCATGCATGCCATATAGATATATATAGATACAAATATGTATACATATAGTTTATGCAGTATATATCTGAAGACTAAATTCTACCTGGAAGAGCAATTTGGAAAATCAAAACACATAAATTCTAATTTTCTAGGATTATTTATACTGTGCAAACAATGAAAATATCCTTTAGGCTTCACATTAGAGAAACACCTAAGTAAATTCTTTACATTAAGCATGTCAGCATTGTCATGGATCACATATGAGATTCAGATTAGTTACATGCCTAAACATCTACTGGAGCAACTTTTTTGTACTTCATATAACTTACCTATGTACGACCTGGTCCTTGTCCAAGTCAATCCTCTCTTCTAGGATTTCAGGATCTGAATTTTGATCACTGTTCTCCTGTTCAGTTTGAGATGACTTTGATTTATCTACTGTGTGGAAAAGAGCATATATGAGCATATATCGAAAAAGGCAATCATTCAGTTATTTCTGCAAAGTAAGATAATTATTATAAGAAAAATTTCAGTGTTCCTTGATCTTATACTTCTTCATTTAAAAATTGAGTATCGAACTTCCTAAAATAAAGGAGAAGTCAGAGAACATTATAGAAATACAAAATCAAGCTGTGAAGGACCTAAAAACACTGTCTTGCCTCTTCCTTTTAAATGCATAGCCAATTATAGCACTAACATTTCCTAATGCATGCTTTGCAGGAACAGAAGTCTCCAGTTGAAGAGACGGAGCATTCCTGTGGGCAGACTATTTCAGCCTTATCTACTCTACCAGTTAGAAGGTATTTTCCCTGTCTTATCTGAATCTTCCTTGAAGTACCTACTTCTTTCCACAATGAGCAGATATTCCTGCATGAAACGACAAGGTATTGTCTCTCTCTGAGTCTTTTCTAATTTTAAGAAACCTTTAATTCATTAGAAATAAGCCAAATTTAAAAAATTCCGATATATTGTTCTTCTGACTGTATCACCACATTACATAACATGAAATAAATTCTGTTTGTATTTCTGAGATTACATAATGCATTGTCACGTGTTCCAATTGTTTTGGCAAAACAAGATCTTAAATTTATGAAGAATTTCAAGTGTCTATACATTTATCTTCACTATGTTGTTAGCAAGAACTCTGAAAATTTTGTCTCATCCTCACTCCTACATCTACATAGAAGTTAAATGTAAATTGTGCTTTAATTTAAGTTATATGCCATCTGTGTGCTACAGTGAAAACGAAGAAGAATCTCCTATAATTTTGGATAATATGGGACATATTAATGAAAAAAACTTATGTTTTGACAAGGTGTGTTAGGGCAATTTAAAATGTGTAGTCTGAAAGTGAAACAACTCTCAAGAGGCCTTTGAGGCTTTTGTCTTGGTTGGCCTAAAATGACAATTTCTGATCATTGGCTGACTAACTGAAGACAAGACAAAGGCAGTAATCAATGGGGAATTAATTTTGGCACTCTCAGAGAATGAATATTGGTACATCCCTCTGTTTATAATTTCCTTCATCCCTTTCCAAATGTGTCACCTGAAGAAAAATACTATTTCTCTACATCTATCTATATTGAGGGATATTTCTGCATCTGTTGTAACTTGTGTTTCTCCCAGCTGCTGTTTTATGTGATATCTAACACCAGCCACTGTACTATCTCAGCTCCAGTGAGAGTTCAAATGCAAAAAAGCATATACACATCCACTTGCATACTTCTGATTCACCTTTGACTGAAACAAACAGAAGTATTTGAAATAATAATTCAAGCCACAATTAATGAAAGTGATACTGAGAGATGTAGAGAAATTGTGCAGTAATGCTATTTTTCATTGGAAACTACAACTTACAGATATCTGCTTATCATTTTACTTTGGTAATAGTAGCTGGAAACTTACACTTCATGTTAGCTGCACGTTTCAGTACCACAGTGTCTGAAATATCCAATAATACAGAAACATCAAATGCAGGTGAGGTAACAGGAGGCTCGTTAGGGGCTCTGGGATCGATAGCAAGTGAGAGCCTTCCAGGAATTGCATCTTTTTCCTCTGGATCATTCCCTGTATAGGCTTTGTCAAATAGCTTTGCCTGATTAATAGTCATTGGAAACCCTTCCACAATCCACCCCTTCTCTGGTGGTATTTGGCTAAAAGTAAATGAAGAACTAGAATTATACTGTGAATTGATAGCATAATAATAAAAACTAAAGAAGAGCTTGCTCAAGCAGTCTTTCATTATTAATTCAGTATATTAAATATACTGATGAATACAGAATATGACAGATATTATTAAACTGTAAATCTGAAAAAATAACTCTAAGTTTAATTAAAAGTAAAAAAAAATCAGAAATAAAACTATTTTTGCTGTCTTGATAAATAGAATTTTCAAAACCTGTATAGGAGCTCTTTTCAGAAGTATAATTTCACTGTTTTCTCACTAACTTTTGTACTGAGGTAACAAATAGTAAAATCTGTTCTGTAACTCTGAAGTATACTAATGGCGGTATAACTTAAATCATATTCATGCAGGAACTTCAGTGCTAAAGGCACATCAGGGTAGTTGAGACAATTTTCTGTCAAACAAGAGTAGACAAAACCAAGTGTTTATATAATTTCATACTTAATGGCTTCCAACAAGAGGTCAATTAGTAGTTCATCGGGAATACTTTTTCCTTTCTTCAACCATTTCTGCGATGCGGCGCCAAGCTGGGCACGTACAGACAGCTGTGGAAGAGTGCACTGTATGCTCAATGTTCACAACAGTCATTGTCAAAAAGAGTATGATTTTACTTTTTGTATTACATACTACTTATTCTTTTATTTATATTTAATAGGGTTTCTTTTTCTATTAAGGAGAATAGTTCTCACTGTAAAAAATGCATAGTTTAATCAAAATCTTCAACTGATTTCCATCACTACATTTGCAACAATGCCAAAAGAAACATGGTTGAGAAACAAAGGATATGAAGGCCAAAAAATAAAGAAGTGTTCTGGTTCTAAGCTTACTTTGATTGATTTTCACTACCATAAATCCACTGATGGTAGCATATCAATTCATTAATTCTACAGAGATTCTTCTATATTTTAGCTTTTGAAGTATTTTTCAAAGAGCACTAAAGTCAAAGAAATTGCTGTAGAATTAAGCATTTTTAACGTAAAGGAAAGAAACATTGTCATTGAATAAATTATCTGCTTGGCAGTTGCAAAATCAAGAATACAGTTTTGCTAACTCAGAAATGACACAGAAAATACCATATCTTCTGTGAATTTGAGATTTAACATGAAAATATAGAACTTTGACAATATGTATAACTCTCTAACCAACATACAGAGGAATAGATTTTCATATTTCATACATAAAACGCTTGCAGTGAGGTAATAAAATTTAGAATGATGAAAAGGTGTAACCTTTTAATTAATTTAACCATTTTAATTAATGCTGCTTCATAAAGTAAAAACTAAAATTGGTTTACAAACCTTGGATAGGCCCTCTTGACTGTTCTATAACAGAAAAAAACAAGATTGTCAATTCAAGCTGACTCTTGAAGTCTTACATGTCATAATGTAGAATTAAGTTTGAAATTGAGCAAAAATTGAAACATGCTTTCTTCCTTACATATTTCATTCTCATCTACCTGTTGGAGCCAAAATGAAAACTAAGAAAAATGCTTACCTTATTTTGTTCTCCAGAACTCTTTTCATGTGGAATCATATCATGTTCACTTTTCATTTCATTTTTAAGAAAAGACTCGATGGCGTCCCAAACCAGAGTATCGACAGATAGTACCTGAATATTGCAAACTAATACACAAAAAAATTAAATAACTTTGTAGTTTAAGTTGAGCCTACGCACAGAGAAACTACTACAGGCAGTTAAATTAATAGTATAATAAACGTTGCTTCCACTCTTTCTTCTCTCTAACCACAGCAGTCTGTATCTACAATCACTAGCCACCTTGCCAGTCTCCTCTAAAACAAATACCTCCAAAGTTTACCAAAAGCATTTTCAAATTTGCAATGCAGAAGTAATACTATATTAATACTACTTTCAGGGTTGGGTGTTTCTAATCTTATTTTGGAAGATAATGATGGAATGATATGCAACCAACCCACGTAAAATACAGATGTTACCTGAGGTTCAAGAATTAGTAATTCAAGGATTTGCCCAAACAATTTTTATTGTAAGAGTGAGATTTTAATACAAATAAAAGTTTCAAAGAATTTCAGGCAAAAAACCACAAACAACCTCTACCTTTTTCAATAAACTTTGCACAGGTAGTTTTTCCACTAAAAATTTTTCCCAAAATACATCCTTTGACAGGAAATGAAGTAAGTACACGTGGTGAAGGTTTGGGTTGTGGAGGATAGAACAACTCCATCAGTCTACGAAGCACATGACCCAATATGTTATTATTAAGAGGAGGTTTGTTTTCACTGTTCTCTTCAGTTGGACTCCATTCCCCTGTCATACTCTGTATAAATGACAAATTAGCAAATCATGTCTCAATATGCCTTGTCTTTCATTTTTCTAGATATATGTATTTATACACAAACACAATACATAAAAAAAATTGAATAGTATTAAATAATAAAATATTTTTTAGAATAGACACTTGTTAAAAGGTATAATTATATCATAATCATTAAACATGTCTTGATATTCACTAATAACTAGTTAAGAGACAAGTACTCATACAAACACTTACATGGGTTCTGTGATGTTTTGCCTCTGGCTGGATGCCAGGTGCTCACCAAAGCCACTCTATCACTCCCCTAACCAACAGGACAGGGGAGAGAAAATATAACAAAAGGTGCATGGGTTGAGATAAGGACAGGGAGGGATCACTCACCAGTTACCGTCATGGGCAAAATGGGCTCAGCTTGGTAAAATTAGTTGAATTTATTACGTATCAAAATCAGAGCAGGATAGTGAGAACTAAACTAAATCCTAAAAAACATTTTCCCCTCACCCCTCCTTCCTTCCTAGGCTTAGCTTTATTCCCAGTTCTCTACCTCTTCCTGCTCAGCACAGCGGGGGAACAGGGAATCACATGTTGTTTCTGTTGCTTCTTCCTCCTGATGGAGAGAAGTTCTTCCCTTGCTCCAGCACAGAGTCCTTACCACATGAGCCAGTCCTCCCTGAACATCTCCAGCTCAAGTTCTTCTCATGGGTTACAGTTCATGAACTGCTCTGGTGTGGGTCCCTTCTATGGAGTGCAGTTCTTCAGGAACAGGCTGCACCAGGACGAATCCCCCATGGGGTCACAAGTCCCGCCAGCAAACCTGCTCCAGTGTGGGATCCTCACTCCACAGGCCACAGATCCTGCCAGAAGCCTACTCCAGCACAGGCTTCTCATGAAGTCACAGCCTTCTTTTGGGCATCCACCTGCTCTAGTGTGGGGTCCTCCAGGGGCAGTAGGTGGATCTCAGCTCCGGCACCTGAAGCACCTCCTCCCTGTCATTCTCCACTGACCTTGGTGTCTGCAGAACTATTGCTCTCACATATTCTCACTCCTCTCTTCTATGGCCTCAATTACTTTTCTGTGCAAACCCTTTTTTTTCTTCTTAAATATGTTATCACAGAGCTGTCACCACCCCAGCTTTGGCCAGTGGTGGGTCCAACTCGGAGCCAACTGGCGTTGGCTCAGTCGGATATGGTGGAAGCTTCCAACAGATTCTCAGAGAACCCACCTCTGTAGCCCCTCTGCTGCCAGGACTTTGCTGTGCAAACCCCAAAAAAGATTCCTATAATCACTTTTTTAATTCCATAAACATGAAAAATAATTTCACCAATACCACAGAATTAATCAGTAGCAGATTTTTGTAATAGAAATCCAATATTCTACCATTCTGCCTTCTAAAACTGGGCAACATTACTGTCCAGTATCCCACATAAATCTTTGAAATTTTATGGATGGATTTCAAATATATATTTGCCTAGAACGCATTCAATAGAGAGAAAAAAAACCCCAAACCCAACAACCCAAATCAGTTCAAACAATTTAAGGTAAGGAAATACTGAGTAGAAACTTCCAGTTCATGTACTCTGAGATCAATAGCAATTTATGAATTACCAGTGTACAGTTTAATGAGGTTTTGCTAGTAAAGATCCTCTTACTGAGAATCACATCAGAAGAAAGATAAGAATGGAAGGATGTAGTCAAAAGAACGGAACACAGAATTACACTTTTGCCACTCTAATATATACTCTACTAGTATTGCATCTTGTAGCACTAGCAAAGTTTACGTGCAGTTTATGCTGTAAGAAGTTGAAAGACAACATTTTAATATGTAGGATAATACCAGTCCTGTATTAATATTTATTTGGTTGCAGCATACTAAACACCTGTTTGGAAGATATGTTGACTAATAATATTTGCTGTTAGATTCTAGCTTGTCACCTCATTTGGGGTGTCAATAAAAGGTTGACAGGCAAAGTGAAAAGTTTCAGCAAGAGAAATGCCAAGTAGGAAAAAAAATGATAAAAAAAATTGTTCACAATGAGAGTGGTTAAACATTGGAACAGGTTGCAGAGACTGTTGAATCTCTATCCTTGAAATATTTGGAAGTTGACCAGACAAGGTGTTGAGCAACCTTATCTGACTCAGATGTTGGCCCTGGTCTAAGGAAAGAGGCTGAACTAAATGACTTTCACATCTCGTTAAATGCAAACAACTGTGTCATTCTATAAAATTATATATCTATATATTATATACAATAAATATAGATGTCTATCTCATAGTGTGTTCAACAGTCAGAATTTGAATAATGGTCATACACATATATGTACATATATATATGTACACACATATATATAAAATTAAATATTTCATCACCATCAACAAAAGTGAAGAGTTTTAAAATTCTACTGAAAGTTAATATTTTGAATTCATATTCTGGATAGAATATGCAACCTTTTCCTGAATCTACTTTCTGAATGATGTATTGTGACACCACACATTCTACTAATAGAATCTGATCACTGTTTATTTTGAACATATGTGTATTAGATAGAAAAACACGTCATTATCATGCTAAATTAAATATAAAATAAAATTTCAAATTAATAAAACAAAAAAAATTATTGAGTTGCACAATATCTCCTTTCCAAAATATCTCAGAAAACATACTTCTTCATACGTAATTGAAAAAACATCCTTAAAACCCCCAAATCCTTATACTATCTGAACCATTTTTCCTTAACCATATAAGTAGAGATGGATCAGTTGTTTAAAATTTTATTAGACTTCTGAGAAAAATTAATTCCAAACGGAATGGGTTCCCTCACCTTTTGGCTTTCTTGCCCTTTTAACCAGAAAATTGCTAGACTGTACCTGCCATGAGGTAAAGAAGTTTACCTGTCAGAAACAAGTTTTCAGGCATCCAGGTAAGCATTATATAACTCCTGGTCAATACTTTCAAATGAAACGAGAAATTATTTGCTATTTTGAGTAGTATCTAATGTTATGCTTGTTTGGGGTGATTCATTATGTGATTAGCCATGACTGATAATATGGTAGTTTCCAAACACTTTCATGCTAAATCTAATGTCTAATATGCAATGGACTGATAGCACTTCATTGTCTTGTATTTTATCAAATATACTTGATACTTTTAGTTAGTATGCAATGTAAACATAGTATTCTTGAGAGATGCCAAACTGCCTGCCTTGGGCTTTTTACAAAAGGTTTAGGAAAATGAGCATGAACATTGCCAGAATGTCCTGTTAATACAGTTTTACCTAGAAGCAATACTTTGAAGGCATTAGCTGTTCACTTAGGTTTTCAGAACACATAAGTATGAATTGATGCCAACAATTTTACATGTCATATTATACCAGCTTTTGATGAATAATGATTCAGAAAGGCATAAGACTAACAACATCTGTGAATAAATTAATTACGTGACTGTGCATTTGAAACAGCCTGGCAGAAAAAAAGAGGCTTTAAATGTGTCAATAAATCTTTGTGACCTTCACTAATGTTACATCTAGGGAGGACTTTATAATATAAACAATATGACTAAAAACTTAAGTTTTCATTAGTGCTCCCCACTGTTTCCTGCCTTTCTATCCTGTATGTCCTTCCTGTTTACTTTGGGTATGGGCCTTTTTTTCACCTAAAGAAAATGATCATGAAATTCATTACGTGAGTTGGTATGTTGTGAACAAGGACCTTAAAAAGAGATACATCAGAAAAACGTTATGATCGAAGCCACAGAAACTCATAACTTTTATACTCATTGGAGTATACATCAAAAGAAAACGTAACAATTGGCTTAGGAAGTGAATAAAAGCACATATATATTGTAGTTATAAATTCCCAACAAGATAAAGACAGGTTATTTGCCATGATTTTGCCACATTCTACTTATCAAGTTATTTGAGGTCTAAATATGTAATGGGATTTTTTTTTTTTTCGAAGAAAAGCACCATTAATGTAACTTTGAAAAAATTTTACAATGTATTTTAACAGGGAACTATTCATCCTTCATCTTCAAATTTTGAAATTACACTAATGTATTGTAAAGTTGAAGAAAAGTTTTTAGGGTACCCTGAAAAATAGTTACTTCTATTCCAACAGAAGATTAAGAAAAACGTCAGCCATTTTTAATAATTTTCCCAAACATTACTATCTTAAAATGAATGGATCACTCAAACCAATAAATCTTGTTAGACCACTTTCACTCGAAATTGCTGAAATTAAGACTTCTAGTATTGTAACATATATAGTATTTAATTTTAGTGCTTTTACTTGTTACTTTCTGTTGCATTTTTAAACCTGGTAATATAAACTACACCTCCAAATTCTAATTGGCTGAAAATGCAAGGTGTATTATCTTCCATTATGTATTATCAGTTTGGTGTACCTTGTATTCACCATAATCTTTTTCATCTAATAGACTCATTTTATTCATCTCTGCAAGTTGTTCTAGGCCAGGTTCATTTGGCGAAGGTTGAATTGAGGCTTGTTCATATATTGGTTTTCCATTTAAAAAAAATTCCTTCCAGTCCAGCATCAGTTTTAATGGAACTCGGCTGCAGGAAAAAGAAAAACAAAACCAAACAGTTCCAAATCAAAAATTAAAGGGTTAGATGTTTGAAAATGGTAGACCCAAATTTATAAGAATCTTAATCATGAAACAAGTACATGCTAAGCTAGTTATAGCTTATAATGCTCTCTGTAATTATTACAGCTTTTTGTAAATGTTTGTTTACTTTTAAGACAGCTGTAGGCACTTGTAGGCTTCAGTATTTTCACAAATGTGTTATCACACAACATTTGGCTGGCAGAGCTGTGTAGTAACAGTTTTGCTATAGCTATTTTTGCCAGCCCCAAAACATTCTCAGTTTTGTGGGGTAAAGCCTCCTCTTGCCAAAAATCTATAGAATGTTTTTACTGCAAGTTAAAATTAATTTAGAATTGTATGAATAGTTAAACTACTTTTTTTTTAATTAGTAATTTCACTAAATTATGTCTAGGCTGACTATCATGTAACTACCAAGCCTAAATTTATATAATTTCTAAAAAATATAATCAGATATATTTCATATGGTTAAATAGTATTATTTTAACATACAATTACATTAAAAAGCAATTAAAATTTTGGTATACTTTCCAATGCTGTAAGTCTTACCCCACAGTCAAATCACTGAATACTAATGAAAGAACTACAACTACAAAGCCCCACTCTGCGTTTTTTTAAACACTTCTACAGCACGGGCACGTGGAGATTATTGCCCTTTCAGGGCCTTCTCAGAAACCCTGTGCAATTAGGGCATGTCAGAGGGAATCACAGCATGTAGGACTCAGTAGAATTTGGGCTCAGTTGCCACTCTTTGGACAGTCCAGGCAGGGTTACCTATCTTAGGAAATTCATCCAGTTTATATTACACTGAGGAAGTGTTCAGCCACTAGATCAATCTAGAAACCATTCCATTTTTAACTTATTAACTAAACGATTTGTTCACAAGAAAGGAAATCAGTAGTTTAGCTGTGGCACTAGTGGATTTTGGTCTCCTAAGGATTCAAGTTAGTTGCACCTTCAAGAAATTATGTGAAGGCTGTAGCACTAGTTCACTCTGTATTACACACCAGTGAATTCTCACACAAAACTAATGTTACCATTTTCCCACACAAACTAATCGAAGCTGTCATGTAAAATGTCTGAGAAACTACATAATTGGTTACAGTGCTTATGGCAGTCTGAATAATGCACCCTAACAGCTACCTTACAGCTGTTATTTTTGCCTAGCAGCCACCATACTCACTTCTTTGTCATGTAGCGATATTCTCCTACTTTTGTCGACATATCAACAATTTGGCCCATCACTTCCCAACACATAGAATAATGTTTTTTATAGCGGGCCTGAGCTCTTTCAGCAGCAATTTTCTCATGTTGTTCTCTCTCTTTCATTATTTGTTCTTCATTATCAATGTTTTCCTGTTTTGCAAGAGCCTGGAATTTTTTTAAAGAGTAAATCTGAGACTGTAATGAAAATGAAAGTGTAGAGGTGCATAGTCCTGGAAATGAAAATTAACTTGTTCATTTAAGTCACAAAACAGAAATAGCTCATTTCTCACCAGAGCTGGAGAGCCAGCAAGCAGACTAATACAAAAACTAATCTAAAAACTTTTATTAATTCTATAAATTCCACTTTGTTTGCTTTCTAACTGCTAAAATACAATAAAGGAGAAATGCTTTACTTCTTTAATGACAAACAGATTAAGAACATATTGAGTGCTTGGGGGTAGTGAAATCACAGGTTTCAGTGGAATTACTCACTCAGAAAATGTGACAAATAATTTATCTTACTAGATTCTGATCTTCAAATAATTTTAAATTATTGATGTTGTTCAATCTTCGAAAAAGATTTCTGGTCATAGTAGAAAATTATTTCTGTGATGGTGTGCTGCTTTTGGCTGAAAGCATACTTAAAGAGATGTACTTAAAGAGATCAGATAGCTGCTGATTACACAGAACTCCAGCTGTGTTGGAGGATTTGGAGTTGCTAATTGTTTTTGACAGGATCACATTATGCCCTACTATGAGCATTGCACTGGGCAGTTTTCCACAGAATTTTAAGTCCTTTTAATCAACTGAAAGCTTCAAGGTAGAAAGAAATAAGCACTCATGAGTGTAACCACTCCAGCATTTGTCAAAATGGACATTAACATATTATATCTAAGCGAAATTAAAAACATGATTCTTGAAACAAGATCTTAGGCTATTGTCTTTTGTCCTGTTGCCTCTGCAAGACTGTGCCTTTTAAATTCAGCACACAGAGATGTTTCCCTACAAAGTTAAAATTAGTATAGAAAAAAAGATCAAAATTAGACTTTAAGTTGCACAGCTTTATCCCTTATTATCCCCCTGCCATAGGGGGCTGTTCTTCCTCTCTCCCTACGTAATTCCCCTAAAGTTTTAACATACTGCAAAATGCTCTCAGTTCCACAATTACAGTTACATGCTTATTGCTTATCACCCATGTTAGCTGTAACTGTGAACTAAAAAATAAAAGAATATATTTATCATTAAATCATCCTGTCCTGAGAAAAGTCTTGAAGTTGACAATACGAATTCCATTTAATAACATTCCAATAGTCCTGTAGCAATTCAGAGAGCAAAACAATCTTTTACCGCTTCTCTGTCAAGAGCTTCCTGGAACTCTTTTTGCCGTCTTTCTTCATATTGTTTTTCCCTAAAAATTCTGTTTTGCCTTAACACCTCTTTTTCGTGTCGAACATGCATGAGTTGAGCAGCAATCCTCCGCTCGTGCTGAGATTGTTTCATTAGTCTGTAAACAAGCTGCTCCTCCCGGTAAGCCTTCTAAAAGACAAAAAATAATGCTACTAAGCACAGTTTATCAACTATTTCCTAGACAACTCATCGGTGTCTCATATGAGAAATATGAGTGGAGTTTATATAACAGCACTCACCTGCTTATATGACACATAAATCCAGAACAACAAACATATCTATTTATTAGTACTATTTTTGTAAGAAGTGGTACTATTTATGTAAGGATTTACAGCAGCAGTATTTATGTAAGAATTGTAGAACTCTAGAAGAGAATTCTAACTATGTCTTAACTGAGATATTCAGTAAAAATACATTTGGTCAGATTAACTCAATTTTAATGTGGTTATTTCCCATGCGCAAAGAAACTGCAGCACATTTGAAATAATGGCTTCTGTATCTAAAGATATACCCTTTCCTCAAATAATTAACTTATTTCTGCTATTCACCAGTTCCCATTCTCAGCCACATTCCACTGGATCCTTGATCACTCTCTTTTCTACAGGTTTGAAATTTTACCTGCTTTCTGGGGATTTGGGTAATTATCTTCTCCATTCTCCTCTATTCAGGAGACTGAGAATAGGAGGAACCGTTCCAGAACAGAGCAATATACAAGACTTCTGGGCAATAGTTCCAGTGTTCTCACTGGGACATGGATACAATACCCTATTTGGTACTATGGGAAAATCATTCTGAACTGTTGCTTGAGGCATGGTCTGTGTACACAGATACTTTCAAGACTATGGATTGTTATTTTTCTAAGTACTCTCATAACATAATAGTATCTTATCACTACTACACTTCTCTAGCCTTCCCTGGTATGCAAACTAATGCTTAACCTAATCTAAAGTTTTGCTTCATTATCACCGTCCGGAACTCCTTCTGAGTCCTAAGCAAAAACATCAGCTTGCCTTTCGAGCCCCATTGCCAAATACCACTCCTACAGCAGAATTCTAGACGAAATATCTGATTTGCTGAATATTTGTTTCACATGCAGTAAAACTACTAGGAAATATTTTCCAATGTAAGGACCTAAACTGGGAACTGATTTGAAGATTTCAAATTCATTTTCCTAAGAACAGAGGCACAGGTAAAGCCAGTTATTAGTACAAAAAACCCCAAACAAAAATAAAGTCACATCTATTTTCTTTTATCTGGCTTATTTTTTCATCAGCTGTCTGTGACAGAGAGGAAAAACACGTTACATACATACACCTATAATTGAACAATTCAATTTGATTACATATTATCATATTATTTATGAAAGAACTCTACAAAGAGTCTAGATCTGTGCTACACAATGCAAACTAGGACACCTGTAAAAAAATTTTTACACAAAGCATGGCTATTTGAATTTCAATAATAAAAACAACAACTTTCTAAATAATTTATTTAATATTGATGTTGGGAAGAAGCCAATTTAAAAAAAAACCCAACCTCTTTCCATATTTTTAAGTTCTTTTCTCTTCACAATTGCTGGGAATAAAGTACATTCCGATTAAATTCTTGAAAATACTAAACTGATATAAAAATATCTCGACATTTTTCTTATTTCAGCCAAAATGTGGGCTTTGCACTCCCCTTTCCTAGCACCAAATTTCATAACACTGCATGATAGTCCTAATGGCAGATGCAGTCATCTCAGGCTTTAATCCCAGAGTGGCTCACCTGCATGCTATGTTGTCTCTATACAAAGCTTTTCTCAAAATGAGGGCCTAATTTTGAATGTGTTGTGTTTTGTACCCTATTTGTAGCATACTGTTTGTAAGCTATTTTTCTATGGAGGGAATTATCATCATGCATGCAACTGAAGTGGAAAACAATGCAATCATAGCAATTTTATATTCATTCTATGTGTCATTTGATATAGTTCAGGTGATAAATTTTTCCAATAGTACTGCCTACTGAAGAGTTAGTCTGTCCATTTTCTCTTACATTCCTATCTCAAAGCAATAAAAGGAGTAACAGCACTCTTTGCCATCTCAGTTCTATCCACTGCTTCTTTGGACTTAGTATTTCATTAAGGTTTCAAAGAAGAGTAGAAAATGCAAGATTTGTTTCCTATTGCAAGTAAATATCCTTCATTATTTTCTGTAGTTGCTACTGCTTACCTTTAGCCATGGATTATTAGAGCAGTAGGTACTTCACCAGAAGAAAATGGATTTTAAAACCCTAATTCACAGGGAATTGAAGGAGCCACCCTAGCAGAGTGGTCACTTGTCATACTCAAACCATCAACTTTATGGTACAAAAAGTTGGTCCAGTGAGACATTAAAGCACCTTATTTAGGTGAATGTGCTCTTCCTAAAGCAAATGGTAAGATTCTCCTTTAGAACACTTTACAGCAGCTAAAAGAGACCTTGTCTTTGCTTACTGAAGTGTAGAGAACTTCAATATTCTAAGTGATCAAATATTTTGGCATGCTCAGTAGGCCTAAAAAGAGCTAGTAGGAAATTTTTGAGGAACAAGAATAAATGAAAAGGCAACTAACTCAAAGATACACAACAGATAAGTAAGGATTCAGAACACCAAACTCAAAGTTTCAGAGAGGTTGCTTATTGGGTGGGGAAGTGAAGCCCTGGTAGCTATCTTTAATACAAAAAGGAATGGACAAAGTACTCAAACCAAAGGTTAACAAGTTTTAAAACTTCTGGACATGGTAGGAGACAACATAAAAATTGTAGTACCATTTTTTGACCTAAAATTTTACATCAACATCTTCACAGAGGACTATGAAGTGTCTGAAGAAATCATAAATATCATAATTGGGACATCCACGTAATAATTTGAAAAATTACTACTAAAAGAGCACAATACACACTTTTTTTCCGGTTTACCTACTTGAGACAACAGTGGCATCCAGTGGCCAAACCATAACGTGTGTATGTTTCATGTTGTTCATACATAATTACTGTATCACATTCCTATTTTTCTATTTCCTTGTTTGATTTACATACAAGTGAAACAATTTTGTGCTCTTGTATGGTCATAAAATTTATGACCAAAACTTACAGTTCAGCATACATAAATCTATTTGGTTGACAAGTAATAATCTAGTAACAGTTCATTTCTCCTCCCATTTTCATGTTCTCAATTTATTGCTGAAAGTAACCTATTCCTGATAAATTTTTAATTCAGAGAGATAAAATCTGAACAGAGCACCTAAAAATAACAAGTAAAAAGCACAAATAATTTATTGAAATGGTGGAGATAAAGGTTCAATAGGAATGAAGCCATATTACTGTCAAACACTTTCAACACCTCCCTATGAAAATTGGACTGGCATCATGCTATGCTCTACAAAGAGTAGAGTATTTTCTCTCCCAGGCTTCAACCTGTGAAGTGCCAAAAATAAAAAATTTGAACAAAGTTCTTTTAGTAAGATTTATAAGCATGGATACAAAACAATCTACTGCATTCTGAAGGGATGAAATTCATTTAACTCTAAATGATCTCATGCCATGTTCAAAGTTTATGCTGTACAGGTAAAAATCTGATCCTAATACCTACAGGGCAGCTGCAGTTTCAGTGTGAAAATCCTTTTTGGTTCAGTACATAATGGAAGGGAAAAGTAATTTTCAACTATTTTGTATATTCATTTATTTTTTAAAGAAAATACCTTAGTTTGCTTCCCAGTTCTCTTAAGTCAAGTGGCACCTAATTTCTGAAATCTCGAAGTTCCAACCAAAAATCTCTTCCTCTGCTAATTTAGAACCAAATTATCACTAAACAGATTCTCTGATCTGGTCAAACTACTGTTCCAGTCAAATGCTCACTTGTCTTTCCTTCTAATCCCTACAGTCTGTGACTTCAGTTGTTCCTATATCAAAGCTTATTTTTTTTCCTGGGAATTTAGGAACACTATTGTTAGTTTTGCCTTGATTTGGAGCCTCCCTGGAGCCTGTGTGATTGGCAGCACATTGCTACAGTTCCTCCATCCCAAACTGATAAGGCTTGTCCTAAACCTCAGGTGGACCAGCTGTGTGACCTCCTCACAGCACTGGCTGGCTTTGCTGGCTAACAGCTGCTGTATCCACCAAGCACCCCCGTGACTGACAGCCAGGACTTTTGGAACCCCTAGTCCAGGCTGCCAGGGTTGCAAGAGCTGAGAGCAATTAAAGAGCAAGTTTTGGGACTCCAGTGATTTCAGGCAACTGGATTGAAAAACTTCTTCATGGCCTATGGATATCACCAAGAACATGATGTAAAATCTCTTTGAATGAGAACTCAAGAGACAGGATACATGGATAGATGCACTCTTGGTCTAAGCTACTACAGGTGTTTTTCAAGAATATAGATCAGAGATAGACATCGGGAAGCATCTAATTCCCAGATGACTACCTCAACAAATTAAATTTTTTCTTAACATTTCCAAATAGTCTCACAGAATCACAGAATATGCCAAGTTGAAAGGGACCCACAAGGATCATCGAGTCCAACTCCTGGCCCTGTACAGGACCATCCCCAAGACTCACACCACATACCTGAGAGTATTATCCAAATGCTTCTTGAACTCTGTCAGGCTTGGTGCCATGACAACTTTCCTGGGGAGTCTGTTCCGGTACCCAACCATCCTCTGAGTGAAGAACCTGTTCCTAATATCCAACCTAAACCTCCCTTGACACAACTTCAGGCCATTCCCTTGGTTCCTCTCACTGGTCACCACAGAGAAGAGATCAGTGCCTGCCCCTTCTCTTCCCCTCATGAGGAAATTGTAGACTGGGATAAGTCTCCTCTTCAATCTCCAGACATTACATGCCAAGGCTTAAAAATATATACATATATATAAAATACATGCTACACATCTGAAATGATATTATTATGCACCAGCAGTGGAGAAAGTCCCAGCTATAGTGGGTTCAACATACATGATTTAAGCTAAGGACTCACAGTGAAACACTAAAATAAATGATAACCAGAAATCACAGAAACCCAGCAAATTACAAGTTCTGTTTCTAAACAATCACTATAAAAGAGAAGACACGTGAAATCAGTAATCTAAGAGCTGCTTTTTGAATAAGGAGTATCTGAAGAGAAATCTTAAAAGCCTTGTGCTTTACAGGACAGGATTCAAATGGAATAACCTGCAACATCCATTTTTATACAAAACACAGACATTCTCCAGAGACATCTCTTCTATTCCACAACACATCAAAAATCAAAGCTCTGATCTGCAAATTGAATTTGATTTTTCTCTTTGTTCAAGTTTGGGGGGGGGTGGCAGGGAATAGAAGCAGATCTTCAACTGATTTTTATAATCTTTGCTCTGCTGCATTTATTTATCTTTTGTGGTTTGTAAGTATGATGTATGACATAAAGGTTGTGAGAAACAACAGATAACCTTCCCTATTTCTCAAGAAAAGCCAATGGTTGGCATAAAAGTAGTGCATGTATCTTCCTTTATCCTCTCCAAAAGGGCTCTGATTTTATATTTGTAAGCAAATTTTTAGATTGCTAACTGCACATGGACTCTACAGTTCAGCATACAATTTCTCACCTCTTCAGATTCATGTGCTAGTAACTGGTCCATTAGCATTTTTCGTCGTCTCTTTGCTCGTTGTTCTCTAGCAAATGTATCTTCCTCTAAACGTTTTTGAATTTTCCTTATATATTCACCATCTGAATAAACATTTAACAGCTCAGTTTTTGTCTGTGCTGTAGTTTCTTGAGTAGTTTCTTGAGTTGTTTCTGGCAATTTCTGTGTTTGCAATGATTCTTGTATATCACTGATTGAAAAGATTAAAAAGAGAAAGATCTCTGACTTAATATGAATTATGGTTCTTAAAGGTGTTTACATACAGATCCCTGTATAGCTATATGCAAGTCTAACAAATGTACAACATCACTCTGAGGGTACTGTGGCTACTTCTTGGTGCCCTTGTTACTGGGTTACTCCTCAAGATATCACTCTGAGTACAGTTTTGCAGTTACAGGTTTACACACAGAAATATCTACAGCAGTATGGATGACTATCACCTCTTGTCAGTAGGGTATACATATCAATAAAGATGACAGAATGACTATTACTTATAATTTCAGGAAGAAAGTTACTTCTTTCTATTTCCTTTGAAATGTGTTACTGTGTACGCATATTCAGAGCCATTCTCACCTCTCTGCAAGGTTAAATGACCTCATAGACCCAGTGGCTAAAATTAACAGAAGAGATGCACTTTGATACATTTCTTGCTGTATATGTGACAAAAAGTAGTGAAGGAAGCTTGAGCCATCCCTACTACAACTAAAGGTAAGGCAAAGACACTGCAACCGTGTTGGAATTGAAATATGTGCAGTGCTAGTGGGACAACCACTCAAAGAACAATCACAGTTTAAACTAAATGAGACATTACTTTTTCCTCAAGTAGCTGCCTACATAGATAGCAGACACCTGAGGTAGGATCCTGTCTATTCTTAGCAGTCTAACATCCAAATATTACCTGTCAGTCACCGGGCTGTGTAATTCAAAGGCATTTCCTGTCATAGACTTCTCAAACTTGTCTATTTCCTTGTATACGTTCTGAAGAAGCAACACAAAATTTAATGTTTCCTTTCTCTTCACAAAACATCGCAAAGAAGGTTCAACAGAACAAGTATTAGGGAATTACTTTTCTGTCATGCATGTACAACAGAAAGGTTTACAGTGAAAATACTTTAAGCATCAGCTAGACCAAGAATAAAGGCAAGACTATTTCCTTCTTCTACCTTTCGCTTCTTCCCTTGTTCCCTGTCCCTTGCTACACCTACTTCCATCAGCCAGAATATCCTAAAAATTTGCAGCTATTCATTCTGCAGGATAATTCTCATTTTGCATAGGACTTCAGCAGTTTACATAATTCTCACCATTCAGGGATTTGAAAGGATATTCTGAGCTATCATCTGCTTTCGAACCAGTAGCTTGAATGTATCCCCAAGCAACTATGTTACTACACTCTACATTTAAATACATCTGTGACAGTTGCACAGTTGTAAAAACTGGTAATATTTACACTCCTGATGATAATACAATCCAAGAACTTGAATTACAATCCAAGTACTCTTCCATACTAGATAATACAAATTTTTTTTTTAATGGTGCATTGCTATCATCTCTTGATTTAAGACAATTGTCAATTTCAGCTATTAGTAACATTTTTAATAGAGCAGACAGCTTTATAGTGTGTTACAGAACAGTTCAAATATTATCGTGCAAAACTTCATCAGGCACAAATGAGAAAGGAATGTTAATAGTTTTATTTCACATATTCAACTCAATAGGCTAGAAGGTAAAATAGTTTTAGAAATCAAATTAGTACCTACCTATGGTATATATTCAATACAAATTTTCTCTTATGTCAAAACAGTTTTTATTAAGAAACAAATGCAGAATTATGATAAGTATTCAGCCCATTTCACTGCCTGAGTCGACTATATTTTAACAGTTATATAGCAGCAGCTTTTGTATGATGTAAGTACAGTATTTGTAAGTGTAAATGTTCCCAATAATAATGGGTTTTGAGTTAATATAATAAACATTAAAAGAGTATAGATGATAATTACCTCTGCTTCTCTTTTCTTTAACAATTTTTTAGTTTCAATAGCTTTTATGATGGGTCTTGGTGGAGGCTTTGGAACCTTTAAACCAGCTGTTTGAATCCTGTGCGCTACTTCACTTTGTCTCCTTCTTCCAATGTGATCCTGAATATTCAACATCTTGTGTTCAGATACATAGTTTGAAACAAAATGCAACATATGGCCCTAATATACTACCTAAATATTTCTGAAGTAATACGGTACTTTATACATAGATTTAGATATAGATAGATAGACAAATACATACATTTACTTAATATATTTATATGAAGTAAACGTAATTAAACCAGAAAGAAAACAATCTTTCAGGAGGAAAGAAGAGCTTATCAGGCTTCAGACTTGAGCAAAGGATCAGTGCCTTATAGGCATTTAGGGGCTTTCATTGAATTCTAGTTCTAGTATGTTACCTGTTTCAGGTCTGAATACAGCACAGAAACTGAAAATACCAGTTTCCTAGTACAGAAAATGAGAATACCATTAGGTAACACATTAAGTAATACTACTGGTGAACAGTGAGTCTCAGATGACCAAGAAGTAACAAACATATAAATTACACTACAGATACCTGTGGGTAAAGATTGATATAAGTAGAAAAAATACTTTTTTACACAAATAGTCAAAGTCAATCAAAAATATATAATATATCAAATAAGGTACTAATAAATTTTCTTTTAAACTTTTTTTGTTATATTTTGGATATTGTTTGTATTTTCTTTTCTAGATACATGAACCGACTTTTCCTTCTTGTTCATGTAGTGGCAATAGTACAGCTAAATAATCACAGCAAGACTCTGTCCCTTAATTAGCCATATAAAACACATATCAAATTAGTCAACTACATCTTCTATGTGGTTCAACACCTCAGATAGCTCGCCATTTCCTCAATATAAGCTGTAAGCTGTACTTTGGATGAGTGTTCCCACGTCTAAACAAATTCCTTTCTCTTTTTTTACTTTATCAGAATGGCTACATAAAAGTACAAGATGTTCTGAGGTCATACCCACTAGGACCCCTTTCCCTGTCTTTTCCTGCTTTTGAACAATGCTTCTTTTCTTTACAAAAGAAGAATGTCACAAAGCTCTTTTACAAGGACATCTCAAACACATACAAGTTGTGAAATTCACACTTAGTCTTGAAGTCTATAGATATTTTCCACACATGACAAAACATAAGTACTCTCATTTTTAAACTATGTGACTTTTAAACAGTAATGTTTTTAAAGTCTCATAAGAGTATATTGACTCTGTGTCTACATATTAAGGATTTCCACGCATAGTCTTTTCCTTCGTTCTTGTATAAATATGACCATGTAGCACAGAACTAAGAACCCTTCACATTGGCTTTAACTAATCCATTATGCACATATCCTTAAGAAAATACATCTTCAGAAGTCTATAAAAAGTAAGCAGTCACCTCTTCAGTGTCTTGAGCTCTTTGCTCTTCTTGGAGCTTCTGAGCTCTCTGCTGCTCTGCAAAATGTGTACGAGCTATTTTATCTGCTACTGCCTTGGATTTTGTTTCAAAATGCTCCGAAATCTGCTGTAGCTGCAGATCAGCCTGATGTGGCACTAAAGTTTTCAAACGCTAAAATTAAACATCAAGCAATGAAGAGTCAGAAACGGTAATAAACATAATTAAATATTACAATTATAAGATGTTTATTTTAAACTGTGGGGGCCCCCTGCTGGTGTAGTGGTTAGTAGGCGGCGCTCTCACCGCCGCAGTCCAGGTTCGATTCCCAGTCAGGGAACCTCTCTGGGCAGATGGAGCTCGTCAGCCCTATAAGGCCATCCATCTAAGAGAAGGTCACTCTAAACAAACCTACATCCTGAGGACCTCGCTGCCACTGTCCGAGCTTACTCAGCCCCGGCAGATGAACCTCAGGATTAAAGGGTGGGCTCAGTTCAGCGCACGCTGTGTCTCACCTAAAAAATCCACTGCGCAGGCTCGAAGGGTTAATGACCTTTCCCAAATCTTCGTTTGCGAAGACTGGCCATACCTATTTTAAACTTTTTTCCTGTGTTAATGGGCACAGAATAAATATCTAAACATGTTTAAATAGAAAACCAGGACTAGCTCCATTGAAAAAAATAGAGATTTGAATTTGAATGATGCCAAACTTTCTTTAGTTTAGAGAAAAGGACACATTGCTTTGTAGAGCATTTTGAGGAGGGGAAGTGCAGAGGGAGGTGCTGTGCTCTTCTTCCTGGTATCCAGTGAGAGGACATGTAGGAATAGAAGCATAGAATCATAGGATCACAGAATGGTTTGGATTGGAAAGAACCCTAAAGATCATCTAGTTCCAACCCTCCTGCCCTGGGCAGAGACACCTTCCACTAGACCAGGTTGGTCGAAGTCCTATCCAGTCTGGCCTTGAACACTCCCACGGATGGGACATTCACAGCTTCTCTCTGCCAGTGCCTCACCACCCTCACAATAAAGAATTTTTTTTTAATATTTAATCTAACCCTACTCTCAGTTTGAAGCCATTCCTCCTTGTTCTATCACTACATGCTCTTCTAAAAAGTCTCTCTTCATCTTTCCTGCAGGTTCCCTTCAGGCACTCAAAGGCCACAATTAGGTCATTTTGAAGCCTTCTCTTCTCCAGGTTGAACAATCCCAGTTCTCTCAGCCTTGCCTGGTAGGAGATGCTCCATCCCTGCAATCAGCTTGGTGGCCTCCTCTGGACGAGCTCCAACAGGTCAATGTCCTGCCTCTGCTGAGGACCCCAGAGCTGGATGCAGTGTTCCAAGTAGTAGGGGTCTCACCAGAGAGGAGCTGAGGGACAGAATCCCCTCCCTTGACCTTGACTGCTTTTGAGGCAGCCCAGGAAACGTTTGGCTTTCTGGGCTGTAAATGCACACAGCCAGGTCATGTTCAGCCTCTCACCCACCAGCACGCCCAAATCCTTCTCAGCAGGGCTGCTCTTCATTTTCTCATCCCCCAGCCTGGACTGGTACCAGGGGTTGCCCTGACTCAGGTGCATCACCTTGTACTTGGTCTTGTTAAACTACCTGAGATTCCCATGGACCCCACCGATCAAGCTTGTCCAGGTCCCTCTGGATGGCATCCTGTCCTTCAGGTGTGGCAACCACACCTCTCAGCTTGGTGTCATCTGCAAATTTGCTGAGGGGGCACTCGATGACTTTGTCATTGATGAAGACATTAAATAACACTAGTCCCAATATGGACTCCTGAGAGGCACCATTTGTCACTGATGTCCATCGGGACTCTGAGCCATTGACTACCCCCCTCTGGTAGTGACCATCAAGGCAGTTCCTTCCCACTGAACAGTCCACCCATCAAATCCATGCCTCTCCAATTTAGAGAGAAGGATGTTGTGGGGGACCGTGTCAAAGGCCTTATAGAAGCCCAGATAAATGACATCTGTAGTCCTTCTCTTGTCCACTATCGTAGTCACTCCATGACAGAAGGTCACTGTATTGGTCAGGCAGGACTTGCCCTTGGTGAAGCTGTGCTGGTTGCCTCAAAGCACCTCCCTATCCTCTATGTGCCTTAGCAGAGCTTCTGGGAGGATCAGTTCCATGATCTTACCTAGTACAGAGACGAGGATGAAAGTCAGTAGTTCCCAGGGTCCTCCTTTCTACCCTTTTTAAAAGTAGGCGCAATGTTTCCCTTTTTCCAGTCACCTGGGATTTCCCCTGACGGCCATGAGTTTTCAAATATCATGGAGAATGGTTTGGGAACTACATCAGCCAATTCCCTCAAAATTCTGTGATGGATCTCATGGGGCCCCATAAACTTACATACATGATTGTACATTATGTTCATTATTTACTCAGGTGGTCATAGACCTGATCCCTTCTTACAGTGGGAGGGACTTTGTTCCCCCAGTCCCCATCCTGCTGTCCATCCACTGAAGAGGTGTAGGAAGAGAGGCTGTCAGTTAAGACTGAGGCAAAAGAGTTGTTGAGTACTTCGTCCTTCTTCTCATCTGTTGTTACCAGTTTCCCAGTGCTGTTTATCAAAGGGGTCTACTTTCTTTGACCTTCCTTTTCTGATTAACACACCTGTAGAAGCCCTTCCTGTTATTCTTTGTGTCCCTTGCCACAGTTTCAGCTTTGATATGGCCTTTCTCATCCCATCCCTACACAACCAAACTTCCCCTCCATACTCCTCCCAACTCATTTTTCCTAGCTTCAACTGCCTATGCATTTGCACAGCAGCCATGTCGGTCTCTTGCCTTCCTTGCCTGACTTGCTCCTAGTGATTGCTAGCTCTTGCACTCTATAGAAGACATCCTTAAAGATCTTTCAGCTCTGTCTCTGTGGGCAGTCTGCCAGGGCATCCCCTTGACTATCTCCTTGAAGAGCTGAAAGTCTGCTCTCCTAAAGTTCAGGGACCTAACTTTACTCCTCACCTGACCCACATCCCTCAGGACTGCAAACTCCACCAATGCATGATCACTCCAACCCAGGCTGCCTGCAGTCTTGATGTCCCCAATTATCTTGTTTGCACTGGTGACCAACAGATCAAGAAACACATCCCTCTGGGCTATTTCTTGGGTCAGGAAGTTATCTCTCATGCATTCCAGGAGTCTCTGTGCTACTTTCCCAGCAGATGTCGGGGTGGCTGAAGTCCCGCAGCAGGACAAGAGCCTGTGAGCATGATGACTCCTGTAGCTGGAGTAAGAAGGCTTTGTCAATAGGTTCCCTTGGTCAGGTGGACTGTAGCAGACACCAACTACAGGGTTCCCTTTTTTTGCCTTGGTCTGTGATTCTTAGCCACAGGCTTTTGAACTGCTCATGTCTATGCCTTGGAGACAATTCTTCACAATCCATCTCTTTATGTAGAGGGCAACCTGTCTGCCTCTCCTTCCTCTTCTAAAAAGTCTCTTCTTAAAAGCCTGTAGCCATTTATAGTCACACTCCAGCCATGGGATTCATCCCATGCTGCACCAGGGGAGGTTCAGACTCCATGTTAGGAAGCATTTCTTTACTGAGAGTGTAGTCAAACACTGAGACAGGCTTCCTAGAGAGGTGGTCAATGCCCTGAGTCTGTCACTGTTTCAGAGGCATGTGGACAATGACCTTAACAGGCTTTAACTTTTGGTCAGCCCTGAAGTGGTCTGGCAGTTGAACTAGATGATGGTTGTAGTTCCCTTCTAACTCACATATTCTATTCTATTTAAACTGAAATATAGAAAATTCAACTTAAACACAACGAAAAAATTACTGAAAGGGTGGTAAATAATTTACTTACACAAGCTGAGAAGTCTCCAGCTTTGGAGATAGTCAAGACCCCACTGAACAAGGTCCTGAGCAACACGGTCTAGTTGGCTTTACCTGGAGCAGTGGGGATGGACTAAGTGATTTCCAGAGGCCCCTTCCAGCCTCAACTATTCTATGATTCAAATCCTGTTCCGAACCTGTCTAAAGACCAGACCTACTCACAGTTGCTTAACTTCTTTAAGCTATCCCTCTATAGCTGAAGGGATACTTCAACTCTCTGGTACTATCCTTGCATTTGTTCATAATCTTTCTGCCTGCAGACTATTTTTCAGGAAGTGTGCCAGAAAAAAAAGTGAAATTTTACCCAGATGAATTTGATTCATGATATGCTTCTTAAAAACTGCCCATCCTGCTAACAAATAATGGTTTGCACATGCTGAATCTTACTGCTGAAAACAAGAAGAATGTCTTTAACAGAACCTACTACATCAATACTGACTTCCTCTTAGGTACTCTCTTTTCCTTTTGTTTTTTTTTCTCTTTATATTACCCAGCACATGATTATTGCTGGCTGGAGTGTAGTATAAATATATGGAGAGACATGTAACAGAATGAACCAAATCACTGTGGCACAAAGCTCAACATAGTTATAAACAGGCTTCCTGGAGGGGCAATTAGTCTAAGTTGATACCTAGACCACAATGCAGTCTGCAATCTGCACTGATAAAAGTAAAAATGCAGCTGCTGAGTAACTACTAGGCTTTGTTGTTATAGCATTTTAAGTCTGGAGACAGCTTGAAAATAGAGCAGGTAACACAGGATGAACCAAAACAAAGGAAAACAGAACACAGAAGATCAATAGCCTATTGAGTTACTGATAAGCTGTGTAATGCCACTGTATAAGACATTGCAAAAGACTGCTTCTTTTCAATATAAGTGTTGGGTTTTGAACAGGAGATTTAAAAAGTGAGGAGGGGAAGCACGCAATACACTTGAAAAGTACATGTAAATACATGCTACCTTTTCTCTATTTATACAAAATAGGCATAGCTAGTTACCTCTGGATACAAAACACTCTCAATAGACTTAAGATTTGTAGTTGCGGCGGGTCTTATTGCTTCCATGACTACTCCAGGGTGCTTTGCCTTTCTCTTTTTTTCTAAAGCAATATACAATTCATATAAAAGCTTTGTTGCAGCCCCATGCTGTCCTGTCATGATGTCTTGGGCCACATTCTCATTAAACGGCACACCAAGGAGGTGAAGTGTAGGTTCCAGGCGAGAAAAATTGTTAACTTTTGCATCTGCAACCCTATATGATTAAAAACAACAACAAAAACCAGAAAATAAACTTATTTTCAGTTCCAACTTGCTGCATTAATCATGGTCATGATACTTACCTCATACCAAGACAGGAGGAGGAAAAAAATAAAACCCACAGAGGACTTCCTTAAATAATGGGTTACACAGTTTGGCTTAGGTTTTATACTGCAGTGTATACACACATTGATTTCTAAGTATAACTTCCGGAAAAAACAAAGATCACACTGGATTATATAAATCCTGATACATAAATACACAAAGTGCATCTAACAGCAAAAGCTAACCCCAATTGCAGCTAATGGTACCCCATCCACAAAACACACATAGAGTTTGAATTAAGTTTCTATATTAGCTGTATCATCACTTGAGCTGTTGCCAATCAAAACATACGTAATGATAAAAAAAGCCTATATTATCCATTAAACCTCACAACACTTTGACATATTTCTTCTCCAATAAAAAGAAATGGACACACAGGTTAGAATTAGCAATTTACATTCAAAGCTAAAATAGTGGCTTGCAGATTACTGTTTTTCTTGATATGTAGATTCTCCTGTGGAAGCAGTCAATATCAGTAGATATACAGGGCAAAATCAAATAATAATAAATTATCAGTTTATCACAACTAACACATCAAATTTCATCCAACAAATCCATAACTTCAGTCTGAGTCAGAACATCATGCTTTCTGTACTGCTCTATCTCTTGAGTTCACAATAGTTCCTTTGTATCTACCAACCAGCTTTTGAGGTCAGCTGAGCTCCAGCACAATTCTACAAAAATGCCCAATTTTACCTGAAGACCTTCTGGTAACAGAGTATTCATCTTATTTTGAGATGAAGCCATCCAGGGGCTCATTATTCTCTCTATAATAGTCCATGCCTTATTTCTTACCCAATTATATATAACTGCAGCTTCCAACTACTGAACATTTTTCTGCCATTGATTCAAGGTTAAGATGAGCTCTATTGTCACAAACCATCTCACATGCACTGAGAGGCTGTAGTGACACCACCTCTTAACTTCTTATTCTGCAAGGTGCGGCAGACTGGTTTGTACATCCCATATTCCCCCTTCTTGCATTCCTTGAAGAGAGGAGTGGCAGGTTCTAGTCCCAGGGACCTCCCCAGTCATCAGGACCTTTCAAAGATTATTGCGTGGCCTAGCAGTGATATCAGTCAGGTCCCTCAGCTCGGGTGGGTATATGTCATCAGGTCCCATGGACTTGCATATTTCAAATTTATTTAGACGTTCCTTTCTTGCTACAGACTGTCTTGTAAGTCTCAGAGGCTTGGGATATCAGAGTCTTATGGATGCCTCAATAGGTCCACATTTTCCCTAGCCTTCCTTTTGCTGTGGAGATATCTGTAAAAGCCCTTCTTGTTGCCCTTCTGCCTAGGCATAAGACAAGGTCTTTTCCCCATGAGGACAGTCAAGAAAATTGAAATAAATTGCCTGGAGAGTTAGTATAGTCTTCATCCTTGAAAGTTTTCAAGATGACACTGGGTAAACAACTGCTGCAGACTTTCCTGTTAGTCTCAGGGGCTTGGGATTTCAGAGTGCAAGTTTTACCAGTAGAATAGAGTAGGATAGAGAAGCCATTAAGTATCTCAGCCTCAGCATGGCAGTCTGAGAAATACTCAAGGACCTGAGAGGGAAGCTGATCAGTGGAGCCATACTCTGCCACCTTTGATGCAGAAAGACAACTCAGCATGGCTGCTACAGAGGCAGGTCTTAGATCTTACCTGCTCTCTCACACATGGGGCAGCTCTTCTTCCTCCTCACCTTCCCAACCTGTCCATCCTAAAGAGCCTATATCCAGCCATGGCAGCATGCCAGTTGTGTGAGCTAATCCACTGCCTCTCTGATAATCCAGCAACAGTTCACAGGCTGCTAATTTCTTCTGTTTGATTCCCATGCTGCATGCTTTAGTATACAGGCACTTCAGAGAGGCAGCCAGTTGTGTTGATTTTTAAAAAATGTAGAAAAATTTAGAAAAGGTGTGAATGTTTATCCCATAACCTTATCTTCTCAGCACTTCCTTAACAGTGTGCATACATTTGAGGTGTGTCCTAATTAGAACAGCTGGGACCGATTCATCACTGGATGGGTGTAGCCCAAAACTGTGTATTCTATAGCCTTCCATGCCATTTTCCCAGAAACTGTTGTCAGTAGAGGCCTGCGAGGTGGGGGGGGATGTTCCTGAGCACCCTCATACCCTTTTATGGACTGAGCATCCTCATACCCGTTTATGGAATTCCCCGCTCTGAGGGGAGGACTGAGCATTCCTGCCTGAACTGGAGAATATATAAACCTGGAGTTTCGGAACCTTTTTACCACTCGTGGGAGCCAGAGGAAGACTGCAGCTCACCGCTCTCAACCAGACTGCAACAGCTCTCCCACCAGCAGGTTTTTCCCCTCTCCCTTTACTTTGGACTCGGTGGGGGGGGGGCCAAGGAACACCACTTTGTTCATGCCCCAGGGTGCTGGGTTATACATTTGGGTTTTGTGGGTTAAAACCAATTGCTTGTCTATATAATCGTACTTATTGTATTATTTTATTAAATTGTTATTCTAACTTATAATCTCTCTTGAGTTGAGTTCATTTCCCCTGCTGGTTAACTTTTAAACCAGCACAGGGTGGAAGGCCTTCTGCACTGTTTTGCTGCTCTTATTCGCATCACCCTCTTCTTGCTTGCCAGTCCAGGCCATCACTTCCTCACTTGTTTGAGAGTAATCCTCTCCTTCTCCCCTCATTCCTAGTTTATCCTCACCAGGTTTGTCAGGCTGTTTCAAAGATGCTTTTGTCCATCTTGGCCAGGTGGATCCTATATCTTCCTAGCAATCTTCCCTCTCAAAAGAGGATCTCATGGCTGTGAAAAACAAATCCCTGCTGTTAACAGCAGCTGCACAACCACTTGTTGACCCATGGAATCTATCTACTCCTCATCGAGCCCATCCACCTCACCAGCAGAAATAAGAAAAAAGAAAATATTTGGGCCCCGTGCTTGTGGCTCCAGGTCTCTCTGGCAATATCCTTGGTACCCACAGAAAAGAGCAGCAGGGATAACAGTGCAAGGGCTCTGGACAAATCTCTGCAGCTCTGGATTGAAGCCCCAGCATGCAGTAAACCCCTCTGGCTAGCATGTCAGGTCAGCAGATGGCACCCCCATTTTCTAGTGCTATCATTTACTTGCTCCCTCTGGTGCTCTGATGTAGTTTAGACTTCAACCGCTCAGATGTTTTGTTGCACAGTGCCACCAGCCTCTCATCTGCTACCACAGCCATCAACCTGTTCTGCAGCTTCACATCAGCAGGTGGAGCAGACACCTTCCTTTTCTTGCCAGAAGTCACCTCCTTGCCAGTCATCTCCTTTTCCCAACCCAACCAGATTCTGCCTGCCTCTCTCTCAGCACAGCTGCGGGTCCAGGTTCCTGTATCTGCAGTGTCTCAGAGAAGATCCAATCCACTGATTTCATTCTGCAGCAGCTTGACTTGGTAACACAGCTCCTCCATGAGCACATAGCTCTGCAGGCAAAGCCATCACCTCCCACTCATGAAGATGTAAAGGCTCTGGGCATTCCCTTTGGTCTGACACAGGGAGACTTGACTCCTTTCTCTGGAGAGAAATCTGACTTGAGGCCTCTGATATTCTGAGTAGTTGCTCCAATGGGTATTGGGTATCACACTCTGTCACGCATCCCCACGCTTGCTGAGCACACATACGCTGTCTCAGCAGAGTTTCTAACCACTTCTTGCACATACTGAAGCGCATCTTCACTAACTGCACCCCAAAGCACACCTTTATTGGGAAGAATCAAGAGAACTTGTTAGAAGCTGCTAGAGCCTGCTAGAAGTAAAAGCCTGTTATTTTCCCCAGCAACAGCAGGTACTCTAAAGTTCCTCAAAGAGTTACCAGGGGTTTTCCAATGATCCCAGAAATTCCTGGGAGATCTAGAAGTCTTAGAAGCAGAGCGCAAAAACTGCTGTGCAAAACTGCTTTTTGCTGGCTGCCTTTGTCAGCTGTGCTCAAGTTGCTCTCTTGAAAATTGGTCGGACTTGCAGAAGGAAGGGTGTGAATACACGGGAAGTTCAAAGAACATACAAACAGAGGTTCAGAAGAAAAAGGAAGATTTCATGCACTGGCACTCGATGCATAAGCCAAGGAACTCCATGAACTGCATCAACTGTACCAAAGCTCACAGATCTGCACAAGACTTTTCAAGTTCACATTTTTCAGTTCTTCTTCATGACAGATACTACACCAGATTACTTGTAAACTTATACATTCTTGTATGATTTTCTACCAGGGCTTCACTCAGAGCCTCACAATGTATCTCCACCATTTTCATTTTAGTGAAGATGTAATGGTCACCACCACACCACAACTCTGTATTCCTGGCTCTACACAGCTCACAGGGACAGTGACAGTATTTCCAGCCCTAGAGACATCCTTGAAAAGCTTTTTGCATTCTTGGTCTAACCTGTTACTATTGTAGTTACAATCAAAATGCATAATTTTCTTGAAGAAGTATGATCAATCTCTCTAGATATATGACATTCATTAAGGCATCACACACAAGCAGCTTTTGAATCTCTGAAAAATGTTTCAAATCTCACTAAGTTCTACATGGTTTTGCATTTAGAAATTCTGAGAAAATATGTATACTATATTAAAATATGTCTACTTTATGTAAGAGACATGTTATCCATAAGTACTAACCTGCTCTGTGAAAATTGTTTAAAGTCATCCTGAAGACCATATTTGTGTAGAAGTTCTCCTAGGAGGTAGCCGTTAGAAAATTCTTCTGGAAATGATCCTGGAACTAAGTTTTGGGTTTTGTTGTTTGAGTTTTTTCCAAAAAATAAGAAAATTAAAAGAATTCATACATTAATCTTAATACAGCTTGTTATTATAACAAAACTAAGTCCAAACTTCATTAAATAATTCAGAGGAATTTTAGAAGATTGACCTAGCAGTAATAGTTTTCAACTCACAAATAAATAAACTTTCTGTGTAGTTATTTTGCAACATCAGCTTTAGGTAGTAATTTCTCATTTTCGTTGTAAAAATATATACATTGTCATTGAGATTGTGGCAATATCTATAAACTATGATTACTACATTTTCCATACAAAATGCAAACGAAAACAAAGCTAGATCTAATGTGCTTCTCTTCAAGAATCATAGAATATGGTGAGCTGGAAGAGACCGAGAGGGATTATCAAGTTCAGCCCTGTGCAGGACACACCAAGTGACATCATGTGCCTGAGAGTGTTATCCAAACAGTTCTTGAAGGCTGTCAGGCTTGGTGCTGTGACCACTGCCCTGGGGAGCCTATTCTAGTACCCAACCACCATCTAGGTGAAAAACCTTTTCCTGATATCCAGCCTAAACCTCCCCTGACTCAGCTTCATGCTGTTTCCTTGGGCCCTGTCACTGGTCACCACAGAGAAGAGATCAGTGCCTGCTCCTCTGCTTCCCCAACATGAGGAAGTTGAAGACTATGATGTGGTCTCCCCTCAGTCTCCTCTTCTCCAGGCTGAACACACCAAGTGACCTCAGCCACTCCTCATACAGCTTCCCCTCAGGGCCCTTCACCATCCCTGTTGCCCTCCTTTGAGGGCATTAAGCTCCTAAAAGCTTAATGTCTTTCTTATATTGTGGTACCCCAAACTGCACACAGGACTCAAGGTGAGGCCGCCCCAGTGCAGAGCAGAGCAGGACAATCCCCTCCCTCAACTGGCTGGTGATGCTTTGCCTGATGCCCCCCTGGATCTGGTTGGCCCTCCTGGGTGCCAGGGCACTGCTGACTCATATTCAGCTTGCCATCGACCATGATCTCCAGGTCCCTTTCAATGGCACTGTTCTCCAGCCTCTCATTTCCCAGTCTATACACACAACCAGGGTTGCTCCATTCCAGGTGCAGAATCTGGCACTTGTCCTTGTTAAACTTCATACAGTTGGTGATTATCCATTGCTCTAATTATCAACAGGAAGTTGCTCCCTCTTCCTTGCAGAACAAATGTTTTTGCAATGCCAGCACAACACCTGCCATACAAAACAAAGCACTACTTTCCAAACACATTAAAATATATTTTTTATCCTCTGGAGTCCTTATTAGCAGGTGAAGCTCCAGCACCTCCTGTCTCCCCAGAGCACTTGCCCCATGAGGAGAATTAACTTTCAGCTTGAAAACTTCAGGCATTGGAACAGGTTGTCCAGGAAGGTGGTGGAGTCACCAGTCACTCCTGGAGATGTTTAAGAGGTGTCTGGGTCTGGCACTGGGCGATGTGGTTTAGGGGTCACAGTGGCAGTGCGGGGCGGACAGTTGGACTGAGTGATCCTGAAGGCTTCTTCCACCCTTGACGACTGTATGATTCTACGACTAAACATGTACCTGCGGCGGTGCCTGGGAGCGGGCCAGCGGGCGGGTCCGCCGGGGGAGCAGCTGGGGCGGGGGGGGAATCCCCTGGCCCGATCTGGCCCGACCCTGAGGCAGCGCCCTCGGTCCTCCCCGCGCAGCAGGGCCCCACTCACCGACGCGCCGGGAGAGCTTCACCTCCTCGTTCAGCCATTCGCAGAGGATTCGCGACATGGCCGGGCCGGACCCGCCGCCGCTTCCTCCACACTCCGCGTCCCGTTGCCGCGGCGACCGCGCGGGGCGCCTGCGCAGTTGGGGCAGGGCGGGCGGCGGCCGTGCCGCGCAGGCGCCACGGGCGGGCGGGTCCGCGGGTGTGCCCGGGCGCGCGGAGGAAGGTGAGCGCGCGGCGGGGCGCGCGCCCCTTCAGCGGGGCCAGGGGGAGGCGCTGGGCGGGCGGGGGCCGAACGCGGCTCCGCCGAGCTGAGCCCCGGAGGGGTCGCGCCCGGGGGCAGGTGGCCGGTCCCCGCTCAGCCCTGTGCCCCCGCGCCGTGCCGGGCTGGCGGCACACGGGGCTGCCACACCTCTCTGCTCCGGCCGCGTGTTCCATGTGTGTTCCAGCCCGCAGTTCCCCGTTCCGCCCCGACGTCGGCGGCGCCGTGCCTTGTTTGCTCCTGAGCTGGTGCGGGTGATACGGGGCAAAGGGCTGACAGGTTTAGGGTGGACATTAGGGAGGCTGAAGGGTGGACATTAGGTAGAACTTTTTCACAGAAGGGCTATTTAAACATTGGAATGGGCTGCCCAGGGAGGTGGTGGAGTCACCGTCCCTGGAGGTGTGTAAGGAAAGCCTGGACGTGGCACTCAGTGCCGTGGTCTGGTTGACAGGGTGGTGTCCGGTCATGGGTTGGACTCGATGATCTCGGAGGCCTTTTCTCGCCCAGTCGATTCTGTGATTCTGTGAAACGCAGCCTAGCAGGAGAAAGAAATTAATCCAGGGTGATTTTCCGAAATCCGTTCATATAACGGCACAAATTACTCTGTTGGCGCAGTGTGAAAAGGGGGAGGGAGAGCCAGAAGTGCCGAGAAGGGCTCTGGCGGTGCAAATGTGCGCTACACATCGAGGAGGGTTTTTTCCAGCAGCGCTGTCGGTGTGAGGCTGGGGAGCATCCCTGTGCCAGAACAGCTGCTCCTGTGGGAGCCAAGCCGGGCTTATAACGAGCCTCGCCGATCCGGCTCTTTGCTCAGCTTTTGTTTGTATTAAGTCATCTTTGTTTTAGAATCTGAAACAATCATGGGTGGTTCCAGTGCTCCTATCTGAAGCGTGTGTGACAAAACTGTGGAGCGTAGTGCTACATCTGGAAAATGCACTGCACACCATGGGGATTTCAATTGGCCAATGTCTTCTGGAAAAGATTTATGTTTTACTTAGTTTTTGGGTACCTTTCAGTACAATACAGAATCCTAAAGGATTATTTATCTTGCAAAAGGCAGGAAAAAGAGGATCTGGTGGCTAATGATAGGCTGACAGCGAACTAACTGTAATTTTCAAAAGTGACAATAATCAGCAGTTGGCATAACTTGGAATGTTACAAATTCTGTTTCTCTACAAGGACCAGAATTTATGGAGGGTATGCTTCAGATCAAATTAAATCCTTGAGAATAAGTAAAAATAAATGTATAACTGACCAGGTATTTATATATCTTGAAAAGGTCAGTATAGAATTAGTGATACGTGAATGAATGAAGTAACAGGAAACTTCAAGAGGGGAAGTACTTTCAAGGCAGATGTTTAAATTAATATTTATATTCTTCTAAAGATTCGAAGTTTTGTGTATATCTGAAGGTATAAAAATACCCATACTTTAGGGGGAGAAAAAAACCCTTGAATTTTTAATATTTTTATGACACTATTTCATAGTAGCATGAAAGTGGTAGCAGTAGTATGAAAATAGTAATACTACCCATTAGTAGTGGGTATATCTACTATCACAAGAGTGTTTTTCTGATACGTCAGGGTGCAAGGAACAAATATATTTTAGCTTTCTCATGGAATTTTTTCCTTATCTCCAGAAATCAATGTATATTTATTTATGCTTATATATAGTTATATGTTGCTGCACATAGTCATTAATTGTTTAAGAAGTTTATGTTGATTTAAAACATGCAAACCAGAACTGATTTATATTAAGTATAGAACTTCTTTCCATATCACCTCTGACTTTAAAAAGCTGGTACTTCCTGTGTCTCTAGGTTTTTTCCTTATGGAATGTATTCTTTCATCTTTATTATCATATTCAGTGAATTTCTAAACACTTGATTTAGTTTAAAATAACATGGGTTGTTCTGTCTGCTGAGATGACATAGTAAAATCTTATTCAGATAAGCTGGAATTATGAGAAACATGGAATTTCATATTTAAATTCAGTAGTGGCTTGTTGTTTCATTTAAATCTGTCTTAGCTCTTAACAAACTAGTGTAGCTTTCTTTCAGAATTCTGGGTAGTGATAGGATAATGTATTAATCAAATTTTACTTTATTCTTTCCCTGAATTTAAGACTTTGGAAGATGTCTGTGTTCTGCACTGCGAAAGCTGAGTCCAGACAGCTTTTAAAGGAAAATTCTAGCAGACAACAAATAAGGTAAGTGTTTCCCTAATTCTACCCTTGCTGAAAACACCAGTATTTTTAAATTGGTGTTTTCTGTGTTCTCTTAGTTTTTTAATTTTTTTACTTATACTTTAATTTTGCTAGGAATGCCAGTTGGAATATCCTAAGCATTCCAAACTGATTTTTCAAAGGACTCTGTACTTTGAATGGTGTAGATTTTAGACAGCAATACTAGATTGTGGCATGCCTATGGATTTTTCACATAAAACTTTGTCTTTAAAGTTAATACGTCTTCTCATGGACTTACTTAGAAAGAGGAGAGGATTGTCCATAGGCTGAATTTATAATAGTTAAAGGAATAGAAGACATCAGACAACAATCTGTTGACCACAGAAATTGAGGTGTTGGGGATCATCTGCATATATGAAGAACAAAAAAAGGATTTTTGTACTTCAGTTTTGAATAACATGGACATATAGTGGTATGCATGAAGAACAAGAGGGCAAAATTCAGTTTTAAAAGTGATTATCCGTAAACTTCAGTGTTATCACAAAAGGACAATCAAAATTCTTCAGCATGTTCAAGATAATAAACTGAAGGGGGAGTTAATTAGGAGGAATTATTTACAATTTAATACAACGAAGATTAAGAAAAGTCAAATGGAACAGTACCTGAATTCTCAAATCAAATTTCATTTGGATTGAGTCTGTGCAAACAGTAATAGCACTAAACTGATACAGAGTAATTAAAGCATGTGTGGGTTCAGGAGCTTCCTTTTTGTGCACCAGAATTTGTTGCTGCGTCAACAAGATTCTTTAGAAATATACTTAAGTATAGTTACTGCAGTGTTATGGTTCATGTTGTTTGCTTGTCTTTTCTCTCTCCTGGGAATTTACAACAGGGCTAAATAGCCTTCTCTCCTCCTAGGGCTTCTTTTCACTTTTCCCTCTCTAGTTTGATTATTCGTTTTACTTAATGTTATTTACCCACTCTGACATGATCAAATTATCATGTTCTCTTTGAAACTTAATTTTAACTATATTCATGCCTCACAGACTCTCCTCTGGTCACCTCTGGGTCCTCATACCTGGGGACAAAAAAGGATCAAACTCTAAAGAAATCATGACCTTGAGGATTGTGCTTACCCCACATTTCTACAGCTTCTTGCTTCATGCACCTCTCAGCTCTGTTGCCCATACTGGCTCTTAGAACAGCACTACTCTGGAAGCCTGTTCTGATTTCTGCCTTGAGTTTCCCTGTTGCCACAAGAAAACAGCTATATTGATTCAGAGCTCATGTTTGTCTAGTTCAGTCTCCTGTCTCTGACAATGATCAATAACAAATCCCGGGGAAGAAATTAAGGGAAATCGTATACTAGTACTATATACTTGTTAGCATATACCATGTTGCCATACAGAACGTTGTCTCTACCATCACTTTTTGTGATAAAGGACTTTATGCATCTACGTAAGATAGTACAATTAATTTTTCCTTCCATTAGCACATGCAGACAGTTCTAAACCTCTGTAAATGTTTAATATTGACAGTGGACTGTGGTAAGGAATTCCATAACTTAACCTGGACTTATATGAACAAATTAGGTTACCCTTCATTATGTGAAGAAGTACATTGTTGTTTTGAAGCTGCATCCTCTGCAGTGCTGTAGATGTTCTGTTATTTTTAAACAAGAGTATGAGGCATCTGACTTGCAGGTTGAACTGATGCTTTAAGTGCTATCTTGCTTCCAAGAGCTATATAATAGATGTATTTTATGTTCACATTTACTGCCTATCTTTGTTTTCTCTCTACCCCAGTTGTGAGGTTGTGTCTCTGGACACAAATGTGTCTCATATTAACTGTGGTTAATATGGCTTATTCTGCTCTTTTATTATCTGCACAAGGAATGCTGGGGTGTGAATCTGCTGTACCAGTCCTGTAAAAAAAAGTCCCCCACTTGGCAATGCTGATGTGGCTACATCAATATATATGCAAGATATGCAGTTACTGCCTAAATAATATCTCTGTATTGTAAGCAAGCGTGTCATCTGTGTTCAAATACTGATGAGAATGTATGATGCAGCCTGGCAAATTACAGGTATGCAGGAAAATACTGTAATGGGTGCATTGTTTTCTGTACTGCGAAGTGGATTATTAGTATGTAGGTTCAGTTTGAGTAAATCTCAGTAAATTACTGGGCACGATTAAGGCAAGAGCATTGCAGAGAAATTCTGCACTGTGAAGAGACAGGGCAAAATGTTTCCAGTGTGAGGAACAGCTGTAGTGTTGTGGCTGGCTGATGTTTTGATTCTTTTCCACGCTGGTAACCAAGTAAGGAAGAAGATAATTTAATCTTCTTAAGTGAGATCCATAACTCGCTTGTTGTATCTGAGACAATATGGTTCCGTTTAGTTCAGTTGTAGCAACTGCACATTTAAACCAGGGACTGAAGGATTTTTCAGCTTCAAGTCAGTGTTCAGTGTCTCCAGTGTGATGTATTTGTCAGGAATTACAATCCACTATGGTGGATAGTGGCATATGATATTGAATATTTGAATATTGATTGATGCTTTAAGACAAACTAAGTAAAGCAGAGTGGGTTTTTTGGTGGTTTGTTTTTTTCTTTTTAAAAAAAAATGCATTACTGACTTCCATTGATTACTGACTTTCATTTAAAGTTTTTGAAAAGATTCTGTGACTTTAAGGTAGACAATGTTTCTTAACTATTTCAAGATCAAAGGAGCACTTCCTACAAAAAGCATCGAAACAGTAAAAACTGAGTATAAAGGATGGAAATAAAAAAACCAAACTACCTGACAGATTGAAAATTCACATAAGCAGAATAAAAGGAAGTACAAAGATCATTAGAACCTCCCTGAATAATGAATACATACATGTCTTAAGGACACAATAAATTATGGGGGAATTAGAGACTGGCATGTAGATACAGCTTTAAGCGTGTGTGAAACAAAAGAATGAGGAATTAAAGACATTTTTGTTTTGAAGACATTGCTGGGATGCCACTGAATTTGATTACCTGTTTCTGAGCATCTCATTCTTCTTAATAGTTTATTTTGGGATTTATTACCACTTTCTTTCCTGAATGGTAATTTTTTTTCTATCCGAAAGTTGGAGATTGTGGGTGGGGGATTCCATGATTCCTTGGGGGCCCCTGGTGGTCTAGTGGTTAGGGTGCAGGACTCTCACTGCTGCGACCCGGGTTCGATTCCCAGCCCCC
>NW_016690211.1:1553266-1619335 GCF_001604755.1 Lepidothrix coronata | reverse complement strand
TGTGTCACCTAAAAAATCCACTGCACAGGCTCGAAGGGTCAATGACCTTTCCCAAATCTTCGCTCGCGAAGACTGGCCATTAATGAGATAGTAGGAGTAGTAGGCAAGGGGTAAAAAAAGTTGGAGATTAGAAATTGAAATTGAATAAAATTCATCGAGGAATGTGACTGGTACAAATAAGTAGTCAAGAAGAGGATTCTATCAGGGATGGAACAAAGGGAATCATGATGACACAAATTGCCTTAGTTCTATGGCTTGAACAGACTCCTTGAAATTCTGACTCACTGTTTCTCTACCTTAGGAAATTGTATATAAAACATACTGTCAAAGGATGAGTTTAGTCAACCCGGTAATTGCCTGCATCCACACACACATCTGTGTCATAAAACAGAACTAAAATTATGTGAACATTTTTCTTGTAGTCATTCCTTTATGCACAGAATGGTTGCATGCTTGGTGTGGAGGAACGAAAGCTCTCTCCAACTGGCTGTTTAAAAAAGAAAACAAGGCAGCTAAGTAGTAAGGAAAGTTCAGATGGTTCATTTTTGTCATGCACAGTTTAATTCAGGCTCTGGCATAGTGTTTCTGCTAGATACAAATCAAGTTAATAAATCAGATTTTTCTAGGCAGCTACAAATTGTGAGTATGTAATTTTATGGTTGGATTACTTTATATACAATGGTCTGAAATATTTTGAGTATTATTTGGAATACTCACAGGCCTCATCAGTTATTATTTTGTCATTCAATAAATGCTTATTAACTGTGCACCATTTGTCTTATGTTCTTTCACTGTAGCTTTTGTGTAGTATTATTAAAGAATGCATGTAATGTAACTAGAATCTTTTTGGATGCTACTGAAATGCAACTGCTTTTTCTTTTACAAATAGTACAGCTATTGTGTACCAACAATTCTGTTCAATTATGTTTTTAGAGTATAAAATTAAGAATAATGTGTCTGTTTTGGAGTAGAGAAGGAATGCAAGTATGCATAATGTAACTAAGTGATCTGGAATTTGGCTAGCATCCTTGCAGCAAATGCCAGCACTTAAAAGCCTTGGATAGTTGTTCTTTCTCATTATGTTGAATGAGAACATTGGTCAAGCATGCTGTACATTGGAAGAGTTCCTGGTAGAACATCAGGCTTTCAGAAATGTTCTTTAATTCACACTACTTAGCTAATTAGGGTAAATGTGATCAAGTAAATAGTTAAAATTAAAGTGATGTTGATGTAACTCGACAAAGGAGAGACTGTGGGCTAACATGCCCATTTGCATCTTTTAACAGTAAATTAATGGTACATCACGGCATGATAATGCTAGTACATGGAATATAGCTTCTTTTCTACAGTAATGATTTACCTTTCAAGTTGCTCATTTCTTTCCTCTTATACCAGCATAAATTTGTTCTGAGGCTGATTCCAATAGATGTTTTCTTTTCTTCTTGAGCATAAGAGTTGCTGATAATGATGGGGATAGTATTGTGCTTCTGCTTAGTGGCCACCAAAATACAATTTAGTTTAACAAAATTGTTGAATTATTCATAAGCAGTTTCTTTTTTGATTGCATGCACTCTGACTTGAAGATTTGGACAGGAAGAAAAAGTCTGTCTTAAGTGAAATTCTGTAAAAAAGTTTAGTTTAATACAGAATGACAGAACACAGGCCCTAGTGAAAGATGCAAAAAAAAGCCATCCAACTGTTCATGCTTTATGTTGTGGCGAAAATAAGCATTTTAAACAAATAACAGAAATTATAATTTAGTCACTGTCATGGTGAAGCATTTACTGCATTACTATTACTGATGGATCACTTCAAATCATGTAACAACCTAGCATGTTCTGTGTTCACACCAGTAGTAAGACTCTAAAATAGTGCTACTCTGCCTCTGATTTTCTTCAACTGTTCTACCACTTTTTCCCATTTCCAACTCCTTTTACTCCATTGATTCTTCTCTCCTGCAATCAGAATTATTCTGACCCATATATTTCCATTTATTTCTTTTTTTGTATTCCTCAGGTCTTCACATTTGATGATGTGTCTTTCTTCTCCTTTTCATCTACATCCCTAATCCTTCTATCCTATCAAAGCTCAGAGGTGCATTTTGTTTTGGAAGTAATTTATACACATTCTGAATTATGTGTTACATCAGATTTCTGCTGTAGAACTCTAATCATTCTCTATTCTCTTCACTCTCCAAAGTGTTGGTAGAAACTGTTAAAATTGCTCTTTAGGTTCAATGGCAATAGTTTATCCCTTTTGTTCATTTGAGTCATCTGGAGAGTGGTAGGCCAGCACCCCTTCAGCTGTTCCTTTTGTACAAGTACTTTTTAAGCTCTTTGGCATAAGGATATTTGACACTTGCCTATCTAGGCATCTTAGTGTTTTTGTGGATTACAGTTTTGAAATTACTTCCCCAGAGGAATGGTAGATGTTCTGCTTAATCCCAGAGAAAGGTCTTGTGAATGAGATTTAAAATTAAACCCCAAGAAAACCATGGTTTGGGCTGTCAGGTACACACTAAGCCAGTTGGTGAATGTGTCAGCTTTAAAAAAACCTTCATGACTAGACAGAAAATCTGTTTCCTAAGTACCTTGCGAAACCATTGATTATGTATCCTCAAATCTGCATAATTGTGCCTGTGTTTATATCTATATTGTGCCTTATTCTGAACATATGTTACAAATTCTAATTTATCTTACACAATTTATGTTCAAAGTCTGGCACATCTTGTTTTACCCTTGGGTTTCAAATATGTTTTCTCACCTGCGGCTCAGCTAGTTGTCAGTGTGTTTATCCTCTTAAACAGAATGAATGCTCCCAAACAAATTATATCAATTACAAGTTCTTTCTTAGCAGCACAGGAACAGCATTTGTCAGAGTGAATCATGAACAACACCCGGAATGCACTGTTTTCTTCCTGCCTCTTCTGAATTTGAAGTAGCATTTTTCTGAGCATATGCTCAGATAGACCTGTCTTCAGTGTCAGCAGAGGGGTGACTCTTCTTTTCACTGGTGATTTCTGACAGTAAAACTCATTCTGCCCTCTGTCCTTTTTACCTCTCACCATACTGCTACTTCTCTTTTACAATAACAGATACAGATGCTCAAGCTGCGCTATTCAAAACAGCTATTTTAACTGCAGTTATAGTAGTTGGTATCTACTGATATTTGATGTTTTCTTATACAAACACTGGTAACTCTCTAGTTGAATTTCTTCTTTGTTTGAAATTCTGTTCACTAGAGGATTTGAAGATTTACTGTAACCTTGAATAAAGTTCTTGCTGTTCAATTTAATGAAATCTTACTTATTTTCCATTTTAAACATGAAAATTGTGACATTTTCTGTGGCAAGAATTTGCTTAATGGTGATTAATAAAATATGTAAATGAAATGGACTTAATCTGTTTTTTGGTCTGTTTACCATTGGATAGCAATAGAAAGTTCTTTCACTAAGGCTGATATCTGCTGTAGATGCACGTTCAATTCAGAAGAGTCATGTAAAAACAGAGTAGTCCTTATCCTCCATTTAGAGAAAGGTGTCATTCTAAGATTTAGGTAGATATTTTTGGTTTCTATGAGAGTGTAATTCTTTATCATATTTGGAGTAAGAAAAGGCTCAAACCACTAAGAGACAAGTGCATTTTAAGTTATATGAAATCAAAGAAATTCTGTACTTTGGTTTGATTTATCTTTTTTTCTTTTTTTTTTTGACAGATTAATGCATGATATTACTTGAATGGGCCAGATAAAACACAGAAAAATAGTTTTAATTTTTAAACAAAAAATAAGCATCCCTGACAGGCTTTAAGGCATCAGATTTATCCCAGTATGTGTATAGGCTATGTAAATAAAATTTAATTATATAATGAATAATATGATACGTGGAACCTAAGATTCATATAATTCTGTTTCTGGAGTTACACAAGTGCTTCTTGTGATTAGCTGCCTAGAGATCTTCTGTTCAACAATCCCTTTTAATGAATGTTTTTAACAGTTTTGGTTTCATGGTGAGAGAATAACCAGATATAGGATGGTCAGCATAACCAAAATGCAAATAAATGAAGATTTATAAGAAACATTATGTGTAGATTGTGTACAGGCATGCACATGTATATGCTTTTAAATATTTTTTAAAACATTCAGTGATTTTGAAAGCTCTTTTGCAAACACAGTGGTCAGTGTTTCAAATGACTAATAATAAAATAGTTATTGCTTTCTTACTGCTGCAATGTAGTTTCTTTCCCATAAAGTTACTTATTTTAATGAAAATAAAATAATTACTTTTTTCCCTGAATTTTAAATGAAATTCACTGATTTAATAATGCTTTTCTTCCATCATGATGTTACATTTGAATAATTATTCAAATACAACTTCTTGAAATATTTTTTGGGTCTCTTCCAACTGAAATAATCTTTTTGGTTTTTTTTCTGTTCTGTTGTCCTGTCCTGTCCTGGTTTTGAATTTGTCATACATGATGTTGTTTGTGCAAAAGGATGAGAATGGATCTATCAGTTTTTAATAAGTATCTCTGGCTCGCTTTTTGTGAAATAGAGGAAGTAATATTGCTTTCCTCATGATGGTTTTTGATATTTAGATAATTTGTTTCTATTGTCTCCCTCACTTAGTATTTGTGAACTACTGCTTAAAACCTTTTTGTAAGATTAAAGTAGGTTTTTCTGTCCTGTGTATAACGTGTCAGCACGTAGTACAGCAGATGCTAGAGGTGTAGGTTTTCAGTAATTCTAACATTTTATTTTGTTCAACTTTGTAATTTATTATAAGCTCTCTGTACTGTGTCTCTGTCTGTATGACACAATTTTTTTAACATGTTTAGATTTTTTTCTTCATCTTTATAGCTTCTGTTTTGTCTGTGATAAGATATCCTTATTAGTGAAGAGGACTTTCTTGTTGATCACTCATTTTCAGGGAGGATCCCTTATGGTGTTCTCAGTATGCAGGTGTGGTTCAGCCATGGTTTATCGTGCCATAAACTGTAATGTGGAATTTAACAAGCTGAAAAAAACACATTTTGCGAGGTGATAAACTGCAGGAAATTCAGGACAAATAATGGAAAAATAAATGGAGTAATTACTAAATAATGGAGGTGTCAAATCTTTATAAGGAGTTAGCAATTACAGTTTGCCTCAACAGGAGATATTTGGAGGTATGTATGTATATTTTAGATACCCAGGTATAGTGTCTATTACAGTTACATTCTTAATGCTGTAATTGGAATTGTCTGGAGCAGTGTTTGGGAGATGAATGGAATAACAGTTTGAACCCTGTTGTGTGAAAGAGCAAAATTCCCAACAATGAAAATAGTAAAAAACCCACTGTACTTCTGTGAGAATTTCTATTTCAGACCGTAGCTGAATCTCACTAATATTTCTCCAGCCTCTCTTTCTGGTATGATCCTGTCTTCCTCCTTCTTACTCAACTAATATTACTATAATTGTTATCAACAACTATCTGTGTGACTTTCTAAGTACTTGGGAAGCATATTATCTTTATTTCTGTCAGCTTTTGTTTTCTCCTATGCAAGACCTCATCATCCTTCATGTTTCTTTCTTCTATCCCTCATCTTTCCAAATCGTCCTATTTCCTCACTGAAGAGAGGACTTTTTTTCTGCTTTACTCAGCTGAGATTTCATTTCTTTTTATATACATTTCATCTTTCAGAAAATCCAGAAGACCGAAAATTCTTACATATATGTATCAATCTGTAAAACTCATTCCTTTTTCCACAAAGGTTTTGTATTGGAGACATCTGGATATGGCACTTGAGGATATGTTTTAGGGATGATTATGGTGGTGCTGAATTGACAGTTGTACTAGTTGATCTTGAAGGTCTCTTCCAACTTTGATGATTCTGTGATATTATGGTGACTTTTACATCAGGTCTTGGCAATGTAAGTAAAACTCCTAATCTAAGTATATAGGATTCCTCTACAAAAGAAAGAAGATAATGTGTAAGTTTAAGGGAAATAATTTTATCCTAGGATTATAAAGTCTAACAAATACTATCAGCGGCTCTTTATCAATCTGCTGATCTACAGCAGCCAGAAAAAGATATTTACAGTGAAAAAATTATGTGTGAAGTATAACTTGGGGATCAAAGAAATTAAGCTTAAGGGCCTAAAATGTCATCCCCATGATTTTGTGAAGTGTTGTCTTTATGGGCAGCTTCAAAAGACAGATGTATCACAGCAAGTAACAGGTCTTTGCTAACTTTCAGTTCTGTTAAGATAAACAGAAATTTGCTATCATATGGCTTAGTGAACCTAGATTTATCACAATCTTTCAAAAACTACTGATGTATGATAAACACTTTCAGTATGTAATATGAAACACATGGATGCTGTATTGCTGGCGCATTGAGAGCCTGGAAATATTTCAACACCTTCAAGCTAGAAAGTATGCAAAGCAGTAAGATAAAATCATTAATAATCAGGTTCTGGATAAAGATTACACAACCACTATTGAAGCAATTCTCATTAAAGTGGTTTTTCTGGATGGGACATGCTTTATAGAATAGCAGTGCCACTTTCCCAGAGAATGCAAGCAATGGCTAGCAAACCTGAATGTCAACAAATTAGAAAAAAAGGTTCTGATTAACTTTTTTTGGGAAAAAAAGTCACCATTTTCACTAGAATCTTAGGTGTGAAGTTGTAGAACAAAAAAAAAAAGAAAACACAGTAGAATAATAAAAGAGAGGAAGCACAGGCCTTTTAATTCAAAGTGCATTAATAAGCTATAAGAAAACAATAGGGTTTTTTGAATGAAAAGAGAATTAAAGTGGGGGCTATTCGCTTAGCTGGAGAATGTTGATATATTTGCTCAATCTTTAAAATATTTGTAACCTAAAAATCTAAGAAAAAATTTCATGATGAGTTATTTTAACAGAGAGATGGCTATATTTACGGTATTTGTATCCCAGTCGCACACACCTAGAGGCTTAATAAGACTATGTTTTTCATGCCCCAGTAAGATGTCTGTTTATACTGTTATAACTTCTGGCTTGAACAGATACATAGTAGTTTGTTGTTGAGATACAGTGTAATCTATTTACAGTATTTTTATTTTCCTTTAATATTTTGGCTAGAGTACTGTACCATTTAATTTGAAGATTTACTTTCAGTCAAGTTGCAAACTTAGGAAATGTTTTTCATTTATGTGAGCAGTTTAGTTTCTGTTCTTACACAATTTAGTATTTTTTATTTACAATTTCAAATTGGTTATAATGTGAAATTCTGGAGTCTGGGTTGTGAGGTTTTTTCCTCCAGTTTGGGAGCTTCTTTGTTATTTAATTCGCTTTGTGGTAGATCCATTTTATGCTTATTTTTTAAAGAAAATAAAATCAAATGCTGGGGCACAAAACAGTAGTTCTTGCAACAAAATGCCAGCTGCTAAATCATTAGGAACCAGTCTGACTTGACATTATAATAAATATGCTGGATCTCATTTGTGACAGGTGTGGTTCTTTGGTGGCTTATATAGGCAGACTATATGTTTAAGTGAAGTAGAAAATTATATGTTGTAATTTATAGTTATTGCTAGTAATTACTGTTTATTGCATCGCCATGACTCAGAAATCCATTTATTATAGGAGTTAAACACAAGAGATGATGATGCCTGAGAACATGTGCGAAGTGGAGATTAAACCATATTTTCTAGTTTATTTTTTCTTTCTTAGTTTGACATTTGACTTTAAACATGTTTTATCTGTAGCAGCTCATCAGTTAATATAACATGGGACTAATTATCATGTAAACTATTATGTGTGCTATCCAAAAATGGAGACTAAGCTATCCACTTGTTCTATTGTCCCTACAAAAATGGGATGTAGTCTGTCATTTAGCTGAGGGACAATCTCTGAAATCACCACAGTTTAAACCAGCAGTTGCAGCCAATGTAGACCGTATTTGTTGCTGCCTAACTGTGATGCTTTGGTGGTCTTGCCCAACAACCTTTTCTTTGGTCTTAACTTTGGTATGTTTGGTGGGATTTCATAAAGCCATAGAATGCTTTGAGTTGGAAGGGACCTTAAAAGTCATCTCATTCCGACCTCCTGCCATGGGCAGGGACACCTTCCGCTAGACCAGTTTTGCTCAAAGCCCCATCCAACCTGGCTGGCCTTGAACACTCCCAGGGATGGGGCATCCACAACCTCTCTGGGGAAATTCATCAAAATTGTTTGTCTTTTTTTGGTAAATACAGTGAATACCACGGTTTTCTTAATTCAGGAACGTCTTCTGAATATTTGATGTTGAATTGTCGTACATCATTGGAAGTGACTATGGTGTTGCAGTCTTTTAAAGCTGTATTCTTTGATTTTAAGTTAGTTTGTAAGATGTTTTCTTAAAAGAAATCAAACTAGAAGAGTGTCATCAGTCTAGTGCTCTCCTGTTCTTTCCCTTCTTGGGTATTATCTATTTCTCACTTTAATCCCAATCCAGTCAGTCTGTAAGAGTATTTTTCCATTATATAGCCTTTAAAACTTTACCTGTATTTTTGCTATTAAATTACTTATTGTATATACCTTAAGTTTCTGAATTTCCTTTGAATTATTTTAGATTCAGTGCTAAATTAAATGTTATCATGCATAGACATGTTTTTACATAATTTTGGTATATTTTTGCTTGACTTGTTTTTGTATACTTTTCTGTAATGGAAAGTATATGAACTACCTGGTTTCTGCAAGAATGTGTTTTTTTTGCACACTTAACATTAAATTTTGGAAGCAGGTCATCTGATTGTAAAGGCAAACGTGTATTTACATCATGGTTGGGTTTTTTTAAACATTGATAGAGCATGTGTATAAATGTTTTCAATGTTTCAGAATAAAGTTTAGTTAATATATTTTAATGTACATGCGTATCTATATGCAAACATATATAACTCATGTATATGCATACCTAGTATTACACATATCTGTACCCTAGCGTTGTGAGAAAATATTCATCATTACTACCTTAGTGTTGTGAATGAGTGTTTTAAGGTCGCTCAAAGAATCATCAGCAAAGGTATGAGCAAAAGCAGGTTTAATATTAAAGCGACAGTGTAGCAAAGTTTGTTGGCAAGGTTCACTCTACTTGCTAGATGGTTAAAGCACACAGAGGAAAAATTGGACTAGAACCTAAAATCATTCAATCTAAAACTAAAATCAACCAAAAATTATCTACATGGAGGCTGGGAATGGAGAAGGGGTAAGGATAGGAAAGGGTAAAGATCAAAAGGATAACAGAGACACTCCCATTGACTCACAAGATTCAAAGTGGACCACTTGCCAAACTTAGCCCCAGACCTGACCAATAATTTAGGCCTAAACAGGACTTAGTCTGTATTTAAACAAACTAACAAAAGTTTCTATAGAATTTACTGTAGGCACAACAGTAACTTACAAATCTAAAGTACTTAAGAAGCTAGGAGAGCAAAATTCATAGTACATTTGCCTGAGCTTATTCACACTCACAGACACAGAAACCTGAATGAGTATGTACAAGGTATTCACCTGTGAAAAATTCCCCTCGAATTCATGAAGTATTCACGTCGGATGCCTTTGTGTCTTCTCAATGGACAAAGGGTTGAGGCTCGAGAAGTGGGGGTATCAGCCCAGGATCCATCATAGGCATTTGATGATCCTTCAAGTAGAGCAAACTTGAGAGTTTGCTGGCTCTGAGAGTCATCTCACTCAGAGGGAGATACTGGTCACAGCTCACTGCAGGCCAGAAGAGCTCAGTCACAGAATCATTCCGGTTGCAAAAGACCTGTGAGATCGAGTCCAACCTGTGACCAATCACCACTTCATCAACTAGACCATGGCACTGAGTACCACATCCAGTTGTTTCTTGAACACCTCTAGGGATGGTGACTCCACCACCTCCCTGGGCAATTCATTCCAATGTTTAACAGCCCTCTCTGTGAAGAAATCCTCCTGAAAGAAGGGTCTCGCTAAGGACTGCTGTTTATAGGCTTGCAAGAGAATTGGCTTAAGTCATAATAATTTTCATCTTGGCCAAGATTGGGTCAGTACCTTTCTCTGGTTACAAATATGTTGCTCCAGACAGGAAAAATAAGTTTCCAAGGCTGTTTGTTAAATACAGGAGCTTGTTAGACTGCACTAGTTCCTGGGAGCAGACAGTGGTTTTGATAAGCTCAAGAGGGGCCTAGTGCTGGTGTTGTTTGTCAAGGCTGAGGCCTAATGAGCAATTCTGAGATCATAGTGTGGCCTGAGGGGAAGGCAGCAGGGGGATGCACCACTACACTTACTTAATGGTTTCTGCTTACTGCATAAGAAAGACGTACTTAAAAACGTACATTTTAAGAAATGAAAATGGGATTGACATGTAACTTTCAATTAGTTTTCTTGGCCCTGGGAGAAAATCTTTATCTTCACTTTAACAGTAGTCATTGTCAAAAAAAAAAAGAGCAATAATATTGGAAAGGAAAAATTAGTTTTTAACCAACATAAAAATCGGTGTGCTTGTTTTCCAACTTTTTTTTTTAAATAATATTGTAGTGATATTGGGGAAGAAATAATGGCTTCTACTGTGTTTTAAATATTTCAAGTTTGTAAGCTGATACAAGAAATGATTTGGTACTGTGTAATTTAACTGTATGAGCAGAATAACCTGCTCTGAGAGATGATGTGAACTTTGTAATAATTTATGCTGTCTGTTAAGAAGTTTTTTCTGATTTTTAAATCAAGGTAAATCTTGCTGCAGGCACAGCCATAAAAAGTGAGCCTTTTCTAAATTAATAAGGAATGGTATACCTGTAAGACTACTGGATTAGCCTCTAAGGAGCATGAAAGGCAGAAGCAATACTTCTCAACAAAAATGCATTTCCTCCCCTCAATACTCACCTTCCCCCCATCATGGGAAGTAATATTCCTGTCAGACATACAAAGCCATACAGTCCCAGAATGAAAAGATAAATAATTGAATGCAGGAATATGAGTCGATACAATTAATTTCTATTCATTTCCCTTAGTCCTTATTTGCATCATCAAAGATGGTGATTTGATACTCCCGATGGTCAAGTCTAAATGTCTTTGAGTGATGTTTTAGTTATAGAGACTTGGTTGCCTCTGCCTTGCTGCTGTTTTCTGACTGTTCCCCGTACGTAATGAGATTTTATTCTTGGAATCAGAGGAGATTCAGTGACCTGAAGAAGTTATCTTTGCAATTACTGAGTCAAAAACAAATTGAAAATAGGAAAGCATAATGATGACAATCTCAATCCCTGAAGTGTTTGGTCTGGATTTTAAAGAGAAGTATCAATGTATGGGTATACTGTGTCCTGAGCAGATGCCTCTTAAGACTTAGAAGCACTTTTGAAGTATCATCTAGATGCTGAACTGAATTTACTCAGGCAGTTATTTTGAAAACTCTGAAAGCCTGAAGAGGTGTATGTAAAACCAACAATGATTTTGGTATATATGATACGGTTTACTTTGTAATGCTGTAGCTTTCTTCCTAAATTCAGCTCCTTCCTTTTGCCTTATTTAAATCTACCTGGAATAAAAACAGAACTAAAAAGGGAATGTAGAACAATTGTATCATTTAATTAATCCTCTCCAGCAATTTTAGTACAAGTTATCAATATCAATAGTGATCTGTAGATAATGCCAATTGTTCTTCAGACATTAATTGGGCTAAAGCTTTGTGGCAGTTAATATTAAAACTAATACTAATTTAAATCCTTAATTGCATTTAAATGTAGATTTGCTTATGAAACAAACAGCTGCACCTTTTCCATCATCTTTATTAATCTGCCATTTGAAATATGCAGCAGAGATTTCTGCACCAGCCAGTTATCAAAAGTTGTGCAGATGTAATCACACTATCTTTAATTATTTGTTTTCCATTAAATTAGCTTCTGTGATCTCTGAGACAAGAGTGACAAAAACTATGCATATCTGTTCTTGCAGATAGTATTATTTGCATTAATAATTAACACAATAGATTAATCAAATAGTGACAGTTTGTGGGTGAATAACACAGCAGATCCATCATCATTACACTTCTGAGTGTATGATTGGGACAGAAATTTGGCTGTTAGCCATCGCAATGACATGGCTTAACTAATGTGATCAGTCTTGAACCAGACTGAGTCAAAATTTTATTTCCCTGGGGAATAGAAGCCCCAAGGTATGTTCTAGCCAGTGGATATGATAAATTATTAAATACTTTTTGTGACAACAAGGGATGGCAAATATGCTATTTTGTACCCTTCACAAAGATTTAAGGAGGTACTTGTTCATTTTTTCCTTCTTTGAGTTTTTCCATTAATGTATCATTTTCTGTTAATGTTTTCCATCCTTTTTCCAAGATAGTGAGTGCTACTTCCAGTAAAATGATCTCCATGACAGGGAAGCCACCTCTTCTGGAAGTGCCGTTTTATTGACTCAGACATTGCCACTAACATTTGCAAAATTCAGGCCCGGTAAAAGCTGAATGTCTTCCTACTGTTAAATAAAGAAGAAAAATTATGAAAAGGACCAATACTGCAAGAGTAAAATATATGTATTGCATGTATGGAAGTTAATGTACAGGGTGGGAGGTATCCTGTCACTTTATATTAAAACAGTGAAAGTTAAGCCACTTTCCATTACAAGTGTAGCATTTCTATCTGAAAAACAGATTCCATGCAACTGGGAAGATGATTTCAAGAGCAGAGTGAATGAGAAGGTTAGTATTGGGAGCCATGTGAGGGACAGGAAACAACAAGGAAGCTGGAGGATGATAGTCACTTGGTTTGGGATAGTGGCAGCGCTAATAGTACTTGGAAGAATATAGAAGGTAGGGTTTGCTAACCAGAGGGAAAGGATGTAGGCAACAATAACAGAAAAGGGGGTAAGAGACAGATTGATGGTGTTGTGGAAGTTGAAATAGAACAGCCTATGCAAAGTGCCCATGAAAACAATGTATTTCCTTATGATACCTATAGTGATTAACTTATGGGAGTAATAAGAGTTTCTTTTTCTTAACTAACCTTAAAATTTAATATTTCCCTCATGTTGAGAATCCTGTATTTCTTATTAAATTGTGTACTTTATCACTCTGTGTCTTGCCTTTAGGCCCACCCAGCTTCTTGCAGATGAGATGGCTACTGACCAGTTGTAAATCTTTTCATCCTTCTGCTTAGGAAGGGATGACCTCTCTATCTAGAAACATTCAGAGGACTGAAGCAGGAAGCACATGTATTGTTGGAAGATCATGTCCTTCTGGTTCTATCACTATTTTACAGACAGTAAGAACATCAAGATTGCAAAAAATCAGTTGGTACAGTCAGCAAAATAGAAAAAACTGTTTGTGGGTTGGTTGTTTTGCAGGTTTTTCAACCATTCATACAGGCTTATATTTTTCATTAGAAGGTCTTTAATATCATTTAAGATCATTGAACTCTGGCTGTAATCTGTTAATGAAAACTGACAGTTCTGAAAAAAGTGAAAGTAACATAGAAACCTGGAACGTAGAAGGCAATAGTACACAGGAAAATATAAGTACAAAAAACTAGATAAAATGTTCTTGGTTAGTAGATGGAACTGGATGACCACTGAGTTGCATCAAGTGCCACTGCAAGTTGAACTGTACTGTCCAGTTGTTAATACACTGGTGTTGCTAATACACTGGTTTACCACAGTCTAAAAATCCTGGGAAACGTGCAAGATTGCATCTGTAGTAGTTCTTTTTAAGTATTTGTTATTTTTGATCTATCTTACTTCTGGTCGTCACTGATGTGAAAGCTTCTGACCAGGAAATTCATATGCAGAGATTATCAAGTAATTATCACGCTATTAGCTATTTTTGCTTACAAAATCCAGTATTAAAAAGGAAAAAAAAAGTATCTTTGCTCTTTCATTCTCTCAGTATTTGTCATTTTGGCAGACTTTGCCCTCAAATTTATTATGAATAATTATTCTTTGAGTGTATTAAGGTAATAATGTACTGCCTAGGAAAAAGCCAATTCCTGGTCTTTCCAAACACTGAATACTGCTTAACTAATAATCTCTATAACGTGTTTTTTTTAAAGTTAGCAGCATGAAATTGCTGCAAGTATAATGAGATGGAATTTCATTGTGTTATTTAATTCTGAAGGAGAAAAAAAGATGTTTTATGCAGTTTAAAGTTTCTCGTTTCTAAATAGCAAAATGTAATAGATTTGTTGCATTGTGTTGAAATGTATTCATTGTATAAACAATTATTTTGTTTTAAAAAACAGGTTCAGGAGACTCTCATATAACTTCAGCAAAGTTATATGCCATTTAGAACTTGTAAAATTTCATCATCCTTCTAGATGCAAATGAAGAAATATAACCTACACAAAGTCTTCTACAGTCTGTAAAATATGATAGATCAAGTGAAGATCTTGATAGCTGAAGAGTTTGAGACTCTGCCAGCTTTTGTAAGACTTAATCTACTGGGAGAAAAGTGAGGTCAAAAAATATCACTAGATATCTGTGCTTCCTTGTATGATGTGCTGACTGCATTGTCAGTCTTCATTCCTTTGATGAAAAGAGACAAACCATTAAATAAATGTGTTTCTAACTCTGCAGTCCAAAAAATACTGTTGTGTAGGAAAAGTATATAAAAGGAATATATAGACAAGCAGATAGTTAAACATGAATTACTGCTGTAAAACAATTAAGATTACTGAAAATTACTTGAATGTCTGAAAGTAGTTGCTGTAATGAAGCATAATTATGATACAAAAATCGAAATTGGAACTGCGGTGATTGAAAATTTGTTCAACGGGTACATGGAGATGCTGGCAATTTGGTTGTTTCATTTTGCTATTAGATTCTGGTAATTACCTCAACGTGCTTGGAAAGAGATCATTTAGTGTGACAAAATGAAAGATCTGTCATCATCACATTAAAAATTGCATTATCTAATGCTGAAAGCTAGATCAGATTTTAGGAAATAGAAAATTTTGTATCTGATTTTATATCTGATTTTAATGTCTGTGTCTACTGGTCCCTTTTTAACCCATGCCTAACTTTCCTTTCAGATACTGGAGCCTGAAAGAATACATAGAATTTTTGAAACAAGAAGTGTGAAACAAGTCCTTCTACTACTCAGGCCTCTGCCTGTGCGACATGATGTAGGTCATTTAACCATTTTGTCTCTGTTTTTTCCTTTGTAGACAATGAAAACATACTATTTTCTGAATTTTTAAGAAGGCTTTGTTTGGATTAAATTCCCTAACAATCATGATGAAAGCTTTAATTTTACAATTGAAATTAATTTAGTACATAAAAAAGGTTTGAAAAAAGAAATGTTAAATGAAACTTTACTTTTCAGCTAAAACTATTAGTTAGATTTGTAACGCTTTTACAGATAATTGCAGCTGACCTAAGCCTGAGGTATGTGAGGCTGCTTGTTGTTACTTTTTTTGCATTGTTACTTCATGGCTTTACAATGTTTTAAGCATTTACCTAGTAAATGTTCTTACTGGCTTCAGTTCTATGATCTTGTGTGGTTTAAATAATTTAATTTTTTTGGAGCTGTCAAATTATTATTTCAGTGTTTAAGTCCCAGTGATCTGGAAGGATCTATTCACTAGTGCATCCAGGAAAAAAAGTGATCCATAGGAAAAAAATCAACAAATTCCGATATATAAGATATACAGAATATGGGGAGAAATGAAACAGAGTCCTTAGAAGAAAAGAAATATTTAATTCTCTCTATGAATCAGTAAAGTCTTACAAGGTTCAGTTCAGCATCCATGTTAACACAGTATTAGCAGAGAATTTGTCTTGCAGATATTATCTTCCAACTGATCTGTGTTACAGTATGATTAATGTACATTTATAGTAACTTAAGGAAGCAGGTAATAGAATTTTCAGAGGAATTTCTTGCTGACCTGGACTGGTAGAACTCTGCGAAAGACAGGGCATAAATGTTTAAGACAAAAAGAGGGGAATGTGTTTGGAATCCTCAGTAGCTCATATTTGAAAGCAATTTCCACAGCGTGTGCTAGGAAAGTCATTCACTTAAGGGCCTCACTGTAATAAAATAGCAATTGGGGTCAGTATGTGAATTTATTTGTGACTTGGTTTTTAGTATAACTTTGTTTGTTTTCCATCCATTAACATTAGTACAGATATATTTTAACGTAATTTTTATCTTCATTCTTACATGAATACTGTAGGAACTTTGGGATTTGGGATTCCTCTAGAGTGGGTGTAAGCATTTTCTACCATGTGAGAATCTTGCTGTTAAGCATGAACTAACCTTGAGTATGCTTGTATTCTTTTTGATTAGTGCCTTTTCCTCTTTCTTATTCCTTCTTCTGTTGCAGAAGGCCCTATATCCACCTAACTTTGCTTTTACCTTGCCAATATGTACTAGCCTCCCAAAGGAATGAACTTGAAATCTTTCTTATTTACTAGTCATTCTTTTAAAAGAATTTTAAGTTTAGATTTGTCACGTAAGTCATTATTCTTTTTTAAGCATTTGTAGTTATTTCTTTCTCTGTTTTTCAGCTGGAAAGGTAGTTATGAAAAGTACCTAATTAATTAAATTTTGAGACAGTTATGAAAATTCACTTTCTTTCATAACTATAATCCTTTTTTTTATTTAATACATATGTAAAATGCATTATGTCAATACAACTATATTTGCAGTTCTCATCTGTTTCAAAATTTCTAAGAGTTAACTCTGGGGTTTTGTTGTAAGTATGTCTTTTTCTAATAATATTAGCTATCTTTCTAAATGTGGTTGTATTTCTTATAAAAGTCTAATTCCTAGGTCTGACTCCTAGTTCTGCATCATTACAATTTAAAATGGCTAATTAATGGTTCTGTTGTGTATTAATATTATTTTTAAAATGTACAAAATATTTTATAACCATGATTTCAGAGAGCACTGGTAATGCAAGCTACTCATAGTCTTTACAGGCACTCTTTTTAGCAATACTTTAAACAGCCTGTCATTTTCCAAAACCCCTTAATATCTCTTCAATGTCTTAGATTTGCAATGTGCACATTTTGTGTAGTTCAGTCACCTGTGTAAATAACAGCTTTCTCAGAACTGAAATGAGCAAATAATTAATTACTAACAGTTTTGCATAGTCAATATTTTAGTCAAACTAAGTTTTGATAAGTTTACAGAAATTTTTGAGTTTTAGACTCAAAAGCATGAAACATGAAGAGACCAAAGTACAAACAGTATCCAACAAATGCTCTTACTTTTTTTAATTTTTGTTTTGTTACTAGGCCTACAACATCTTGCTTATCACTGGACTATCTTAGTATCTAAGAAAATTGATATTTCTCTCTCATTGCATTCTTTCAAAGGTCACAGTTTATGTTATTAGTTTTTTATTTAATATGATGTCTGTAGTCAGGTTATACATTCTATGTTGTTTTTTTTTACTGAAAGCAGGAGAATTCATAGTTTTTCCAACTTCCCAGGGCTAAATTGACGAATATGAGCCAGATAGATGAAGAACTCTTCATCATTGTTTGTTGGGAGTTTAAAAACAAATCTAACTAAACAAAACCAAATAAAAAGCCTTCCCAAACCCCTCTGAAGCCCCACAGTAATTTTCTTTACATTTTCAGCTCCACTGTTCTTGAAGATGGAAATTCAATGTCATGGGAGGTTGTGTTCATAGTTGTGCTAACCTGATCTTTTTTTATCATGTGAACTTGTACACTTGAGATATTTGAAAAGAAAAACTGAAAACTGAAATTTAACCGTATTCAATAGGAAATCAACTATATGAGTAGAGTGATGTATTCTTGGTGACCTGTGTTGCTAAGAAACAAACTGCTGTCTTGTCAATTGATTAAATCCTTGTCCTCTGAGTGTTTTTACTGGAAGGTCCATTGCAATGCCCTACTCAGGCTCGGATGTTGCACATCCAGTAACCAAGAGGTCAGGCTTGTGTCTGCTTCATTCCTAACATCAGTCTTGCTTCATCTCAACTAAAATCACTCAGACATCTCTCAGTGAATATCTCGTATAAAGTTCCAGTTACTAGTACTGAATTTGCCTCATGCAAGTTGGGTTAGAACACACATGAGCACGTAGCGTATTTCTGTTATATTAGCCCGTGCACACAAAAGAAAGATTTTTAACAATGTTTTGTTTTCATATTAGATTATTGATATGTGGTCACGTAAAAAGTCTGCCACTAAAAAGTTATCCTGTCAGCATTGTTTGAACAAATTTAAACCAATAAAGTAATTTTGTATAGGATCTATTCTATGCATTGTAGTACTGCAAGCTTCTGGTGAAGTACAAGAAATTGTATGGCTAGATTTACTGCTTAAGTTCTTTTTGCCTATACTTACTGAAGAGTATTTCTAAAATAGGACCTCCTTACTCAGCTACGGATCTGATAGGTTTGTTTTCTTGTTTCACACTTTGTCTTAATTACTGTAATTTCCCTTTTTTAAACTTTGAGAAACATAGCCTTCTTCCACAGTATTTATATAAAATGTTGCTGCAGTGCATAGTTAGTCACCATCTTGTTTCCATATCCACCTTTAAACTTGTTCCCAGACCTTTCACTTTGGATCCCTAGTGCTCCCTCCGTTTCTGTGCTAGCCATTATTAGCCACTTGTTGAATTTTCAAATGGTATTTTTTTTTGCTTTCTCTCATGTTGTATTTCCCACTTGATAGGAATTTATATAAACATTCAGTAATGCCCTTATATCCCATGGCTTCTTGCTGTGACTTTTGCTTCCTGTGCTCACTAAGACAAGAACTAAGTTTCAGGAGTGTCCAACCTATGTAGGCAACATCTTTAATAGAGTGAAGATCTTCACTGCTTTTATTTTTAGCCTTCAATGGCCTGTAGAAAATAGCTTTAAATAACAGATTTTCCTCTGGGATATACCCTAAACCTGGACATCACATATGTCTTTGGATGCTGTGGTAACTGCAGCTGTGTTGTCAAGGAAACAGCCTTGTGCTCAGTAGGCAAAACCAATGAGGATTAAGCAAGGCTATATTATAGCTAAGTCCCTGTGACCTTATCAGGGATCAAGATCTGTCTGTTCTTCAGTGTGCAGGTGTCGCTCAGGAGTGAGGGTGATATGCACAGGCAAAAACATATGTGCAGTATGCCTGATGTAAGTATCAGACCTGGATTATTCTAAGAAGTGAATTCATTTCCCAGTTAGATGGATTAAAAGACTCCATTTGTGTAAGTAAAATCTTTATATGAAATTAAATAATAGAAAAGTTTCTCTGTAATCTATGAAATGAGGAAGAGAATTGAAGTATAATGAACTCTGTAAGTCTTTTTAATCTTTGTTGAAAATTCACACAAAAATATACCAGTATCAAAATACCATAATTTCTGAGGCATAAGAAACAAAGTTTATAGAACCCTGAGATGCAGAATAGTTGTCAACTGTTTCCAACACGGTGTTCTTCTTCAGTAGTAAGAAATAATTAATGTGCCACTAAAGTACACTGCAACATAGATGTATTATTTCATCCCAGCTTTTTGTATCTAAAAGAATGAAAATCCAAATGGAAGTGAGATAAATTAATGCAAGAGAAAAAGCGTAATTGCTGGGTGGAGTAGAAAGTTGAAAAAGTTATTTAAATTGCTCTTAGAAGTTAGTTGTTTTCTGCTTAAACTTTAAATTATTTTTACCTTTTTTTCTAAAGCGAAATAGAATGTTACACATTAGTTAAAGCTTTATAACAAATAAGAATGAGTGAAGGAGCGACTAAATTCTACATGCTTTGGCAGAGTCTCTGAAGTTTATTGTGGTTTTCTTTTTTATATTGTCACGTAACGTCAAAGGTGATTTAATGTCTTTCTTAATTAGCCCTAAGTTTTAATTGTTAATATAAGTGTATCAGCTGTTATATTTTTCTTTTTTCAGTATCTCTTATGTTACAGGCCTATTTAAGAAAAATTAAAAATCAATGTTAGTTTGTCTGCAGATAAGACCAGACAAACCTTTTTTAATAGTGGTACTGTCCCATGTACTGAGAAGGGAGCGACTGAAGCAAACTGTGAAATGAGACGCATCTGATTAGGATAATGATTTGACTTCTAACATTATCTTGCAAGACATTTTCTTTCTTAATGGGTTTTTTCCTTTCAGAGATTAATCTAAACCTGCCAAAACCAATAGATTTTGTTAATTTTATTATTATTTTCTGCCATCCCACTGATTATTTTTTTTCAGTTCTGCATTTCATTCTTTTTTTATACCAGTTTATTTAAAATAACTGGTGGGTTTTTTTCCCAAAATTACTATCATTACCATTTCATCAAAGTTACAGAAAAATTCTGCGTATGAGATGCTTCTTACTACAGAGAGTTCAGGCATTTTGCCTGAATGTTTAAAGCCATTATAGAAAACTTGAAATTGACTTGATTTCATTGCTTCGTTTCTGAAGCACTCTCCTAAGATATTTCTATCAGAACATTAGGGGATTAAATAAAGCAAGAGGACAGTGAAAAATTGGCCACTTCTGTGAGTTGAATATGATGTCAGCCTTCTTAACTATGCAAAATAGACAACTACGCAATAACGCGTAAATAACTACGCAATAGAAGAGTTAGAGATGAGACCGCGTTCAATACTTAAATATTTAATGCATAAATATTTAAGAACATAACAACATCAAAGTTGTTACAATACGTGCAGCAGTTAGCTTAAAAGACTGTGACTTAAGTCCTTGGAGAAAAATCCGCTATGATCCAAACATGCTTAGAGTAACAGAGCATTAATTTGCAAAGTAAAAGGATTAGGAAACACGTTGTACCTTCCCAAAATATTCTCATTCCCATTTCTTCTTTTATTATTAATTTATTACTTTCAATTTACTGGTCAGGTACAGAGCTGAATACTTTTCATAATTTATTATCTCCATCTCGATCTTCTTCCCCTCCTTGCATTTTTTTCTAATTTTGTACCAATAAATCTGTCCTTATTTTCTCTTGGACCATCCTGTATTAGAGCTCACTAGTATGAATAATCTTAGCCATTTATTACTAATTTAGAAAACAATAAGTGCAATCCAGCTTCTTTTTTTCTTTAAACCAACTTTAACAGTGTTAAATTCCTGCAAGTTACCTACTACCCTGCCACTTTCTAGGAAAATCTGTAATCCTGAACAATAATCATAGCAGCAGCAGTCTCTCCAGTTGTCTTGTTTGTGGACAAAGAGGCAGATCAGCCTCATAGAGTGAGTTGGGTGAATCCAGGACATGTCACCTCCCCTGTGCACGTGCTGTGCAACTGATCCATGAGTGCATAACAAGTCTTAAGATACTTCTGATACTGTTGATTTAAAGCAGGCCATCTGTGCATGGCCCAAACCCATGTGTCCAGGTGTTCCAACCTGTTTAATACATACCTTTTCTTCCATGTGAAATGATGGCAAATGTGATTTTCTCTTTCCATTTTAAATTACTGGTAAAACTTTGTCCTGTCTCTTCTAAATACCTTGTCCCATAGCCATTTAATTCATTTGATCAAATTCAGACATGAATTCAGGAGCAGTTGTTGGAAACATATTACTGTAAAGTCAGATTAATTCTGTAATATCATTATGGAGGAAACCAGAACTAGACCTACAGTACTCCACTCATGTCTGATTTTTCTTCCTCTTTCATCTTATATGTCTATTGACAGTGCTGTAAAATTACGAGAACAGTTACACCAAATCAAAATGTTCCCATTTGTCATATATTGACAACAAAACCGCAGAAAAAAAAGGCTGTGGAAGACCTTGGGTGCTTAGGTTGCTGTTGTCAAAGGGCTGAACAGAGAACTGTAGTTTTAATTAAAATAAATAAAAGCAAGCTCTAATTTAGTCCAATGTTCTTCTCAGATGTATTGCATGTGAATTATATACCCATAGATTATGGAACATTAATTCCATTGTTGTTATGAGATTATGTGTTTATAGGAAAAACTGTATTATTTCTGCACAGCATTGTAATATTTTGAATTTGGTGCACTGTTCATAACCCAAATATACAAATCTGTATGTTGGATGCTTTTTTTTTTTTATTTACCTTCAGACTCCTGGTGTATACGTTTAAGAGTTTAGTTTCTCATGAGGGTAACTTAGTAGCCATAAACCACTTTCTGAACAAGCTTTGATGATTGAAACACTCAACCTTGACTATGCTTATTCAGGTTGTGAAATACAAATGCTTTGGGGGGTATATTAATCAACAGATGTGTGGTTTCTTTAAAAAATAACATCAGCAATATGCTGTTGTCCATCAGTTTTAAGTCAAAGACTGTCAGCCACAGTAGCTATCTGTGAACAACTGAACATACTTGTGGTACCTATTTTTGTGTCACTGCAATAATAAGTAGCAATTGATAGACAATCCTAACAGAAATCGAGGACACTACTCAAACAACTAACCTGAAGTACCTTATGCTTTTGCAAATTACTTGCCCTGTTTTCCTGAAACTAACTACATTTTTTTCTGTAGAAAATTATGCAAAATGTTTACATCAAGATATTTGTATTCCTCTGCATACTTGGGTGCATCTTTTACTGCTGTTTGCCCCATTAGTATTTATGTTACATGTGTTTTATATACAAAAATACTCAAACAAATAGAAAAATAGCCAGCTTTAGGCTCTAAGATCTGTTCATATTAATTAAATCAATTCACTGTGAAGATTTTCTTTTTGCGCATGTATGGTTCACATTCTGATTTTTGATTTACAATCCAGTTTAAATTCGATGGAGAATCAACCCAAAACTTAAATTGTAAGACTGTTAGCACTATCTCCAGCTTCATATCCTCCTTAGTTCAAGTTGTCTGGCAGCAGCAGTAGTTAATCATATTGTCTTGAGGCTTACTGTTATCCAGCAAGCAGCATGCAAGCTCCCCTATGGCTCACTTGATCTTCCAAGAGACAGCAAATGACTTTCAAGTAGTGGGGAGTAGCTGAGTGCCTTCTCCTGTGCTTGTTCACATCTCAGCTCAGAGAGCAAGGAGGCTGCTGCAGACCCATGGAACTGTGAAGTTATAGCTCAGCACTGAGGGAAAGAGTGGCTCTCACAGCTCTCTTCTCTCTGTAAATAGTGAAGGTGTTTTGTTTCAGAACCAGAGTAGTTTGGCTTAATCACTTAATGTGGAAGCTGTGTGATACTTGCCAGAAGTGCAAGTACTACCTCATTACTTCATTTTCAAACACCTTAAGAAAGGGGGTGTTTATGGAAGCCTCAGTGCCTATTGGTTTTTTTGATCTCTTGGTAAGTGCTGTGCATTTTTCCATACTATTTGGTGAAACAGTGCAAAACATGCATATTTTCCATTACTACTTTTATTTAAAGCACCAGTGTTTCAGAAGTGACAGAACCAAATCCAGAAAATTATTAGTAGAAAAATTTAGATAAAAGGTTCAATGGATTCGCTAACGTTCTTTGCTGTCTACATTTCAAGTCTACAATCTTGATAAAACCTGAGTAAATACTGATGATGCTTCCACTGAGAGACATTACATTCTTTTAGAAGTAATAATGTTCAGCCTGAGAAAAACACACAGAGGATCATTTGGATTATGAGTTCTGCTTTTAAGGGTATTAGCAGGCTCATATCCAAGAAGATGATAGTTTCAGTGCATTTTGCTTAGAATTTATACTGAGGCACATAGTCACTAACACAAAACTGTTCTGCTTCCTTAGGAGAAGGTATTTAAGTCCTTTCAGTCACAAGAACATAGAAATGGCTGCACTGGATCAAACCTGTTCATTTTTTATGTATTCAGCCTCTGATTGGAGTTCATAACTCATTCTACAGAGAAAAAGGCAAGAATCTGTAGCATTTACAGAATAATCAGCTTACTAAAGAAAATTTCATGTCAGGTTCTCCCTGCTTGAGAGGCTTGATTTATATGAAATTACTCTGCTAAGTTGAGTGCAGTGGGGAAAATGAAGAAATGGTGAAAGCTACTTCTTAGTTCTTTTGTGTGAAGGAGAACAGTGTGACTGATAGAAAGGAAAAGATAGAGACCCATTGGCAGTGACACAAGTAGCTGACAGTGTGCCCTCAGTAGTCCATATTTGATGGATACTGCCTGAGCAAGTACAATGAAGAAATTGGGTAAAATTCAGGGTACAGTTTCAGGGAGTGGGATATGATTGTGTCTGTCCTGAGTGTGGTGAGAACCCTGGATATATCATAAGGAGAAGCAAGAGACTTTTGGGATACTGAGTGATGTTACTTACGTTTCCTGATACACAGGTTTGGTAACAGTCATAAAAGTTCTGATGTATGATATCTGAAGAGCTCTGTGTTCAGCCCCTGATAAGACAAGCACCGCAAGGCCGAGAAAAAGATGGGTTTTAACATTTCTTTTACCACATTGGAATTTACTGTTTCTGAGTCATAGCAGCCCGGTGTATTTTCATTGCATCCTTTCTAAGCTACAGATTCCAAGACTTTTTTCTCTTTTGTATTGTATTTTTTTCTGTACCTGTCCTTGTATTTTTAAATTGTATTGAAATTCCTGTCTGAATTCCTTCTGTTATTTTTGTATTCTTCCTGGGCTTTTTTTGGTTGTTTTGAGTTGGCTTGGTTTGGGTTTTTTATATAGTATTCTTTGAACTGAAATCAGTTATTACTGGTATAGATATGCCTTTGATTTTTATAGTCCTTATGAACACTGATAATATTGTCTTTCATTCTAAATCTTATGTTTTGTTTAAGCTTTTTTATTGAGGAGATGTTTTTTTGTTAGTTGGTTTCTTAGTAGGTACATTTGATTGTATCTCCAGTATATGTACAAGTAGTTGATTATTTTTTTCTTTCAGTATCCACTGGCTTCGTAGTTACCCAGAAAATTGTACTTGCTAATGTGATTTTCAAAGTACCAATGAAATCTGTCTGTGTTCTCTTGGTTGTAGAGCAGAGCTCAGACATGAAGCACAGTCAACTTGCATGTCTTGCAAGGTGTTTGTGGAGATGGAACTAGAGGTTCTTGCTGTTGCCTCGCTTAGTCATATATCTCTCCCAGTATATTCCTCTTTGCTTGAGATAATAGAATTTCAAAGATTTGAGGTTATGAACACCCTATTTAACACAGCAATGCGGTGTTTGGACAACCAGAATCACAGTTAGGCAAGCAGATACTCTGTCATCCAGTGATCCCTTTAGTCAGGTGTCTGATGTGTTCTTAAGTGTTCAGGATTGTGGTTTCAAGCCTCTTGAATTCCTTAGCCTATGATATTAGGTCTTTTTTTTATAGGTCCCACACTATTTAGTAGGGTACATTTGTTATGTACAGGGTAAATGTCTCCCTGGAATGTCTTCCAAGAATTTTCAACTAAAGTAACTCTTAAATTTTCTAAAAATATACTTATATGCAAGCTTCAGCAGGATCCAACAGAAAAAAAATAATTACTTGTGTATTTTACAGTGTACTAGAAACAAGCTGTACTTTACCCTTCTTCTGCAACTTAAACATATGCTTTTCCATTTAAAACTCCTTTCAAATATCAGACTTCAGTTTTGGCTAATACAGAAACTTACAGTGGTTAGAACAGGTGTTAGGTCTGCAGTAATGACAGGTATTAGGTAAATAGTTCCTGTTTTGCTGACTATGTGAGCCACACATAAACCTTTAATATAATCTGGCATATGTACCTGACTCTGCTGCATCACATTTTCCCAGCAAGGTTCTGTTTAAATACTCCATCTATTTACTGGCATTTTGTCCAGAAATGTGTATTGCAGGAATTTTTAAAATAAGAATTCTAATCTATTTCATAATGTTGTTGCAATTTTATTTTTATGTAGTAAGTGTTCAACTTTGGTTGCCCATACTAGAGTGTTAATGTCTTTGCTTACTTTATTTGAGCTAAAAATTCCCTCTAAATTTTCTTTTTGTTTGCATGTCTGCAGTAGATTTCTCCTGTACACTACCTTCATGAAAGGAATTGGGTAGGACATTAATGCCATGCTGGGCTGCAAATACTTGCCAAGGCATGGCAAAAATGGCAAGGTTGCTTTTCAAGATCTGCAATTCTTTGATAGAATAATTCAGTTGGAAGGGACCTACAACGATCATCTAGTCCAACTTGTTATCAGAGAATCATATAATAGTTTGGTTTGGAAGGGACCTTAAATATCAGCTAATTCCAACACCCCTGTCATGGTTAGGGACACTTTCCACTAGCTTAGGTAGCTAAAAGTTCCTTCCAACTTAGCTTTGAGCAGTGTCAGGGACAGAGCATCCACAAGTTCTCCAGGCAACCTGTTCCAGTGCCTCACCACCGTCACTGTAAAGAATTACTCCCTCATGTCTAATATAAACTTACACTGTTTCAGTTAAAAGACACTCCCCCTTTTCCTGTCACTACATGCCCATGTAAAAAGTCCCTCTCCAGCTTTTATGTACTGGAAGGCTGCTTTAAGGTCTCCTTGAAGCCTGTGCTTCTCCAGGCTGAACAACCCCAACTCTCTCAGCCTTTCCTCATAGGAGAGGTGCTCCAGCCCTCTGGTCATCCCTGTGGCTTTCTCTGGACTAGCTCCAACAAGTTTTTGTCCATAGAGCTGGATGCAGCACTCCGGGTGGAGTCTCACAAGACCAGAGTAGAAGAGGAGAACCACCTCCCTAGACCTGCTGCCCACATCATTCTTTTGATGCAGCCCAGGGCACAGTTGACTTTCTGGGCTTGCAAGCACATGTCACTGGGTCATGTTGAACTCTGCATCCACTTACAACCCCAAGTCCTTCTCCCCACGTCTGTTCTCAATCCTTTCTCTGCCCATCCTGTCTTTGTTCTTGGGATTGCCCTGACCGATGTGCAGGACCTCCCTGCGCTTGGCCTTGTTGACCTTCACAAGCTTCACACAGGCCCACCTCTCAAGCCTGTCACGATCCCTCTGGATGGCATCCCTTCCCTCTAGTGTGGCACCATGAGAGGCTGTCAGAAAAAAAAAAAACAGAGGGAGGTTTCCTCAGAGAGAATATGTTGGAAAATCAAATGTTTGTGACAGTAGTAGATCTGGAACAGAATAAAAAAAAATGAACTGTTGCAAATTGGTAAAACTAAGTGAAAAGTACTCATTGGTTTTGAAGGACCATACCTCTAACACAGATGTGCAACCTGTCTTCATTTCAGCACTTTCCAAAGCAGGTTGCTAGTGTACATGCCTACGTTCCCCTCCTTTAGCCCCGAATGTAAACTAAGTACTAGTTCTGTTTCCCACACATTTGCAGTCTGACAACACTGCAAATTAATTCAGTTCACCGTGGGAAAAGCTGCAGAACAGAACAGCCACAGCACCATAAGATAAGTGAATATTAAATGCCAACAAAACAGACAATTGTTTTAAAATGATTCCTGCAGTATCTTAGAAAAATAACAAATCATAAAAAAAAGAAGAAACACACTGAATCAATTGCATCCTGAGGTTGAGTAATCTCACAGGTACTGCTTTTGCTGAATTAATGGACTCAATGAACTTAAAGGTCATTTCTAATGAAAAGATTCTATGAGTCTGTGACTAACATTGTGCGTCTTACTTAACTATTAGGATGCATTTAATAGCATTGTGTTTCCTTTTTGCATCAATAATAACATTTGAATTGTGTCACTAGATTTCTGAGAGGGACCATTAAACAAGTAATTTATAGATGGGAAGTAATCCTCAGAATGGAACACAAGGAAGTAAGCACAGATAAGGCAGATAAAGAACAAAAGAAAATACAAATTTTTTTAATCAAGCAAAAGAATGGAAAAATATGATAACTATATGGAATTATTCTTTAAAGAAGCCATCAAGAAGCCACAATAATAAATAACAAATATAAATCTGTAACAGATTATTATTTTACTAAGTATACCTGTTTTTTATACCTGAGGAAGCAGATTATTTTCTGTTTAAACATCTTCCAAAAATAGACATGCTTTTTGTAAGATTTTTTTTTCTTTTTTTGAACCTAACAGAACAGATTGGCTGCATTGTCTCAAAGTTACTTATACTGATTTAAACCAGATGAAAATTTAGTCTAATAAATTTAGATTATCTTCATATAATACTCCCAGTTAGAATAAAAAGGAATGAAAGTCAATACACAGAAGGAGCAGAATGTAAACAAAATTTTATACTGAGTAATCATGGTATATTCATTCTTCCCTTAATAGCAGCGGTTTTAATTATATCAGACCCATAGAGTTGTCCAAAAACAAGACCTGCAGTCTTACCAATTCCATTTTTTTCTTCAGAAAAAATGAAATTCACTAAGTATTTAAAAAATATTTAGTATAAATTTGTTATATTAGACATATGAAAACTTCAAATCATCAGTAGACTCCAGTTATAAAGGGTAAGCAAATCAGTATTATCAGTAGATGGTTTATGCTTAAGACTATCAGCACATCCCAAGGAACAGATTTCATGGGGACACAGGAACCATTGGAGAGTCATAAGAACAGCAGTCAGTCTTGAATATCTTACTTGGCTGGATGGTTGAACTCAAAGAGTTGGAATCAATGTCTCAATGTCCAAGTGGAGACCAGTGACAAGTGGTGTGCTCAGGGGTCCGTACTGGGGCCAGCACTGTGTAACACCCTTGTCAATGGCATTGAAAGTGAAATTGAGGGCACCCTCAACAAGTTTGCCCCTGACACCAAGCTGTGGATTTCCTGACTGGATTCACTGAAATAATCCATTACAATATTGTAAACTTTTGCCTCAGCAGTGCACCCCTGTGGAGTTTACCTGGTTGACGTGATTGTTTGCTTCTTGCTCTTAGATTTCCTGGTCTCCCACGATATGTCACAGGCACTGTCATCGTCCTAGTCCCCCTGTCAGTATTATAGTCTTAGAAACCCTATGCTTTCCTACTTAGATGAGAAATCCCAATCCATACTGATCCTATTTTCCTTATTACTGCAGTGAACTCATTTATCTAATTTGATTCAGGTATTTTAGTGTTTAACACTACTCCTCTGTTGGAGTGAACAGTTTTTCCTATGTTTGTGTACTGAACACAATAAGCATTCCATTTAGTATTTTTGTTTCACCACGTTTTTATAGGCTTACAATGTTGTTAAAGTAACTTAAAAATGGTTGTTTGGCTTCCACCATTGTACTTATTGGTTTGTGCTTGCATGTTTTCATACCTTTGGTACTATTTTTTGAGTTACTATACCCTGTTTAAATAGAACTCTGTTCTTAATCAACCAATAAACTGAATCTTCTCATATCTGCAAAACAGTACAATTAATAATTTATTTTGCTCTTGACTTCTTTACTTGCCTTTCACTTCCACCAGTACAATATAAACTGTATGATATTACTGTCTTAAAACTGAGAATGCCTAAAAGAAAATTACCCCATACTGGGTGACTATAAGATTAAATGAAAAAGCAAACACAAAAGTTAAAGAGAAGCAATTAAGCCGGAATTGCAGAGTTTGAATGGAAAGCCACATCAATGGCTTTATGGATTGTTTTGTTCATGGATTGATGTATGTTCTGTGGGAGGAGGCTGCAATTTTGATCAAGCATGGTAGGGACAAATTAACGTTATTTTTGTAGGTGCACTAAGAAATGCAGTTATGCAGTAGATCATATGTGAGTCTGCACTTTTTTCCTGGTATCTTGAGTCACTGTTTTACACTTCCAGGAGACTGAGAAGACTATGAAGGAATAGGATTTTCAATATTAAATAATAAAAGGTCTGTACAAACAATTAGAGGGAAATGCAAGATTTTTTTCTTTGTAAGTATTTATTAATTTCCTACTTTAAACCTCCTCTGATTTTCTAGGCATTTGTAGATGCCATTTTCATTGAGGGTATGAGGCTATACTCATTAAATGCTACAGAGATTTTCACTCTCAATCTTATTTTGCATGCTTGGTAGTACTTTAGATCTGAAGTAATGAGGAACCACACACTTCATGTTTTGTTATTTTAAACTCAGAGTGTCTGAGAAAGACAACTTAGATTTTAGCCTGTTTCTGGATGCATAAAACCCCTTTTCCATTACATTCATGCACAAAGTTTCTGTTTATATATCACTCTTTGGCTTGATTACAGCCTTCTGGAAATTATTTTGATTTGCTTTCCTTATTCAGTGGAAAGGTAAAGGCATTCAGAGAAGGATTTTTGGTTGTGTTTTTGGTCTGTTTAATAACAGATGAAAACATCAAAACAAGATCTTGACAGAGATAGGAAAGAAATCAAATTACAAGAATTTTCATTATAAATAGATGTCTAATTACAATGCAATAGCCCTTGAATTTATGTAATTACACATACTCAAAAATCTCTGTGTCATCGCCATAATGAAAAAGCCATCATTTCTGTTCAAAAGCACTTCAGAAAGCAAAATTAAGTCTGCCAGCACATTCAATTTGTCCATCTTTCACAAAAATTGTATCCTATCTTCAGAAAGGAAATTGATGTTCTGTCAAAAGCAAAATAGTTATAAGAATTTCTCAGAAACAGGAGCAGAGTTCTCATCACTCCTTCAAATTAAAATTGTAAATATTTCTCTTCCCCCTTGCTCCCTCACCTGTTTCATTTCATGAGTATGTAGGCCCCTGACCTTGGCCTGATGGACAAGGAAGTTAAAACTGCAAACACTTAGTATTTCTTTCCACACATCAGGGAAATGGTGTTAGGAATTTTAAATGGATGAACAGCTTAACTAATATTTAATTTATAAAAGGTATAAATGTATGCCATTTTATGGTAAACACTTAATAATATGAAATTTTTTTTTACTGTCAGTAAAAATCTGAAATACTGCAATTAGAAGAAAAAAGATTGATTGTTTGTACATATTAAAACACATGTTTAAGTATATGTTAGGATTTATTTTATTTGGTTACAATTAATAAACATTAGTAAACATGAACCTTGAGACTGGTTATACCCTCCATGCTCCCTGAGCTATTCATTCTAAATCCAGTTTCCTGGGCTTCAGATCATAAACAAGGCTGCAGTTTCGTCTGCAGTTATGTGCATTCCACATATCAGGTTATAAACTTGATTAGAGAAGTAAAATTGAACAGAATGTGGAAGTTGCCAAAAATTATTAATGAAAATTGGCAGGAAAACTAAAATTCCTTTTGAATTAAGCATGTAGGGTAGGTGTTCTGTAGATACATTCACAATATTTTTGTTGACTTACTGACCTTAATATCCATCCTAAGATCCCAGTAAGTATGATCAGCAGTAAATTGTGTTGTAAGAAGACAGTTAAATTATCAGGCCATATTACCTAGCAGTGATTTATTTAATTCTCGTTTGGACTTTTCTTTCTATCTTTTGTGCTCTTTGAAGACTCCTACATAAACAATAGAAAGTGTGTTGGCATTACAGCTTGTATTTCTTTCCTACTACAATATATAACTTTTGATCCATCCTCAGTCTTTCATTACTGTTCTATTACTAGAAAGTATAACCCCGTGTCTGATTCATAGTTTAGGTCCAAGGCTAAAGTTCATCAAGATGAACTTTATGGTGGTTGGGGGGAAGATTCAAATCACTGCAATTCACAAAAAAAAGGGCTGGGTGACCCAGTGGACATGAGTGAAGTCTTCATATTCCATGGGACCCAATGTGGCACATCCCAGAGTTCTGAGAGAATTGGCTGATGTAGTTCCCAAGCCACTCTCCATGACATATAAAAAGTCATGGCAATCGGGTGAAATCCTAGGTGATGGAAAAAGGGAAACATTGTACCCATCTTTAAAAAGGGTAGAAAGGAGGACCCTGGGAGCTTTTGACCTGTCAGCTTCACCTCTGGGCCTGGGAAGGTCATGGAACGGATTCTCCTGGAAACTGTGCTAAGGCACATGGAGGAGAGGGAGGTGATTCGGGACAGCCAGCATGGCTTCACCAACCTGGTGACCTTTTGTGATGGGATGACTGCATCAGTGGACAAGGGAAGGGCTACAGGTGTCATTTATCTGGACTTCTGTAGAGGCTTTGACAAGGTCCCTCCCAACATCCTTCTCTCAAAATTGGAGAGATATGGATTTGATGGGTGGACTGTTCAGTGGTTAAGGAATTGGCTTGATAGTTGCAACCAGAGGGGGGTAGTCAATGGCTCAGAGTCCCGATGGACATCAGTGACAAATGGTGCCCCTCAGGGGTCTGTATTGTTATTTAATATCTTCATTAATGACAAAGTAATTGAGTGCCCCCTCAGCAAATTTGCAGATGACACCAAGCTGAGAGGTGTGGTTGCCACACCTGAAGGACAGGATGCCATCCAGAGGGATCTGGAAAAGCTTGAACAGTGGGTCCATGGGAATCTCAGGCAGTTTAACAAGATGAAGTGCAAGGTCGTGCACCTGAATCAGTGCAACCCCCAGTATCAGTCCAGGCTGGGGGATGAGCAAATGAAGAGCAGCCCTGCTGAGAAGGATTTGGGTGTGCTGGTGAGTGAGAGGCTGGACATGAGCCAGCCATGTGCACTCACAGCCCAGAAAGCCAAACCTGTCCTGGGCTGCATCCAAAGCAGGGTGGGCAGCAGGTGAGGGAGGGGATTCTGCCCCTCTGCTCTGCTCTGGTGACACCCCTCCTGGTGCACTGCATCTAACTCTGGGGTAGAATTCAATGAAAGCCCTTAAATGCCTATAAGGCACTGAACACAAACTGGTTTTCTTTACAGATGTGCTTCTTGCACCATACTGTTTGTTAATGCAGACAGTATATATAGATGCGCCATTTTCTGATGATGGTAATTAATATGTCTTCATCCTCAAATATTGAAAACTCATACTAGTATATTGATAAGTTGTCAAAATTATTCAGAATTTAGAACGATGCTTTAAATGCATTTTAGAACATCTACTTGATATAAATTTGTGATTTATGAGTACTGTGGCTAAGAATATTTTTAAGTCAAAATTTAGCTGTGGACAAAAGATAAAAAATTTTTTGCTTTTACAACATTTTAGTGGTCTACTTAAAAAAAAAAAAAGTAGTAGAATTAGAATTCAGTGAAAGCTCTTAAATGCCTATAAGGCACTGCTTGTTTGCTTAGGTGTGAAGCTTGATAAGCTCTTCTTTCTTCCTGAAAGATTGTTTTCCTTCTGGGTTAATTACATAGATAGATAGATATTAGATGTATATATTTGACATATATATATATATATATATTTTGTGTATTACTTCAGAGGTATTTAGGTAGTCTATTAGGGCCATGTTATATTTTGTTTCAACCTATATATCTGAACACAAGTTGTTGAATATTCAGGATCACATAGGAAGAAGGAGGCAAAATGAAGTAGCACACAGGATTTAAACAGCCATTATACAGATTCCAAAGTCACCATCAAGACCCACCGTAAAAGCTACTGAAGCCAAAAAATTCTTAATGAAGAAAAGCAGAGGTAATTACTAGCTATATTCTTTTAATATTAACTATATTAACTCAAAAAATCATGATTTCTGGGAACATTTATGCTTACAAATACTGTACTTGCAGCATCCAAAAATTGCACATATATAACTGTTAGAATGATATAGTAGACTCAGCCAGTGAAAATTGTGCTGAATATTTAAATGATCATAATTCTGCATTTGTTTCTTGATAAAGATTGTTTTGATGTAAGAGAAAGTTCTTATTGAATTTAAACCATAGGTAAGTACTAATTTGACTACTGGATGCTAGGCTGCATCCAAAACAGGGTGGGCAGCAGGTTGAGGGAGGGGATTCTGCCCCTCTACTTTGCCCTCTTGCAACCCCACCTGAAGCACTGCATCCAGCTCTGGGATCCCCTGCACAGGAATGACATTGACCTATTGGAGCAAGTCCAGAGGAGACTACCGAGTTGAGTAGAGGAATGGAGCAGAGCACCTTTCCTAGGAGGAGAGTCTGGGAGAATTGGGATTGTTCCGCCTGGAGAAGACTTCAGAGTGACCTAATTGTAGCCTTCCAGTACCTGAAGGGAGCCTTCAGGAAAGATGGAGAGAAACTATTTCCAAGAGCATGTACTGACAGGAAAAGGGGAAATGGCTTCAAACTGAAAGGCAGTAGGTTTATGTTAGAGATTAAGAAAAAATTCTTTACTGTGAGGGTGGTGAGGCACTGGAGCAGGTTGCCTAGAGAAGTTGTGGATGCCCCATCCCTAGAAGTGTTGAAAACCAGCTTGGACAGAGCTCTGAGCAATTTGGTCCACTGAAAAGTGTCACTGCCCACAGCAGGGGGGTTGGAACTAGGTGGTCTTTAAGGTCCCTTCCAACCCAAGCCTTTCTATAATTCTATGATTTAGTCCCCGTAGATAGGCCCATAGAGGGTGCGTGCTTTTGTCTGTGATGATAAGGCTTAGCTACTTTTCTTTTTTTAATAAAATTAGTTTTGGGTTTTTTTTCTGAATTTTTTTGCTGTTTGATTTTTTTGCTACAACTCCTTCCCACTTGTTCTGTGATAGCAGTTCTTCAAAGTGTGAGTACTTACAACAGCCTACCCAGAGTCTTTGTAGTCGGGGAGGAAATAGTCACTTCTCAGAGAAATTTGTCTTATCGTTTATTTAAAACATGTAAGATGGGTCACATTCTGTAAGAGCCTGTTTCTTTTCACTGACTGTATAGAGACCATATATAGCTCAGCTACAAGCTCAGCTATAGGCATCTGGTTAAGTGAGGTTAAATTTGACATTCTGAAAGTGTTGTCTCATGGGGAATGCACAATCGACTCAAAGTTCAGCTCAGTTGGAGCCATTAAGGTGGGAACATTACTTCCCTGTTCCAAAATGGGCAAGTTACAGCCACCTTTCTAGTGTGTTTTTTACTTGAGTTGAGTGTTTTTCTGCCCTCTATTCCCAGCAGTACTTTCACAATTGGTCCTTCCAACTACAGATTTCTCTAAATCTCTGGATTTACTTTTCTTATGTTTATTAAACAAAAATCTTTTGCCTTTGTATGTTTTTTCCCTATATGTATTACTAGATCCTGAAACTTTGGTACAGGCTCTGATTTAATGATTGAAAAGTGTTCTTCGTCTTTAAAATATGCTAATAAGACAAGGTTGCCTGAAATAGATTTAGGCTCATTAACAACTTTCCAGGGCAGGAATGACAAATCCCCTATCTTGTTTTTCTTTCTCCAGTTCTGGCCACAGATTTGTATTGCTTACCTTGCACATGAGCATAGCAGCTCGGTAAAATGTCTGAAAGCTATCTTGGGAAAACCAGAAGCTGTTTAACCCATTAAATCTTAAGATTAGAGATGATCTGGATGTTGTATCCTGGACACTGAGAGAGAGTGCAGAAACTGTGTTACTGAGGGTTGGAAGGATGGAACTACATCAAAAGCAGGAGGAATAAGGGAAAACTGAGGATGCAAGACTTCTCTCTTGCAGCATTGTTAGACTGTACTGTCCACTCATAAAGTGTACTGTCATCTTCAGATTTAGTACAGCTGCTTTTCACTAAATAGAATCACTGAAGTTCATTTTACTGTAATCTGCTGGTCCTTATTCCAGTATCAGAATGTATACCTGTGTTTTAGCCCCCAAATTCTTATTTCAGGTGTGATTTGTGAGATTCTATAGCTATTTTAAACTATTACATGTTCATCCTCTATTATTAGGTAATTTAAATGAATTGATCTTCTAACTAGGTCTTAAAAGACACTAGTAAGGTGTACTTGACATAAGAATGTTTATGTTAATGTTGAGCTTTGTCAGTGATATGAACTTAATTCAGTAGTTTTCAGTTATGCGAATATAGTGAGAAATTGACTATTATTAAGAATTGTCTCATTCATTGGCTTTTCTTCACCTCTGTAAATTTTGCTGCAAACTGGCTAAAGGCTGTTATAAGAATTGAATGAATGGATATAGAACTATACACAAAATCTTACTATTCCTAGTAGGTTTAAAAAGAGTTAAAGAAAATATCAATTTTTCCTATTAAATGAGGAATAATATATTGTGATATTATTCTACATAAAGAATTTTTAGGTCTAAGATAAAATCACTGTCTCTTAAATTGCTACAGTAATAAGGACTACTTAATCTCTTCATGAAGTATTTCTAAAAATTCTAATTGAAATGCCACAAAATTATGAAAAATAGGAAACACAAAGGAATCTTCTAGATAGGTTCATAGTATTATGCTGAGGAGATTATTTTAATTTGTTATCAGGTATTTCTTTCCGACTTATTTAGTCTCTTCAAGAAGAAGCAGAGGTAGAAAATCTTTCCTCAATAATGCCAGCTTTTTATCTATTTTATGGAAAAGTAGAAGATTTCAGTCTCCAAACTGATGACTAAAATTGCAAACCCCATAAGAGATAATGAAAACTCTATGGAAATATTCTTCCTGTGATTATGATGATTTATAGTACAGTTTGTTTCTGAAAGAATATGATTGTTATAAAAGGATATGGTTGTTATAAAACTGTTTCCATTGGGTATTTTCAGGATTTTTATTTGCATGTTAAAGTCTGCAAATGTCAACAAAGAAATAAGCATTTCTGATCATGACCGTAGTAAAATGAAGACACTTCTTTCCCACGTGCTGCTCAGTGGAAACTTCCTTCCTCAGTGGAATCCTTAAATGCGCAGGTGTTCTTTTATGTACCAGTTTGGCTGTTACTTCTTTGACGTGACATCAGTAGATTAGCAGTAATTCAGAAATGTTTGTTTCCATTGCAAAGAAATACTTTTGTTCTGCATTTAGGGGAAAATACAGGATTTGCATTTGGTGCTAGGTCTGTTCATGGGCTTTTGGTTGAGCAAGCTTTTTTAGTGCATCTGATATGCTTAAAGTTGTACATTTGTAATTTCTAATTCCGTTTTCACCACTGTGGTATATAACGTTAGGTAACAGTGACTACATGTAATGAAATACTTGTACAAACTCATCTTCAGGTTTCAAAGAAGATATATCTGTCTTTTATTTCTGGTGCTATCTCGAGGCCCTATTGATGGTCACGGACATGCTGCAAAAGCAGTGTTTTTTCAGCAACACAGTTTTTGACCAGCAGAGGCTTTGGTTGGAAAAGAAAACAAAAGTGTTGATCATGTTGCTATAGCCCTTTCCACTGTAATTTCTGGATTCAGTAGTGGTCTTGCTCTGTTGACTCAAACAGGAAATTTGGCTGCAATGATACAAGTGAGTTAGGCTTGGTTCAAATTGATTCCACTTCTTATTTATCCAGAAACTGCATGCGTGTCACTTAGTTCATGAAAAACATACTTATTCTAGCTAACTGTGAGAGAAACATGATGAATCGGTTAACCAGAGCCAAAAAAAACAAGGAGGGCTAAATACCAGCAGCAGAGGAAAAGGAGCAAGCTTGGAAAGTCATCAGTGCTTAGTCTGGCACATAGAGGGTCTACATATACTCATAAGTAAAGCTGTACTTAGAGCAGTAAGCTAAACATGGGGAAAGTGAAGTTGGTAGGAAGGGATCTGGAGGTCAAGAAAAACTCAAGAGTTCAACATCTAATTTTAATTAAGTGATTTCGTGATTGGTTGGAATTAAAATCCAAGGTGCTGTGTATGTTAATGAGAATGTGATTGCATGCAAATGCTCTTGAGATATTGTCAATAACTGCTAATGGTTAATTATGCCTGAGAAAAGTTGGATGCTAGTAGCTGTCTTTTTTAAGTGTCAAGATCATGACTCCATTTTCTACTTCAAAAGAACTGTTCATCTAATCTTAGGAATCAAGTGTGAATGCGAATTGTTATATACTTATTCATACAGGAAAGATTAATGTGAATTGGTGTTTCTGGGTCATTCTTTCCAATGCAAAAGGGATTATTTTTGAAGGAGGTAGCATTTTAACTGTACAGAACTACTTTAGAGGCCCTTTTAATTAAGGGGGTGGAGATCAGTGAGAGGTGGAAGATCTCAGTCTTTCAATGCTAAAAGCTTTCTTTGGTTCACTCAACTTTGAACACACACATGGACGTTGAATCCATTGTCCAAACTATTACTCTGGGGACTGGATAATTGAGCAACCAGTGGCCAAAAGACAGTTTGTAACATAATGGTAAAGTTGTACTGGCTGCATAAATAACTATGGAAAACTCACCAAGGATGTATAATTCCTGTTAACGAGTTCTTATATCTGTTCTCTCTCGATGTTCTATGAGTCTGGAGAACTTGGAAATCATGTAACTCAGAAGTACACTTACCTTTTCTTCCCTCTAAGTGTTCCCAGGTTTGCTGTTCTGGTCACTTTATGTAATTTTCCCAGTTCTTTGTCACTTAATTCATCAGCTGTGCTGTTTCTTTGAGGTATTATGCTATATTCTTTGTCTCATCCGGTCTTACTGAAGAAATCACAAGTCTCACTGGCAGCTACTCATTCTCTTCTTAGATTCTGTGTTTGGTATGGTTACTTTTATTAACTGCCAGCTGCTTGACCTGCAAGCGGCCAGGTGGCAAAATTGGCTTTTGCTTGGGACTAAACTATCTATGATTAATTGTCTCTCAGTGACAGTTGTTCACTGGGGTAGAAACTGCCACCTAACTTACTCCAGTTTCCATATTCATGTACAACTTGTTTCCTGGTTTTGTTACACTCTTTCTTTTGACAGTGCTGTACATTTAATATGCATGGTTATTCTTATTTCAGCTACGTTAAGATAGAATTGAACACTCAAATGAAAGTATAAAAGTAGACTACAAATGAAGAAATTACAATGAGTAGCCAAAATCAAACCTTCTCTTTTTATTTCTTTGTTTGACATTTGGGTTGAATGTATCTCAAGGTCTTGGTTTTGTAATCTTTCTACATGCTTTTCTGTTTCAACAGGCTAAAACTGTTAAGATTTCTAATACACAACCTGGATTAGGCTTTGCATTAGTAATTTTACAGTCATTTTTCTATTTCCATGTTGCCCAGCTAAAATAAAGAGTTACTTTAATAAAACTGTGAATCAATCTCAGAGAACTCCTTATATTTTTGAAGAGTTTGAATTGAGGGAGGTTTTTTTTATCCAAACAAAGACTATTGGAAGTTGTGACTCCACTGAGAAAGAGTTTAACCTTTTAAGTAATCGGATTGAAACCAAAGCTCCCCAATGTTTATCTTAATTAGTTAATACATGTTAAATGACATGCTGTCTGGCATATGTCACCTAATACGTCAGGTTGGGATTCTTTAAAAATCACCAGCTCTCCTAATGTCAAAGGGCAAACATTTTCTTTCAGTTTCGTGACTTTCATTGTCTTGTCCTGTGATATCATGGTTTCCAAGTGTCATTTGAGACTGCCTGCAATTTTACCTTTAATGTTAAGGTGGAAGAAAAAATCTTCTTAGTTCCTCAAATAAATCATAACGAGCTAAATTAAATCTAACCCCAAATCTTTTTCCCTTTACAAAATATCCTAAAATTCAGCTCTTAGAGACATAGTGATGGAGGTAGAAGCCAAGATCCATTTCTATCAACACTGCAGATGATAATAGACTGACCAACACTTTTACATATATTGTGCATCTATCATTTGCAGCAGCCTTTCCTGTTGTTGCTTTGTTTAATACCATAACAGAGTGCATACTTAATAAGTAGGATTTTCAGGAAAGTGTGATTTTCTCCATAGAGAAATTAATCATATTTTTCTTACTTAAATATAAATGAGTTTTGAGTCTTTTCTAGAGCATTGTTTTGGTGCTTGGAACAATTTTAAAGGAAGCTGAGGGCGGCTCATCTCCTTTTAACATTTTGTTCACTATTGAAAGCGTATGCTTCTAATGTACGTGTGTGTGTTACATGACTAAAATTAGATGGGATTAATTAGAGTCTTCTTTTTCTTTTTCCAGTGGGCAGCGTGGTATGTTTGTCAGACACAAAGGATTTGTAGGGGGAAATAAGAATATTGTAATAATAGATTAGGCTGCTAATAAGTGATATCGTAAGTACTGGCACAGTTTTTCTGAGGATGATATGGATGTATATGCATGTTTGCATGCATACTCTGATCACTGACTATGTCTTGAGCAGTGCACAGCTCATTCTGTAATCAGATTATTACTTCAGTCGTATTACAGTAGTTTAAGCTCTGAGGGTATTCCCTTAATCCCCTTCCTTTAGGGTGCAGAAAAATGGCAAGTAACAATAATGAACATTAGGCTCAGGGGATAGTCCCTTCTCTCCACCCCCATTTCTGCAGCTATAGAGTTAAAAATAATTTTGCTTGAGCATACAGTACAAAGAAATCGAACACTGGAACTTAAAATTCACAGTTTTCTCTGCTGCCCTTGTAACTGTTTAGCCCTATTTTGCCAAATAACAATTTGGACACATAGGAAGGTTACATTCATAGAATCATAGAATCATTAAGGTTGGAAAAGACCTCCAGTCCAAACTTAGACCAAATACCACCATGTCCACTAAACCATATCAGAAGTACCATGTCTGCTTGTTTTATGAACACTTCCAAGGATGGTGACTCCACCACTTCACTGCAGAGCCTAGTCCAATGCTTAACCACTCTTTCAGTGAAGACATTTTTCCTGATATCCAACCTGAACCTCCTTTGGCACAACTTGAAGCCATTTTGTCTTGTCCTGTCACTTTTTGTCTGGGAGAAGAGACCAACCCCCACCTGGCTACACCTCCTTTCAGGTGAACGTAGAGAGCAATAAGGTCCCCTGAGCCTCCTGTTCTCCAGGCTAAACACCCCCAGCTCCTTCAGCCTCTCCTCATCAGATTTACATTCCAGATTCTTCCCTGGCACCACTGCCCTTCTCTGGACACACTTCAGCACCTCAATGTCTTTGTTGTGGTGAGGGCCCCAGAACTGGGGGCTTTGAGGTGTGGCCTCACTAGTGCTGAATACAGGGAGGATGATACCAGCCTTAGTCCTGCTAGCTACACTGTTGCTGATCCAAGCCAGGATGCCACTGGCCTTCTTGATCACCTGGGCACACTCTGGCTCATGTTCAACCTCTGTCCACCACCAGACCTGCAGGTCTGTTGCTGAAAGATGCAAACTAGCAGGCAGTAAAGTATCGTGACTTACAGATTATTGTACTTTGTTAGCATGTGCAGCTTTGATATTGTATAAAACACCATTCCCAGTTTAATAGTCATAACATATACTTACAAAAGTAAAATACTTGTTTATTCTTTCCAGTATATACTCTAAGTACAGTATCAGTAGACTTAAGTTTCAGCCTTTCTGCCAAGCAGTCATTATGGCTGCATCTTTTTTAGTAAATTAAGTGTGCCCAGGAATACTGTTGTGGAGGCCAACTGATATGAAATACAATGTCCGTACTTTTAACTTGTCTTGCCCTTGAAAACACTGTAGTTGCCTGCAGACCACCTACTGGGACTAGCCTCTTGTGCAAAATCCAGATTTGTATTTGGATCTGCAGTTCTTTGGAAGACTAGCAGATGACTTGGACCAAATCTGTGTCAGGGACCATTCAAAAAATTTAACAGTATAGCTAATCAGGTTCCAGTGGGAGATGTTCCTAGGTACACATTTAGATTTACACATCCTAGATTTACAGGCAAGTATATAGTCACTGCAGCTAATACATTGTAGTTTCAGATTATAAAATTCAAGGTGACCTTGTTAGTGTATGAGTAATATCTGTTGTGGTTTTGAATCACGCTGAAGTGCACCTTTTAGATGCTGTTGCTGTGTCTACTGATTTCTCCAATAACTTGAGATTCTGAGGAAAAAATAATTTCATATATTTCATTTGCTGCCTTCAATGTAAATAGAATTGACAACTTTTACTGACACATTTAGAAAAAACTACAGCACCCAGATTTTTTGTGTATGTTCTTCTAAGTTTCAATGGGTGTGAATGAATTTACCTATCCATGGTGCTTTCAAATAGATTAGCAAATATATTGTGAAATGTTTTGATTTTCATCATCATCTCAGTAATTGTGCAATGTGTAACAATCTCTGCTGAATCTTGACTGAGGAACAAAACATAACCTCTCAGTTTTGGCAGTACTTATTTTAGGAGATTTGTACATTAACAAAGCGAATATTAAGCAATATTATAACTGGTACCAGACAGGATTTGGTGATGGGTAGATACCTGTCAGCTTACAGAGAATATTCCTTTATTTAATCCTTGGACAGTCTTTTTGGCAGATCTGTAATGGAAATTAAGTACAACTTTACACAGAGTAACTTTTCCAGTTCAAGAGCTGCAGGATTACTTCACAGCATCAAAACCACTTTAAAAACTTGAAAGTGTAATGTATTGGTGGGGTTTATGAATTTTTTAGGCATGAAGAGACAGTGGAAGATAAAGGTGCTGACATTTCTTAATAGTTTTTAAAGTGAACAAGAATGTAAACAATTATCATGATGAGGGTCTAGTCAACAAAATTAAGCTAGAAAGAGTAAGAAAAACAAAAGTTCTGATGAGCAACTAGTAGAATCATCCACTATCACTGGTGGTAATGAATGATTTTGATTACTGATTTTGATGAAAGGAATTCAGCAAAATAAAACCACCAGATTCCAAATCAGCAGACTTCAACTCTGAAATGTAATATGTAATATTTCACAGTAGGAAGGCCTAAGAGAAGACTAAAGGAAAATGTGCATCACCTTAAATACGATACGCTCTTATACTGACTACACACTACTCCACTGCAGAGGATGTACAGTGTAGAAATCAATAGCCCAGGTAAATCATAAGTTCTTGTTTGACCTCAAATACAAGAAGTAAGCACAGAGAAAGCAGAAGTTAGGTCAAATGGCAAAAGCTGAGTAGAAGATAATTATTAAAAAACTCAGACCAATCCAGCACACATGGGGGAATCAAAAAAAAAAGAAACCTGAAGTTAATGGCAGTATATAGACAGCCACTGTCTATATAGTGGCATATAAAATGAACCAGTGACAATTCTCTATCCTCAAGAACATGTGGTGCCACACATTGCATATCCATATGGGTAAATTCTCTGTCCTCCATAACAGTATAACTTTGTCTCATGCTGCCTGTAGGGAACAGTAAGTGGTTCATGCTTCTTCCAAAATGCTCCACTGCATCCAGGGAGAGCACTGATTTGAACAGGCTAAAAGTGGACCAGGAGTGTGCTGTTAAATAGGTTGAACAGATGAATGCTTGGGCTTGAGCTTGGGCCATGACCGTATTTTGTTTACCTCGGTAAATGTTCCAGTGAGTCCTATTCACACTTTAGTGTAGAATGTTTTTGTTTTCCTTGGGGAGAACCTTACATGCCTTGCCTATCCTATCCCTCGAGGGACCATTTCAATACAGCACATTTATCTTCCTAGGTTTAGACTCTGTTTAAATCCTCTGAATAGGAATTAATCTTCCTTCACTTAATAACACCACTGGGTCTTAGTTTTCTTAAAAACCAAGGTTATCAACTTCCCAAGCACAAGACATGACATGAGATGTGACTAAAGGGGGACAATTTTTAAAATGTAAAATGCCTCTCTGGTACAATAAGAGCAGTAAGAGAAAGAACAAGACAATTTTAGTTTTCTAGCAAGTGGAAAGGCCAGAGATGCAAATTATCTTCCATTAAAGAAGTCAATTTCAGTGAGCTGCTGAATGCTGTTAATACTATACTGAAGACCTAATGGTACTGTTTAATTCGGAAGAGAAATAAAACATAATCAACTACTTGACTATAAACATCACAAAGGCAACAAGGAGATGAGTAACTTAGCAGCATTGTCATGAACAAACGAGTCAAACCAGTTCGATTTTTTTTCTCTGGGAGGGCAGTGGGTCTTAGAGGAACAGTAACTATGAGATATCTTGTTTTTGAGAAAGCCTGTAAGGAATAGGCTGTATCCTGTATCTTTTTATGCTGTATTGCCTGCCATTTTCATACACCAGCAGGGAAACATGGTCAGGATAAATTTATGTTAGGTAAAAACACAACTAGTTGGAAAATCAGAACAGAGGCAGTTATCAATGGTTCAGCATCAAAAGTTTGTAACAACTGGGGTTCTATATGCATCTGCCCTGTATCCAGTACTACTCAGGATTTTTATTAACAAACATTGGCTTGAAAGTAAATAAATTAAAGCAAATTGGTGTGTTGGAGCTGCAACGGTAGGTAATCCAAAATAGATTTTAAAAATTGAAATTATGCTATGAAAAAGAGACAATATTAGAAGAAAGGATGGAAAGTTATGAATTTAGGAAGGAAAAAGAAGCCACACAGTAATAAGATGGGGAACAAGTAAATACTGATTCTGCAAAAATAAGAGGAGCCATAGACTGTAGCAGCTCACAAGCTGAGCAAGAATTGTCTGTTGAATACTGTTTGTGTTTATCACTTCAAGAATCTGAATGTGAAATTTGTTCGCACATTGAAACCATAGTTTCTTTGCAGAAGAAAAACTTTCTGCTTTGCCATACGTTTCAGTTATTCTTTGCAGATAAGCATGATTTATCTGAGTTAGACATATGGCTACTTCCTGGTTTACTAGGAAAAACTACCATTTGTCAGAAGAGCATGGATTATGTCAGATATTAAGAGAAGTATAGTTCCTAAGATGTGTGTTTTTACTTCTGTTCTTCAGCAATGTTAATGAATAAACTGAAGTACTTAATTCATTTTTCGGAGTTTTTGTTTCAAGAATAGAATAATTTCAGAGAATCTATTAGAAAGCATCAAGGGTTTGCCAGAAATCCAGAGAAATCTATGACAAGAGAAAATCTTGAAATCTGTGATCTCGAGAAGATAGGAGAATGAAAGTGGAGGTATATGGTAACAATTTTCACATATTTAAAAACTGTTGCAAAAAGGGGCAGGTTAATCTGGGTTAAGCACTTTATCTGTGGTGCACAGAGCAAACAGTACTAGTTCCAACTCACAGAATGGGTGATTTCTTTTATAGCAATATATTTTGAAACCATCTGGATTTTGCTGCATTACTCAGTTAAAACTGCTGGGTTTTACCACAACGGAGACTTCTTGTCCTTAACTTTCTTGTTCTTTTGCATTTTGATGATTTCTCTTTAGCACCTACACCACTGCATTTTAATTTGAATTTATTTTTCTTTCGTCTGTGATTGCAACCTCTGTCACACAGCTTTCCATTACAGTGAGCTTCGGGGCAAAGAATCTTCTATTGCAAACTGCTGGAAGCTTTCAGTAAGTTGGATTTTGAATCAGCAGAATTCATTAGCTCTTGTATGCTGAGGCAGCCTTCTTTTCTGTCTCTTCAGAAAGTGTATCTGTTGGTGCATTCCAAAATAATGTGCTTGTATTTCACTGTTCTTCATGTGTAAAATTCATGTTTCCTGTGAATGTTTCTTCAACTTACTGTTCAGATTATTTTCTCCAAATGTAAATAACTGATGACTGCGTTGTTTCAATGGAAAGATTCTGTGGTTTCTTCGTGAGCTCAATCGAACATTCGGGCCTCTCAAGTAGCCAACTCTCCATGGTCTCTCCAGTATCCAGCCAGACTTAGGAACACTCTAGTACTTGACTCCCAAAACTTTTATCATAAAATTAAACTATGCAGAAAAATTACTTTAGGCTATATGAAATGTCTCAATTAGAAGCAGAAAATTAAGGAAATTTGCATTAAAGTAAAATGCAGCAAAAAGTGCTATTGTCCACTGAAATGCAATGAGTTCTACTTGCAATATTCTGAACATTTTTGTTACCATAGGCTATACAAAAGCACAAAAGTATTATGTGTCTTTATTTTTGCACCGTATTTTCTTGTATTTCTTTGAATTTCAGTACTCTTTAGCTTTGTTTTTTCCTCAGGTTTAATTTTCTCTCTGTTTACTCAGTATTCAGTTGTTTCAGTCAGAATTCTATTCAGGGCATGTTTGATGTTTTTTTTGTTCAATAATGGCTGTATTGATAGAGAAAAGTTGTAAACTGCTTAATACTGATCAAAGCAAGAAGGTGAAAATTGGGTCACTTTTAATAAACTTGTTAATAACAAGGTTTGTTACTAAGTAAACAAGGATTCTGCAAGGAAATAAGGATATATAAAAATAAATATGTGCAAGGATCAGTTATTAAAATAGAGCCCCAGAATCAGAAATTTGCTGTAGACAGAGGTAGTACCTGCAGTATGCTACTGACATACATCATCCTTTGCAATTAATCCTCGTGGGACACACAAACATACAGTTACACAAAAACATCGCAGACCCCACACAATACACTGTGAAAGTACATCAAGGGACAGTTACAGCCAAGTGCTGCCAGTGTTTGAATGAGAGCTCCCACCAATTTTTGTCCTTGCAGAGAGCTGAAGGATAAGGCAGGCTACTAGTTTGTTTTCACATTTAGGCAGAAGTATTTTTTCACAACTGCAACTTAAGAAAGTTGGCAATTTCTTAAAGGAACAAGATGAAGGGCACCCACACAAATTACTCTTGAGCAGAAGAAAGACAGGCAGTTCAGTAAAAGACCAATTTGGCTAAATCATGAGTTTTTCAACAAAATGAGTCTGAAAAGTGACCTGAGAGATTCACATAAAAGATGGAAAATAGGTCAAAAGCTAAATAGAAAATTAATAGCATATGCATGTAGAGGTCAAATCCAGCATACCAAGGTGCAGAATTATATACAACTAGTTTTTATTTTCTCTGCTTCATTGTCTGAAAAGCCAATGTTATTTCACCAAATTATTTCTGTTACCATTTCATTAACATCCTTAACTTTTAAAAGTTGCCACCTTTTTCCTTGAAAATGGCAGTGTATGCATGAGAAGTATAAAATAATTCTCAGCTAGTAAATGTCAAAAAAAAAGTAAAAAATGTGAGACTAATATCCTGAGGGGGAAAATTGTTCAAGGGCTTTTTTAAAAAAAATTGCTGCTTAGTATGATCCAATGTGGTTCACAAATATTTTTCTTGAAATAAAAAATTAAACATTATTAAACAAGGCTTCTACATGGAAACCCCTGAATTATCCTGCATTGTTTACTGAAGAGCATTGTATTGAATAGTCACTTCAGACAACCTGCAGGAAATGAAAAGACCGTGAGCAGAATTTATGGGAGGAAATATAACTTCTATCAAAATCTCCCACTGATGTTAGAACCATAGAAGTTTCCTGTTAGAAAAAAAAAATACTGTGTTTTAAATTGCAAATACAGAAGAGAGAAGGACCAGTGAAAAATCTGTTCATCTTTGTATGTTTTCTAAGTATCCTAGTACTTCGAGAGATACTCGAATCTATTAAGAAAATTAATAATCAGGATACTTTCCAAAACATTATTTCTGTGATGCATTTTAAATAGATGGTTCCAGAGAATGAATTTGTATATTTAGTCCACAAACAATGAATAAGAGCAGTTCTATATAGGTAAAAATGCAGATTTTCCATTACGCTTATAAAATCAGACTTAACAAATTGACATAGACATGTAAATACTTTCCTATGCCTGTGGATCAGGTACACAGAAAAGTAAACTACCTAAGTCTTGGGTGCAATAATTTAAGATAAACAGTTGCAATTTTAATTGTCTGCATCAAGTGCCTGAAAATCATAGTAAAAGGCAGACTTCTTCAAGAACAGTGGGAAAAACTGTCTTCAACATCATTTAGAAACATAGAACCTCTATTACTAGATGTCTTTGAGAACAGTTGAGAGAAATATCTATTATAAATTGCTTTGGTACACTTGATTATACCTTAGAACGGAAAAGTTATTTGAAGGGACCTCAGAATATCAGCTATACTCCGTGCTTTATTGTGTAAAGTCAAAAATTTTACTCCATTCCAAAGGTTGACTTTTTGATTTAAAAAGGGAGAAAAAAACCTGAGCATTCTCCAAAGGCTAGGTAGACGCTAATTTCCTCCCACAAAGAGATTTGGCCTTTGATCATCCATTTCAAAAGAATTTCCTGTCTCTTTNTATATATGGGTAGGAGAAGGCAGCCAACTTCATACATCAATCATTTCAATACCATGATTTAATCACCATCGTGCCAATGATGTGGTGTGTGTATGTCAAATACTGTGCACCAGTTGTAAAAGGCGCTGAGAACAGAATGTGTTGCAATCTTTCAAAACTACTGTAAGACTGTGAACATGAAGCTGTGGTTTGTAACAAAGCAGCAAACCTATCACAAAACCACGTTCATGTCTTTGCCTCCATTTAGTTATCTGTTAAGAGACCAGTATTTTAATTCTCTACAGCGAAAGCACCTTCTGCAGCAGATAAGCTTTTCACAAGGATCTCACTTATCTTTGTAAAAAAGCTTCTGATTGCACAATAATAAAAGATTATGCAGAACTGGAAAAGCAATATAATCTACCATAAACAGGTACTGGAGAGTGAAACTTGAGATGCTAAAATATATTTGAAAATGAGACTGTGTCCCTACGTATTTACAATATGTTTTCCTCTGCCATTTTGACATACATAGGATGAAAATCTCTTCTCTTGTTTGTTCAACAGATTATTCAAATGAAGATCAGGCTATTAGACTGTTAGCTTTACCATGCTGAAGGGAGCAGCTATAAAAAGAGTTTTAAAACAAACAAGGCTCATTCTCAAGACAAGAATCGTTACTAAAAAACAGATCTTATTTTGTAACAATAAACTGTAGTTCTAGAAACCGGGGATGGTTACTGGATTGGAGCATACAATGCACAGGTAGAGGCAAAGGGAAGAGGGTTTGTTTAGCCTGAAGAAGAAAAGGTTGATGGAAGATCTGGTTGTGTTCTTTGACTACCTAAAAGGCCAGACTCTTGTCTAAAGAGAACAGTGACAGAACGCAGTGGTCAGAGGTTGTAACAAGGGAGATTTGGATTGGAATTAGAAAAAAGTACTCAAGAGAGAGTGATTAAACGCTGTGTTGGTTTAGCTAAAGGGGCTGTTAAAATCTCCATCTTTGAAATTCTCAAAGGCATCTCCATTTACTTACGAGAAACTAGGAACTTGCTCTCTATTGTTCCTCTCCTAAGGTCAGAATTTTGATTTTAGATTTTATTTGTAGAGAAGCGGTACCTCAAGTGGATTCTTAAATTGAGCAGGGCATGTTTGGCTTTAGGGAAGTATAGTAATAATTTGACTTGAAGAAATTGCTTTTGCTGCCTTTACAGTTTATTTTCTGTGAACTATGTTTTCAGTAATTTTGTGATCATAGTTCCTTACCCTTTGCTGGGAATACCTCCGTGAGAAACAGCATGAGCAGAAAAAATTAGCATTATTTTTCTATTTGCTTCTAATTGAGCATGATTCATAAATAATCTTACAAGGGTTTGTATTTTAATGATTTTGCCCAGACTTTTTTTTAAGCCTTTATGGAGGTTTTTTCAAATATGTAGTTCTATTGAAAAAGCCGTTTATTGTTATGCACAAAGAGCAAGGCATGTACATGCAATAAAACTTCTTATTTTAGATTAAAGAAAACAAAAATAAATAAATAAAATAAATAAAAAACAGCTGCTGACCCTGCAGATAGGCAGTCTTAGTGGGATATTAAAGCTCGAGTACCAAGGAGACAAACATAATTCATATCCAACTTCTGGTTGTCAGAGTGCTGTGACTGTACATTATGCTGTTAATTTACATATGTTTTATTTTTAATGTTGCTCTCCGTGAAGGTTTTTCTGATTAGTGTGCTGTGTCTCATGAATGGCTTGAGCAAATTATTTGAAGTTGCTGTTTTTCCAGTCTCCAGAATTTGTCTTTTCAGGTCATATCATTGTAAAGTTCCATATGTTAATTCCTTCTTTTCTGTCTGTGGTTTGCAAGAAATTGTCACAAACATTTCCGTTGCTAGTTTTCTACTGTATGGCTGTCTTTTGCTCTTTGCAGAATTTAGTTTTTCATGCTAATACACGGGAAAAAAAGCTCAAAATCAGAGTAGGGATACTCTAGTAGTACTAGTACTACTAGTAAAACACTCTTACAGTTTTGCAGTACTATAATGGAACAGCATCAGCTAAAACCATAATTTATGCATTGTAACTACTTGTTTCTTGTTAACAAAGTATCACATACAGGACTTGATTGTATATTAGAAAGAAAAGTTAGTAATCACCAAGGAGGGAGACAATTATCATAATTATGGACAAGTTGTTTTCTCTTGCAATTTCACCCATGACTCATAGTGCATGAAGAAGGTTAAAAAAAGGAAAGAAAACAAACCTGTAACACAAGAGAGAAAAGGAGAGCTAAGTAAAGATTAATTGTTAGTAATTACATCAGTATTAAACTGATAACCTAGAATGCTTTTAATGTATTAGTGGTCTTTATGTGATTTCTTCTAGCTAAAAGGTATGATTCTGATTAAAAGGTGAATCAGTGCCCCCAGATAGTTCTGAATAGCAATTAAATTATTTTGGTTGAAAATAATTAAGTGGAAAATTGCACAACCGTGATAGAAGGAAATTATTTCAGAATTTTCTATTTAGGACCCAGCTACTTTTTTCACTGGTTTCTGAAAAATCAGGAAGATCAGGTAGTTAATGATGCCAGAGACCTCTTCCTTCAGGTTATCTCTATGGAAGATGTTTGTAAATGTCTGTGTGTTGGAGGAAAAGATGTATCATACCTCCTGTTGTTGTAATTTCTTGATGTAAACTGTGCTAAATTCTGTTAGAAAACAGTCATGCTGGGTCATATGAAAGGTCCATCTGGTTTCACTGTCTTCTCTACAACTGTGACCAGTAAATGTTACTTGAGGAAGAGAATAAGGTAAAATATAGCAGCTTTTCTTGTTAATCTAAAGAACACTCAATAGGTAATGAAATACAGCTCATCTAAACCATTTTTCTACACGATGATTGTTCAGATGTTAAGTGAGACAGCATGTGGTCTGTTGACCCTGCTGGATGCCAGGTACACACCAAAGCCACTCTGTCACTCCCCTACTTAGCTGATCAGAGGAGGGAAAATATAATGAAAGCCTCCTGGATTGAGATAAGGACACGGAGAGATCACGCACTGATTACTGTCATGGGCAAAACAGACTCAGCTTAGGGAAAATTAGTTTATTACCAATCAATTCAGAGAAGGTTAATGATAAGTAAAAGTACATCTTAAAACACTTAAAACCCCTCCCTTCTTCTCAGATGCAGCTTCACTCTACCTCTTCCTCCACAGCAGGGCAGGGGGATGGGGAATGGGGGCTGTGGTCAGTTCATCACACATTGTCTCTGCTACTCCTTCCACCTCACAGGAGACAGTTCTCCATGAACTTCTCTGATGTGAGTCCTTCCCATGGGCAGCAGTTCTTCACAAACTGCTACAGTGCGAGTCCCTTCCATGGGGTGCAGTCCTTCAGGAACAGGCTGCTCCAGGACACATCCCCCACAGGGTCTCAAGTCCTGCCAGCAGACCTGCTTCAGCATGGCCTCCTCTCTCGATGGACCACAGATCCTGCCAGGAGCCTGCTTGAGCATGGGCTTCCCACGGGGTCACAGACTCCTTTGGGCATCCACCTGCTCTGGAGTGGGGTCCTACATGGGCTGCAGATTGATCTCTGGTCGGCTCTAGACCTTCCTGGCCTCAGTGGCCCGGTCTGTCTCACCATGATCTGTAGCTGCAGGCTCACCATGGGCTGCAGGGGAATCTCTGCTCTGGCCCCTGGAGCACCTCTTCTGTCTCCTTCACTGACCTTGCTGTTGCTCTCACACATTCTCACTCCTCTGTTCACAGTATGGTTGGCAGTCATTTTTCTGCCTCCTTAAATATGTTATCCCAGATGTGGTACCACTGTCACTGGTGGGTTTGGCCTTGACCAGCAGCAGGACCATCTTGGATCTATCTGGCGTTGACTCTGTTGGACATGGGGAAAGCTGCTGGCAGCTGCTCACAGAAGCCAACGCTGTAGCCCTGACTAGAAAACCCTTCTCATGCCAACCCATACAGCAATATGATTCTTAATGATCATATAACATGATTTTGAATAGTAGTATATTTTTTGGGAGTGAGTATTAATTTCTGTTTCATAATAGATTGAATACACTTACTGGAAATATTTCTTAAGGGAGAGTTTTCTTCTAATATGGATACACCCATTCTACTGTGGTCAGGCTTTAATTTAAACATCCCTGAGAGGCCCTACTCTAGCTCCTGGGACTTACACTGATGGCCATTAACAGAATGGCATGGCCATGTATATTAGGCCAAGTTCATAACTGAATGGAGTCAGAAGGGATATCATCATCATTACATAGTTCAGCCTAGATGTTACATAGTTTATTGATTCCACATACATGTCTTCATCTACTACAATAATATCTGATTGATTTAGGGAGCAAATGACTTGACTGAGTTCTTGCATTTTTGCATTTAAAAGGATAAAAAGTAAGAATATACTTCCATAAGGCAATCATGTAAGTTAGAAAATAAGTATTGTTTGTGTTTAGTTCTTTTAAAAAGCTGTATCTGCCCTACAAAAATGTATGGAACCATTTCTTAGAATATTTTAAGAGACCGAATCAATTTAAGACATATAAATAACTGGGAATCAAGTCCTTTGAAAGCCTGTTTTTATAACCACCTCTTTTTCTATTTGTCTTTTCAAACAATGTGAGATTTTGTTGGACATACTGTGTTAATTAGATGTAGAGTTTTGTGGTTTAGAAATGTAAATAGGCTTTCTGCAATGGTATAAATATCCAATAATAAATGTCTTGTTGTATGATAGTGTAACTTCAATTACAGATCAGAGAGATGAAAACATTTAAACTCTGAAAAGGTTGGCTGGTCTGTCACTTAGTGCCAGTACAGAGAGACCATGTTATTGGATAAATACTGTGTGTTGAAATCAGTTAGATCTTGTGCTGTTGACCCAGTGTTTGTATCTGTGCATCTCACATCAACCAAACTGTTGTGATACAGAAATATTTTGGTTTATAATTTAAGCAAAAAGATTCAGACATGGTGAACATCATCGTTATTTCATGAATGTCCTCATGAGATGAAAACATATTTTTAGACAATAAATAGAGTTTATTGTTTTTCTCTTTCTCTGCTTGATTAAGTTTGTCAGAGAGAATCTTTGGCACAGAAATATAAGTAATGAATTTAAATATAGATAGCGGATGTGATCCCCATTCCTTCCACTGTGTTCCAATCTTGTTTTAATAATAACCATAATTAAACTGTGTGCCAACTGCGAATGAATGAGATACTCAGTGAAGGCATCCGTGAAAGCTGTGGGTTTGTTACAAATCCACAATTAAAAGAGATAGGAACATTTCATGAATTTCTTTAGGAGGTAGTCAAGTGATCAAGCATTGCTTAATAAAGTAGGAAGCTGCCACATTGTACAATGATCCCATCCAAGAAGAAAGAGTTATCTGTGTCAATGTATAAACTCAACTGAATGTGCGAGCCTTCTGAAGATGAATATAAATTTACAGGGGTTTATAGGGCAAGTGATACAAGGCTGAATTAGCTAATGTTACTGTTGTTGTTCATTAATTCATTCAGGCTTTATAAAATTTTCAGTTTTCTTCAGCACAGCTAGTGCTAGTTGGGTCATCGTATTGTTCCTCACGTACTAGTATCCCCATTTTCTCTATTATGCCAACACAGATCAGGAGCGGCACTGGCTGCAGGCATGAGCAAGTGTGGAATACTTGCCACTAGTTGATGGACAACTTTTACACAAGATGTGTCCTCACTTCTGGCAGAAGTCCTGCATGCCACACTCATATTGGCAGGCTTACTCATAAGGTGTCAGGTCCCTCAGGACCAAGCAGTCCTCCCTTCCTTTGTTCCCATCAGATGCCACTTTGCCACCGTCAGTCACACTTGTGTGATCTTCAGGCTCCCCATGACTACCTGGCTCCTGAAGCTGTGCCTGCTTGCCAGTGTGGTCCATGCATCCAGAGGTCACACTGACGGAGATCCCATTGTGTGAGCATTTGCATGTTAATGCAAAGATCATCAGCATGTCTGAGGGTAAAAAGACTGAAGATTTCAGCAGTAAATGGCAGTCTCACGTGTCCCAAGAACAGGAGTGCAAGAATAAAGTGGCCTGAGTGCAGACTGCTGTGAAGGCTAGGAAATGGTTATAGTGTCACACAGACCTGGCTGTTAAAGACATTGTGGTTTTCTGTGAGAGGTGCAAAGGATATGTGGAGAAGAATCACAAAAGTAATGGCTGGAAATGTGGTATGTGTTAAGAACAGATCCTGAAAATAAGCATCAGTGCATTTTGACCATGATTAAAATCCAGGAACAAGGGAGGGCTGTATTTCTGATGACATGGAATGTACGCAGAATGTCCTGGACTTGCTGGCCTAGGAGTACTTCTGGGTAAACAAGAACACAGCTTCAAAAGGGTGATCATCATGGGCTAAGGACATCATGGTCCTGTGGGTCTCTGTTGTGCTTCTCAGCTGAGCTTGCTATGTGATGAGGAGAGGTGCAGGACTTCAGAGATACAGTGCTGATGTGAGAGAAAGTGAGCAGCCATAGCACCTGCCATATCTTCTCTTATATTACAGACAGAAGTACATTTTGTCTGCCTCTAAATACAGTCACATCAGGCGGGTTTGGCTGCAGCTTCTTCAGAGGAGGTCATTGTAAGGAAAGTAGGCAACAGCAGTACAAAATATCATTCTCTCTGTAGTTCTGTGACTTCTTATTTCTTATAGTTGTTCCTCTACATTTAAAAATAGAAACTTGCCTGTTTCCCTGTTTGATTTCCTTTGATGCCAGTTTGGTTTGGTTTGGTTTGGTTTTTTTATTGCTGGGGGTTGCGAGGAATGGCGGGGACAAACAGCCACGGCCCCACAACCCCCTCTACAGTGACTCTCCAAGGAAGGCTGGGGGTTTTTGATATATAAGGGCTTCACTAAAGGGCAAAACAGACTGCTATCTCCTCTCACATGCCCCTCACTGCCTGACATATTCCTTTTAACATTTTTCTTACCTTGAATGCCCTTTCCTGAAAACTTATTGCTTCCTTTGACTGGTTCCTCCAAGTTGTATCTTCTTTCCTGCCTATCTCCCTATATCCTACACGCTTCCTGCTCTGTCTAAACATCAGAAGTCTGATGTAGCTCCAGTGCAGAGTACCTTTACTGAGGTTAGTGCAGTTATACAAATGTCATTATATTGAAAATAAAGTTGGGCTCTTGCTTTCTTAATTTACTAAACCTTCATTTCTTTAAATGATCTGTTGGTGTTAAGGACTTTTGTTTGGAATTTATTAGCTTATTTTTAGAGATTCCAAGCCTACAAACTTTTCTAAGTAAATCAGTATCTGGGAATGAAATTATTATGCTTCTAGACAGCCAGAGAGGAATCTTTCTCTGTTGACTATAGGGCTGCTTAAAATTGTGACCTAAACCAGATTTTTAAAGCGATACACCAGTTACATGAGATGGGATTAATCACGTTGATAATCCCTTCAGAGACTGGCCAATTTCTATTCTAGAAGTAGCTATGCTTTTTTATACACTACTGAAAGTCTGCTTCAATTTTTCATACTTCATGGGTTAGTATCCTTTTAGTTTACTGTCTGATTTTATGTGTGTTCTGTTTCTACCTGTTGTTCTTGCTCCAGCGTTGTTCATTCGCCTAAACAGTTTTCCAGTGCTTACTCTCTTTTGTATTTATAGACATACAGTACCTTTATAGGGACAAGTAAGTGCCTGTTCATTTTCAGCTTCGACCTCTACTTTGCCACACTAACCCAGCCAAGTTCTGCCAGTCACATTTGAATAGATAGGCTTTAAAGTCTTACCTCATCTTGGTGACCTTTCTTTTCTTCTGTCCTAATTTGAAAGAATCTTTCTTGAATGTGGGTGACCTGTGCTGTGTGCATATTGAGATCTTACTGCTACCTTAAAATATTCTCCTTAATCCAGTGCTCCTAGGATCACAGTTGCCTTTTCTTGGCAGTTTTCCACCAGAGGCTGAGTGTGCTTGTATAGACTTGCCTGACTGGCTTAAATATTGCTGGTAGTGTAGCCACAGGCACACAGTGCTCATTAAAAACTGAAAAAGCTAACTCAAAATCCTAGGGAAATATTTAGTAGCTATCTCACGCTGCACTGCCTGCTGCCACAGTTACCAAGGCTGCATTACGTCAGCTAGCTGTAAACTGAGTAGCACAGGTATAAACGTCTGAAGTTATCACTGTTACTGACACCAGTGGTAGTTCTTCACTATCACACCTCGTCTTTCACTACTAAATCATTAGTCATTTATTTCTTGTTCTCTTTCTCCTGTCAACCACATTCCAGGGCTGTAAAGCCTGTTTTGATTAGGGGGGAAAATATACATGCAGACCTTAACAGTATATACTTCTCTTACAGAAATTAATATGGTGTGAACAGACTTCTTGGTTCACCTTAATTTTGAAAGTTTCTTCCCTAGGCAGAATCTCACCTTTGTCATCCCCCCACTCCTGTTTTGATTTCCCTGTGTTTAGCACAGTCAAACAGATGCAGAAATAAGACAACCAGCTACAGCCTACTGTATCTTTTTGGGTGGTTTAATACCTGTTAGGTTCTACCATGTGTTCCTTTTCTCATTTTTGAGGTGATAGCATCTTTTCAAGAACACATTTCCTATTTATCAGGAGTGGTGTCATCCCTTTCAACACAGAGAATCACCAGTAGAATTTGTTCACAGCTGGATGAATGCTATGGGAACGTGATAAATTTTAAGGCATAGTTTGTGATACAATCAGCTGTGTCTTTTCTGAAAGCTACATGTTCTGTTCCCCAGCATGCTGTTGCCAGCATTTGTTTGATCCCAGAGTGAGCCTGTTCAGAAATTTACAAATAAGAGGAAAACCAAAGGAATTGTCTTCCACCAGTTAGCTCTCTAAAATACCTTAACAGAGAGCCAAATGGATAGCACAGCACACATGATGGGAGCAACGCAGGTGGAGGTGCAGAGTGGAACTGTTCCTCTCAGCAGCAGCTGTGAGCATAGCCAAACCATACTGAAGGAACACACCTGAAGTTTTGTAATTGCTGTGTGGATAGATCACAAGGTGCGCATTCCTTACCTGAAAATGTTTCTCAAGAAACACAAATGTTTGGCAAGAAACTGTTCATATTTTCATATTCACAGATTGTTTCAAATAGTCTGCAGAACGTCCATTTAGTTACAAGATGTGAACAGTGCCGACCTTGGTTGGAGAGACTTGACCCTATTAACAACTTAACATCCACACCAAAGAAATCTCCTTTCATTATGAAAAAGAATCTTCTTGCTCAATCTTCTCCCTTAAAAAGAATTTTCACTACAAATGCATACATTTTATTTTATGTTCAGTTCACTGGCATGAAGATAAAAATGTAATTCAATGGAAGCATTATGAAGAGTATGTAAAAATGTTTTTATTGAAGTATAGATAGATGACTAGTGAATAGTTATGTCAGTAAATTTCGAAACCTTATTACATAATCTGAAACTTCTCAAATCACAAGAAATAGCAATCAAAGTTACTTTTTTTCCTTCCATTTAATCTGCTTTTTAGTGTAAAGCCAACACCTTTCACTCTGTTGTAAAAAGAATTTATTTTTTCTGCTATTCTAGAATATAAAACATAGACTACTGGTGCACAAAAAGTATTATGGATGCAGTTTGTACTGAAGGGGAATCAGATTTCCCTTGAAAAACAAGAATCATAGACAATAAGCATTTAAAAGGAGCCACAACAACCTGTAGAGTATGTAGCTGATGCTTACAATTATTCTTTTTCTGCTGATGCATTCCTACGCTCTAGAGCACACCTCTCACCTTTAAAGCCGTCACACTCCAAACATTGCTTGCACTAAAGAGAGTCACTGTTTTGCCTCAAGCAAGGAACATAAGTGTTGCAAAACTGACTCCTCCTCTAATGGGGTGAGCATGTACAAGTACACAGAGTTGTATTTCTCCTAGAGCTGCCAGACTGAACATTTTGCAGTCAGAGCTGTAAAGCTTACAGGCTTTTTCTTTGTTTAGCTTTCTTCTGGGTCTTTTCCCCCCCTTTCTTTCTGGATTTTTTTTTTCTTTTAATATATGTGAAACTCGTTCAAACGCTGGATTTTCAAGTCCTTGTTCAGGAAGCATTCATGAACTGGCATGGGTCAACATACATTTCATTACCAGGCAAAAGTAAGTACTGCAGTTAAACCTGTGTTTACCTTACTGTAAAGGGTTTGGTGTTGTTGTATAAAGGACAGAGTAGACTGTAGTTCAATTAGCAGAAATTAAAAACTTAGCAAAAGGTAAAATCAGTTCAGCTTAATGTGGTGTGCTAAATATCATATGGCTTGCATTCTGAAAAATTAAAAAAGCATTTTTACTTGTGATTCAGTGGTCTCTCTTTTAAAATGCTGAAATAAGCTGGACACAGAAATGCCACTCCTTCTGTATTTTTTTTTTAAATGAGAGTTGGATTATGTTTATTATTTTAAAGCATTTTTAATACACCTGGTAGTACTAATTTCATTATACTACTGCTTTTTATCATTTATGTTCGCTAAATATACCTCATTTTTGTTATTCATTAATGAAAATATACTGGTTGAGGAAATAAACCTTCTGGAGCTCCCATAACTGCCGTCATATCTTCCACTGTCTTAATGTTCCCTAGCTGTTATTTTATACTTCCTGTGTTACCCTCTCCTACGCTTGCATATACATTCAGTAGTTATCAGATTCTGTTTTGTGTTATTATTTTCAGAATTCATTGGTATTGGCATAGACTGGCAGCCAAAGGCTGAAGGGAAATGGATCTCAGAGAGAAGGGAAAGAAAAGCTGGTTACTGAGCTGGCAAGGAGTAAAGAAAACGATGTGATCTGATCGAAAGAGCGTCTTTTTAGCCCACTTTTTCATGCATTCTATTGAAACATTGTACTGTCATAATCTGTAACATTTTCACTATTCCAACAGTCACCTGGGAATTCACGAATACCTTGGAATGAATACAGTTTCCTTTGCTATGAGTTCCCTCTAGAGAGCGCAGCAGCCTGCAAGACAGCTTGTGTGGATTCTGTGTCCGTATTAACCAGTGTAAAATTTCTACTGCAGAAGTGCCGTGCTGCAGCTATCAGTCCTTTCTTCTTTTGAGAGTTGCTTTGCTATTACTGAGCTGCACGAGGCACTCCCCCAAGGCAGGCAGATGGATTGCCCAGGCAGTGAACAAGTTTAGCAACAAGTAATGCTTGAACATCTGCATAATGAAAGGAGCCATTTACCATTTTTGCAGCACGAGGCATCTATAGAAAGTCTGTGGCGTTGAATGCACACCAGTCTGGTGTGACAAAGTACAGCCGAGTTAAAGCACAATGCAAGGATTAACACAAATCCTCGCTGTGGCTTGGAGCATGGAGATCTTGAAGGAAAACAAAATCTAGAGAAATGTGGTTAGTGTAAAGGCAGCAAGGAGCAAAAACGGATAGGTAAGCCTAGCATTTTTTTGTGTTGTTAAAACTGAACTGGAAATCTGCCAGACTAAAATCTCATGTGAAAGATGTGATGCTTTGAAAAGGGCCAGTTTTCCAGTAGACTGAGCTCAGTAGGATAGTTCAGGTTTCAGAGTTTTCATCTTTGTTTTTCAGAATGGCTTTAAAGTTAAGCTATTTCCATTGTATTATCATCTTTTTTTCTGTTGCGCAGTGAAAATGTACTTTTTTTATGTGTTGAGCATTCATAGCCCTGGCTGAATTACCACCTGTAGCAAATGAAGCTCTGCTATCCAGAAACAGAGTGCTCAGGAACAAAGGTGGCTTTTGAAAGCTCTGGCCTTCATTTAGAGATTGTGGAAGCTTGACTTCCACATGGTCCTTACTGCACCAAAGCAAATTGAGTTCAGCCACTTCATTCAGCTGCATCAGGATTTGAGATGAAACCTCCGGTGTCCCAGGCATGTTTTTTTCACCAGAATCAGACACAGGTTAATTGCAGACTCATAGAAATGCTTTTTTCCTACTACCTCTTGGTTTTGAAATTAATATTCTGGTACTTCCAGACACTGAAATTTACAAACTTTAAGTTGTTCTCTGTATATTTATGTACTTGCATGTACATATCAATACTTTTTATCCCTCAGGTAGGATTTTTTAGAGTTTTGTCACAAACTCTTGCTATGCAATACCCTTCTTTCAAAGTTCTACTTCTCCCTGAAAACCTTAGTTTTCTGTGGCTGCAGCGCCACTTTTGGTTCCCATTTATATCTTCAGTACAGCTGCCTTTCAGAGAGGTTGTAGGGTTGTTTCACAAGGTAAGATAAAATGGCAACTCAGCCTGTACCCTAAGGTTTTGGTTGTATTAATAAATTGGATTAATCTAATGCTCTAATAACTTTACTTATGAAGACTCTCATTGACCTTTTCCTGGCTGGTCTCCTGCAGTTTTGGGGGGATGCCTTAATTCCCTGGTTTGATATCCACTCTTTTTGGTCTGTGATTGCTATCACATTTCTCCTCAGCCTGGCTCTGAATTGGAAATCTCATATTACATGAGTCTGTTCGTATTCAGGCTGCATGGGCAGCTAGGCTAAACTTAGTTCATTTCAGGCTGTTCTTAACCCTTTTAAAGAACCAGCCCATGTAATTTTAATATAATTTATTTATTGGTCAGCTGTAGCTTTCCCTAGTCTGCAATCCTCCCTCTCACTCTAAGTTATCATTGTGAAGCAATTTAATTCAACATTATTAAATCAAGGGTGCAGGGGTTATTATGAGCTAAATAACAAGAGAACTAAATAACTCTTGTCATTCCTATCTTTTTTATTGCCTGGCCTTACTGAAGAGGTCATGACCTTGCTCTGAGAGAATAGTATCCCACAGCTCTGGTAGATGCAGATTGGTTATGGTTCTATTTAACATGACTTTCATCCTTCTAAAAACTTACTTGTTAATAAACTTTCATATCCAGTCGACTTTTTGCAATCACTTTTTAGCCTTAAAACTTTCTCAGAAATTCCAGTTGAGCCACTGATAATTCTGTTGGTATAAAAATCTTTGCAAATAATCTTGTTGGATTTTTATTTAACTGATTTTTCACTTCATTGCCAATACTGAAAACTATTCTTAAAGAAACTGAAATTATCAGGTTTTCGTAATTGTGTTTTGGCAAGTTGAAAAGACAAAACTTCAGGCTGAGCAAAGCATTCAGCTAATGCTATCTAATCTGAATGAAAAACATTTCATTTTAAAGCCTTTTTTTAGGAATAAAGGAATTAGGAAACTGTCATTAAAATTGTAAAGGTTTTCATCGTAAAAATCTATGATGACTCATGTCAGTGTTTCAGAACACTGTTTAGGTTTTCTTTCTCTTCTGAAATATTTTATTAATATTTTATTATATTAAAATCACAACAGCTTATTTAAATTTTACAGCTCACTTTAGGTTTTGTCTCTGGATTAAAGTTCTAACCAAAAATTTCTCTCAGTCTAAATTAAACCTTTACTTTTCCTTTTCTAAGGTTTACTATTAATTTTGGTATATTCTGGACTAGTACAGATTTTATTCTCGGAATCTTTTGACTACTTTTCCAACTGTTGCTTATCTGTTATGGAGAAGAAGGAATACCTTCTCATCACACAGGTACAAGGAGTTTATGAGACTTGCAGCTGTGGCATCCACCAGTCTTTCTCCCACTTTTTCAAATGCAAACACCAAAATGATCTAGTCATCTCATCTTACCTGGAACATTGCACCGTACTTATTTTTGGTAGAGAAATTACAAACTGTTCAGGTCCTTTAAAGTTCAATCATATTGCATGGCAGTTTTCTACAGCTGATCAACAGAAGTTTTCTCAAGGAATAATTCAGTTCATAGTGTTGAGCAATTAACTTCATATTCCCAGAAGAAGCCTGTGCTTGAAAGAATCCTGCACTGATAGTCATGTTTTCTTTATTTGCTGTATTCTTTTGGAATTTTCTCATGCAGTAAAAAGTTTCATATTTTAAGTTACAGGATAAACAGTGACCTTACAAAGGCTTTTTTTTAACCTATACTTCAAAATAAAGTATGTAGGTTGTTTCAGCTGAAGATTCAGAAGAGTTTGGATCAGAATTATTAACATGAGAAATTAGGAAGCCCTGAACTATGAGGAAATTTATATCCCAAAGCACTTAGTTGCTTCTGTAGTCCAGGCTTCTTGTCTTATGGGTGTTGGGAGGGACAGAGAATTCTAGAAGTATTTGCGGTGTGTGACTATTTCAGAGTAGTACTTAGAAGCTTCTTGAATGTGTACGTTCATGCATCCACATATTTTACTTGTGGAGAATGTGTGAGATGCCTGAGAGGTGCTCTGGTGCCACTGGATGAAGTCTGCAAATTTTTCCATGAGGCACCTTGAACCCAGACTACCCCATAACACAGGTGTCAGTGTAGAGTCATGATGGCTGATAAAGATACAAGGAGTCAGTTACGTGCAGGAAAGATGTCTTCCTCGTTTTATTTTCTCATCTGCTTTTTTATACCCAGGCTGCATGGGCTAGCAGCAAGCAGTATCCTTATTTTAGGTAAGCAAGCAACAGCGTTTTCATTGGCTAGGATCTATGGGTGATACATTTGGCAAAGCTCAAGGCCTTAATGCAGTTCCCACATCCTAGGCCTACCAACTTTACAGCCTGCCTTTGTTTTCTCCATTAGGGCTGCGTACTGACTTCCTTATCATCGAGGATAGACCCGAAACTTTTCCCAGTTGATATCTCCATCCTGGGAGCTAACAGACCCACTATTAACCCCATCAATTTTTTGTTTTTGTCATTTTGTCAGGGTTGTTCGGTGTTTGGTGTTTTGTGTTGTTTTTTTCTTTCAGGTCACACTGCATGGCTCTATTGCCAGCCTGCCCCGGTTTATTATCAAACCTAGGTCCCCCGTGTTGCTTGGGTTTTGTGCCTGGCCTGCTGTTTGTCTGTTTGGGGCCTTTCCTTTTGGTTTGTGTCCTTCCTTTTGCTGTGTGTTTTTTTTTTGTTCCTGCTGGTTGTTGTTTTTTTTGTGTTTGGATTTATTGTGTTGTGTGTTCTTTGGGCCCTGTATGCGTTGACATTGGTGATATTTGTTTCCCTGTTCTAGTAGGGGGAAATTGATGGGGTTAATAGTGGGTCTGTTAGCTCCCAGGATGGAGATGTCGACTGGGAAAAGTTTCGGGTGTATCCTCGATGATAAGGAAGTCAGTACGCAGCCCTAATGGAGAAAACAAAGGCAGGCTGTAAAGTTGGTAGGCCTAGGATGTGGGAACTGCATTAAGGCCTTGAGCTTTGCCAAATGTATCACCCATAGATCCTAGCCAATGAAAACGCTGTTGCTTGCTTACCTAAAATAAGGATACTGCTTGCTGCTAGCAAGGGGTATAAAAAAGCAGATGAGAAAATAAAACGAGGAAGACATCTTTCCTGCACGTAACCGACTCCCTGTATCTTTATCGGCCATCACTACTCTACACTGACACACAGGAACCATTATTCTCCTGCCTGCAGCTTGTACTGGCAAAGTGCAGCCGTGGCTCTGCTTGATAAACTGTCCTTTACTACATATACCCCATACCTATCAGCACATCTGACCAACCAAGCAGAGGATTCTGCTTAGATGCCTTTTATGCTGGTCTAACAAAAAGCACCAAAAAGGAGCTAGGGAATCATTTTACATTTTCTGGTGGTTTTTTCCTGCCCCAGTCGAGGTTAGTGAATTAAAAATGTGAAAGAATAAGTGTTCAAAATTAACGTTAAAAAAACAGTTTTCTGGAATGTTTCTGCTGTTCAGGATTGCATTTAGCTTGAGTCCTATTGCCTTTGTATATAGGTTAGATTATTGTTATGATCCCTCTAGCTTTACAGTTAATGATCTCTGAAAAGACGTCATTGAGCATATTTGTTACATCTGATATAATTTTTTTTCCCTTGTCTTGAGAAATTTTCTAATCTTCTGAATTTCAAACCCCTTACACCCTGAGGTAACCCGAGTCTTTTGACATGGCCATTCTCTTAGCATATTCATTCTTCCCTCAGGGCGAAGTCATTCCATATTAACAGTACTTCTAAGTTGTAACATTTCCACTTCTGGTGAGCATGTGATACATAACATTCCCTGTGAGCAAGTATGTACTGGTTTGTAAAAGCAGTCAATAAACTTGGCACTAATAACTTCTGAAAGCTTTCAGACCTCTAACTGGATCAAGAACAATCAGGAGCAATTGTGATATAAAAATGGAAGTTTTAAAATTCAGGACAGAATAGTCTGATGAAGAGCACGTTTTGGATGCTGCTGTATGGTGTGACCCTTCTTCCTTGGACAGAACAGGAGATCGTCTTTGGAAAAGCAAAGATGACTTGTAGCCAAGTCTACATCTGCTCATAGCTTAATCCAAAAATTGGGTTGCTGCTGTTGCTGTTTCTTCAGCCCTAAACATTAGCTGGGAAATATGAGAGTTTAAGAAAGTCAATTCAAAAAGGATAAGCTTTTCCTTCAAAAGATTCCTTTTGCTTAATCGTGATGCAGAGAGAAAATAAAGAACAATACACATCAGTGATTATAGAGCAAAGTCAACCTACCTTATGAAAGGTCGGTAGATCATGATTTTGTGAACACAGAATAAAGATACCAAAAAATTAAAAGGTACGTACTTTAAGTCAAGAATAAAAATCAGTTTAAAAAGCATTAATAGATAAACTACTTATTTAGATGGAAGTGTTAAGTAAACTACCAGACTTAAATAAACTACTAACTTACCAGGTTCAGTGATAAGGTCTGGGTATGTGAAGGTAAGATCCTTATGTAACCCCTTTGTTTTAAGTAACAATATAAAGTATTTTTGTCTAGATAAGGTAATTGGGTATGATCATACCATTTCGTCTTAATATAAGAGAGATAAAAGATAGTTTGTTGGCTGTTTGTTACTCAAGGTATGTCTTCTAGTCTTCTCTTCAGGAGAAGCTCAGCCTCACATATCTTGTATCATCTCTGTACCCTAATCATCATCATCTATCTGCTTAGCCTGTGTAATGCCAAATTACCTCAAACTGCCTGTAATAGTTACTATTGTATGTAAAAATAGTATTCATATGTAAGTTCTCTCACTAATTATTATATACTGCTTCCTACTTATTTTATGTCTAACACCTGTCTTCATTCCTTATTTGAGTGGTAGCAACCTAGATTTCTATTGATTTAGAAAGTTGAGGAGAGGACGAGAAAATGCTACAACCGATGGAAATGTCATTAGTCTCAGTTGAAGAATAACTTTGGTACAAGATGGTTCAGGCTACATTCCTCCAACTTCTACTGGAAGACCTGACCCTCAAAAGTCTGATGACCACTATCCCCAGAAGCCCTTCTCCCTTTCCCAACCATATGACCCGTTTAGCCCAGAAGTTCATCAGATCCCTCGGGCCTCAGAAGTCCTCCCTTTATCTGCAAAAATCAGCGTTTAGTCATGGTCATGGCCAATACCCCATGTGATCTCAGAACCCCCTGTAACTGGCAGCAGCTGAAACCCTGCCTTTTTCATTGCCACAGGAGTGTGTCAAAGGCCCTCATGCACACACACGCACGCACACATGTGTTCATGTGTGTTCACGAAAACATGTAAAAGTGTAGAACAGTTTAAATGTGTGTTTATACATAGTTACACTTCTTTATAATACACAAAAATCATATTTATAAAATGTGTGTATAAAAGCGTAATTTAGTAAGATATAATAAAATTAGTTGAAAACGTAAGTAGAAAGAAAACAAAATAAAAGGAAAGTACAGTTGAATGGTATGGGAGTATGTCAGAGAGCGGGGAGGCCGTGAAAAAATCTGAATATGCACTGGGCAAAGGGCTAAACTTATGAAGCTATCCAGGAGGCTGCCACCCAGCCCCAGGCCATTCAAAGAATAGACCAGACCTGTGAATCTGCCCAAGAGGCCCCCTTCACCTGACTGCAAACCAACCAGATCACCTTATGGGGCTGTCCTTCAGCTTTGTCCTGTGCTAGAAAATATAGGTAACGTTGCTTACTAAAGTTGAAGACCAGAAGAAAAAAAATAACTTCACAAGAACATGTTTGTAGGGACACCGAGAGCCCAAAAGGTCTTCCTAAAAAGACCATCTGCATTGGAGAGAAGATGTTTGGGCTGGCATTATGAAGACAACAGTTTGTGTGAGGGGGTAGGAGTCAACTTTTGCCTACATCTCAGTGTCCTAACAGCTACTTGTAATCCCATGACAGGAATTATGCTCCATGTATTCCCTTACCCTTATGTTGACATGGATTTTTTAGCACTTTCTGAAAACATGATTCTGGCTGGTTGTG
>NW_016690211.1:1437377-1553136 GCF_001604755.1 Lepidothrix coronata | reverse complement strand
GTTGTGTAAAAGACACAATTATTTTGTGAATTGTTTTTATTCTTGCTTAGAACCACAGGATAAAAAAAAAAATAAACCATTAAAAACACATCTTTGAAGGAAAAGAAATGGTGACAATGAGAGGCAGGTCACCATCACCCAAACGATTAAATAAAGTTTTGCTGAACATGACAAATCAGTTGCCTAATGTTTGGTTTTTTGTGTGCATGTAGTAGCAGCATGTTAACAAACTGCAGCATCTGTCAAAACATATTTACTATGCTCCTGAGGAAGTGGGATGCTTTGGGAATGTAAAGCCCCTTTCTGAAACAAGCAGTACTATTGATCTGAAGAGAAAACAGGTGGCCTCATGTCATGTAAACCAAGACTTAGAATATAACATAAGGCTGTGAGAAAGTCCTTTAGAAGTAGCAGGTATTTGTGGCTTATTCTAAACACAGTAACAGTATTAGTCTCATTTTAGTGATGGTGAACATACTATCCCAATGAGCCTGAACTGTGTGTCTGAAAGGCAGAATGAGTTCTGAAGTAGCTGAGGCTTTTAAACCATTTTTGCCACCTCAGTAATTACCAAGCAGAGAATGGATGTTTTTAAATCAGCCTTCACACAAGTTGTTAAATTAGAATAATTTTCACTTCTTTGTTACTAATAATGAAGTAGAGGCCTCTGTCACAGATTGCTTTAACAGGATGCTCGAAACTGAAACATGGGGATGTTTTACAGCAAGCAATTACCATTTGCTACATTAATGTGTTACTGGAGTTTATAATAAAGAACTGTAACCACAGCTTCTTCATTACAGTCAGAGAATGGGCATGAAAACTCCAAGCTGTGCAAGGATTTGGAAAACCATGTCTGGCAATTGGTGAAAATTAGAATAAATATGCCTCCACTCAGAAAGGAAGACCATGAGGATGTTTAGGACAAAAGAAATATTTGACAGTAGTTATGACTAGATGTTCCCAGGTACTAGTTGAAATTTTGAATGTTGTGGTTTAAGCCCAACTGGAAATAAGCACCATGCAGCTGCTCGCTCAACCTCTGCCTCTCTTCCCCCACCCTGGTGGAATGGGCATGAGAATCAAAGTAAAACTTGCAGGTTGAGATAAAAAAAATCAAGGAAAAATTTAATGAAGTTTAATAATCAAAAATAAAGTAAAATACAATAATAATAGTAGATTATAATGATAATTAAAAGAGAAAAACAAGTGATGCACATTACAGTTGCTCACCACCAGTTGACCAATGCCAGACTCCCCTTCCCTAACCCAGATCAGCCCCTCTGTTTATACACTGGGCATGATGTTCTATAGTGTGGAATGTCCCCATTGGTCAGTTCAGGTCACCTGCCCCAGTTTAGTTTGTGAACTTCCTCACCTGCAGACCGTGAGACAAGAAAAAAAACTTAGGATAAACACGACTTAGCCAAAAACAAAACATCAGTGTGTTATCAACACCATTCTCATTCCAAATCCAAAATACAGCACCGTAAGAAATTAGAATAAACTACTGAGAAGAAATTAACTCTACCCTAGCTGAAACCAGGACAATATCCACCCTCTTATTCTATACCATTTATGTCATGCCAATTTCCACACTTCCCAATATCCCATTACCTTCCCTAGGTGTCCTCAGGACAGTGAGAAAGGGTCAGCATACTGCTTAATAGACTACAGTCACCAAGGTATAAAGGGAACGTTTTATTCCAATGAACTTTAAAGAATTTTAAAAAGTGAGCGCTACTGAGGAGAGTATATGCAAAATTGAGAAGTTTCTAGCAGTAAAAAGGCAAGTAAGGAAGAAACAGCTGTTTGTGAAGTGGTGGTGCTTGCTGAAGAAATTTAACAGCTGGATAAAAGCCTCTCAAGTCCATGATGTTTAGCAGCTGAAGCTAGAGTGGGAGAAAAAGAAGGATGGTAAACTGTGGTTTTTACATCATGCTCCCCAACAATGCTTACACCAGAATATCCCCACAAAACACCAATTTGAACTTTACCAAACAGCTATTCAAAGCCCCTGGAAGCTGTCAGGCCAGTGGGAGATGGGGTTTGCAGAAATACAATACCCAGGCAGCTGGAATAATATTAATAATGCTGCTGGGTAAGACGTGGCATTATTCTTTGTGACAAGTCCATTATTCATCCATATGCATATTGCTGGAATGTATAAACATTTACTAGTTCCAACAACAGAGCTTTAACTGTTGACCAACCATAGACCTGGTCTTCAGTCCTGCAATTAGGGAACAAAGCTTAAAATGGATGAAAATCCTTGTACTCTTTGTTCAGCTGGGAACCTAGCGAGTTTTTCTGAAACTTCTCCTGGGGTAGCCAGTGACAGTTTCCTTTTTAATTGACATGCCTGGAAGGTTTTTATCCCAATCTACCTCTACACAAAACCTTGTTGAGTACCAGCTGGTTTGAGATTTATAGGTCCCATTATCATGCTGGGTTCTGGCACATGGTAATAGCAGTGAGCTCATTGCAGCAACGTAGTACAAACTGCTTTATGTGCCAGTAAAACAACCTCAAGTAGAAAGAGACAGCACTGAAATAAACACAAATGAAAACAAGCATTTCTTATTTTGCAGTGGAAAGCAGACTCTGAAGTTTTATCTGTTGACCTGAAAGGTTATGATGTTTTAAGGAAACACACCATCATGTAGTAAAGAATAAGTAGTAAAGGGTAGTAGAAGAATTAAAAGGACCCCTCCCTGTCCATGAATTATTAAAGAGCCCAGGTGGAGTAGAAGCTGTATTCCGCAGCCTCTTTTCAAAAGCTATACTATTTTTCTAAAAGAGTTTGGAGATTATTAAGCCACGTGTTAAAAGCATGGCTGAAAACATGGCCGAAGATGCAATCAGATATGTCTCTCAGGCAATTGCAGCCCAGTTGCAAACACTGGCAAAGCAGGAGATCTCTGGGGTGGTTAAGAGGCACCTCACAGCCCTGAAGGGCCGTCCTTCCCCAAACCCTTGAAAGGAAAAGGATGGGTAATGCCAGTCTGCATTTCAGCTGCAAAAAGTAAAAGAATAACAAACGCTACTGAAACATAGAAAACCCCAAGAAATTCAGAGGAAGGTGGCCCTTTCTACTGCTAGAAAAGGAGATATATTTTAACAGGGCTGCTTTTTGTTCACAGCTGCTCAGAATAGTGTACCAAACCCATACTAGATTTATTTGAAGTGGCCCCAGTGCAAACAGGCATCACAAAGAGCTTGTTCAGTGAGGTGCCATTACTGTCAGCTGTAACATGGACTTTTCCCTGGACTTGAATGGGAAAGACTGTGTAGGTCTGAACAACCGTGCTGGATCTTTGCTGAAAAAAATTGTTGAAGAGTGAGCCTGACGAATTACTTGTTGGCTGCTTTCAGCCAGCTGGATGATAACTTAGGAGAGATCCTGTGTTTGTAAACCCAGTCTGCTATGTAAGGTATAGGTGATTTGGAAGTTGCCTCAGGGGTTCATCTTTTGTCCTAACAGGAGGCATGTTTACTGCTGCATCATGTTCAGGGGAAGCATTCACATTAGAGAAGCCTTTTGGTAAGTGTCATCCCTTGCCCTAGTCACACTGGACAATTTGGTTTTGTTTCAGAAATTTCATCGCAGCTGTCATTTATCCAATGGACGTAGTCTTTTGGGGAAAATCCATTGTGAACTTCTCCTAGTGCCCCTACACATGTTACTGTAAAGTTAAATTTTTGTTCTGATTTTCCATTTTAATAGGCAGTGTTGTCTGTATCTTGCAGCACAGCACAAAGTCCAAAGACAGACCAGGTAATACTGTGCAGCAGTCTGGTTGGGATTTCATCTGTCTTGTTAACTGGTAGTTGTATGACTGTATGTTCTGCCTTTTCTTTTTTTATTTTCTATTAGTATTTAAACTTTATTTTCGGTACCTCTTATTAAGTAATCTTTTATATGTAAACTTCTGCAACTATAAATTCATTATTATAAACTGTATGCATTTATAAATATACCCACCTCGCTGTATCTATATTTAGAGATATTTACAATGCTTGTATATGACATATATCAAGAATATATGAGAAGCTCTTGAGAAGCTTGAAAAAGGTTGTGGGGTTTATACCATTAACAAAATGGCATCCCCATGCAGGGAAGAGGGAGGACATCCTGCTCTTGCTGTGCTTTGGGGTTGACCAAGGTATGGCCTCACCTGCCAGACAGTCCCAGGAAGTGCTGATATCACCTGGGTTACAGCTGGATTACAATGGTGGCCTCACAAGGACATGATGATGACCTAGTTGTGGGGATAAGCCAATCACTGGAAAATGGGTGTGGTTCTGAGGCAGAGGATCATGTCACCCTGAGGTGACCTGCAGCAGGCACCTGCCCTGTTCTGCCTCATGTGAAGCTGTCCTGACCCGAGAATCTAAAATAGGACAGTGGAAAAGGGAGGCAAGATCTTCTCTTTAGACAAGAGAAGACCCAGTCAGCAGTTTCTATAGCCTGTTTGCAATTAGTATCTTCTGTGCAGATTTTTAACAGATTTTTTTTTTTTTTAGCTGTAGCCTCTGTGTGTTGATCACTTGTTTATAAACTGCTGTAAGATACTGAAGTAAATATATGAGAGAGCATGGAGATAAGTAGCAACAACACAGGTTCCCACTGAAAAGAAATATTCTCCAAGTGCTCCAGTTTTCTCCTAAAAAGGTAATAAGCCTCAAAGATAGAAGAGCAGCAGTGATGTCATACATCTTCACTGTGGTCAGGCTTCCAATACAATTTCATGAAATTTTTGTAAATTAACTAGAAACCCATAGTCTGTATGAAACTGCTGTGCAGGATGCCCCAGTCCTTGGAAAACCATTTACAACTGGTTATCAGTGAGGCACTGTCAGAGTGAAAGGGCAGATTGAAACCAGCTGCCCAACTCCTTGGTGTGGCAGCTAATCTGAATATCATTAGTGACATGGATAACGCTATACCACATATTTACTAGACAACAGTGAAAGGAGAGGGACTTCAGTTTACTGGAGAAGAGGAAAAAAAAGGAGTCATATTTATAGGTCATATATTGTTTCTGATAAATAAAGAGTTGCTCAGTAGAAACAAGACCAAGGTGCTCCTCTTAAACACAGATACATAACTGCACAAATATAAGATTGAGGTAACAAGGATTCAAGAAGGTATTTGGTATAAGTAAGGGGTTCAGTGCTACACAAGAGGAACAGGAGCCAATACTGTCATCCTGCTGTGTGAAAAGTAAATACCATGCCAGGATTTACAAGTAGGAGTATGGTTTGAGTTGTGCAAAGTGGTTTTCTTATTCCCTTCAGTATTTTCAAGACCTCAACTAAAGTACTTGGTCTTTCTGAGGCACAGTGCTTCACAAAAGATAGGCAGAGTCCGCAGAAGAGCAAGAAAAAGATTTAGAGGTCTGGAGAATGTGTCTTGTGAGAAAATGAATCAAGACTGACACATCTAAATAGGAGAAGACAAGGGTGATATATCTGAAGTCCTCAAAGTGGTGTCTCTTAGCTCTGCAGAGAGATGGGAGCAGTCTGTTGTTTTGTTGCTTTTAGGCTGCAAAAGTACTTGGATTAAGTTGCAGCAAGGAAGATACGGGTTAGATAATAAGAACATTTTATTATTAAAGATACTAAAACAGTAGCTTAAATTGCCTATGGAGGTTTCAAAATTCCCCTAATTGGAGATTTTTAAGAACAGTTTAAGCAAATCTTAGGAATGAAATTGGCATTGTTAATCCCTCTTTGGGGCTCTTAAATTGTCATCTAAATGACATCCCAAAACCTGTTTTAGTCTATTATTTATTGAGAAGCTTTTATGCATGCAACTATTAGGTTTCACATTCTTTGAAAAGGGAGATATATCTCTGATGTTTGTACAGTGCACACCAAAGCAGTACAAGGCTACAGACTCTGGTCTTCATAGAATGACTTGTAATTAGCATGTTGTGTTGGAATGTAACTGTAAAACTGTGAGTCCCTGTGCAATCAGTGATGTGGTGGGTTGATCTTGCCGGGTTGCCAGGTGCCCACATAAACTGCTTTGTCACTACCCTCCTGAGATGGACAGGAGAGAGAAAATAACAGAAGGCGGTGGGTTGAGGTAAGGACAGGGAGAGATCACTCACAGTTACCATCAGGGGCAGTTTGGGTGAATTAATTTATTGCCTGTTAACACAAGACTAAAATGAAAAATAAGAACAAATCTACAAAAAAAATTCTCCCTATCCCTTTCTGCTTCACAGGCTCAACTTCACTCTCAATTTCTCTATGTCTTTCCCCCAGGCAATACCGGGGGACAAGGAGTGGGGGTTGTGGTCAATTCATCACACATTTGCTGTTTTCTCCTCATGCTCTTCCCCTGCTCCAATGAAGGGTCCTTCCTACAAAAGGTAGGCCTTCTCCATATGAGTCCTTCCCAAAGGCATAGTTCTTCATGAACTGCTCCAGTGTGGGTCCCTTTCACAGGATGCAGTCCTTCAGGAACAGGCTGATCCAGTGTGGGTCCCTCTGATGGGGTCACAATCCTGCCAGCAAACCTGCTCCAGTGGGCTCCTCTCTCCACAGTTCCAAAAGCCCTGCCAGGAGCCTGCTCTGTCACTGGCTTCTCACAGGTTCACAGCCTCCTTTAGGCATCCACCTTCTCTATAGTGGGGTCCTGCATGGGCTGCGGGTGGGTTTCTGATCCCCCGTGGATCTCCATGGATTGCAGGGACACAGCTGCCTCACCATGGTCTTGCAGGGGAATCTCTGCTCCAATGCCTGGAACACCTCCTCCTCCTCCATCACTGACCTTGGTGCCTGCAGAGGTGTTCTCACACATTCTCACTCCTCTTTCTGGCTGAAGGTGCTGAGTTTTTTTGTCCCCCCTTCATAAATACATTATCCCAGAGGCGCTGCCACCATTGCCGATGGGTTCAACTGCAGCCAGCAGTGGGTCTATCTTGGAGCCATCTGGCATTGGCTTTGTTGGACATGGGGAAGGCTTCTGGCAGCTGCTCACAGAGTAGCCCCTCTACTGCCAAACCCCTGCCATGCAAACTCAATACAACCACGTTTCAGAATTACCTGGCATCATTAAAATTATCTTGGCTAATTTGAACTTTATTGGGAACTGTGGCAGTGACTTACAGGTGAAAATCAGTATGATCTGTACTAGAAATCAGCCATGATAACCTCTAATTTATCACTTTAATGTTTTTGTCACTGTAGTCACAAACAAAATTTAAGTCAAGAATTATTGTTATCCATATCATGTTTGTGGGGCCTTTAGTGTTTGTTTACTCCCGGGGCACTGAGGAAGAGGTACTCAGATTAACTGGTTAGTGATGCTGTATCCCACTGAACTTAGGGGGTTCATAATGTCCAATCTGTTGTGAAATCTATTCATTAAAATTAATTTTTTTAGGTACTCCTTTAGAGTCTAACTAATAAGAATGTATTAAGAGTATAGCCTTTGTGTGCCACTGCCTGATTTATTGGCAGCTGTAGTCTAGAAGAAATTACAACAAGGCTAACAAATGCTTTATGCCAAAGAACTACAAAGCAAAAACTTTGCAAACCAGAGCAGTTTAGAGCAGACACTTCAGGCAGCAGATGGAAGTGGGAAGCTATTTACAGTACACAGTGATGTTACACAACAGTTTTTGGAAGAAAATGTGGAAAAGAGTCTTTCATTAACTAAAACTGTAAAGGGAATTGTCTACATTACACAATGCTAAAAAGCAGAAAATATTAGCCCCTGTGGAGGGTTACATTAATGCAGTAATACTAATTTAAATGCTTAAGCTAACTGACTCAGAACCAGTTTGATAATATGTGAATGGCACTGATACTGACAAGTAGACAGACCTGAAACAGTTTGTATTTCAGACACAAGAAATCTGAATATGATTTCACAGCAACATTGTAAGCCAGAAGTGACACTGATGAGGTAAAGAGGCACTTTATGGTTTAAAGCAAATGAGTTTTAAGAGACTCAGGTCTTTTCGAAAGACACAGCCCTGGAAGCAGGGCAGCACCTGGCCCCATAAAGAGCCTGAAGGGATAGCACAGCTGTTGAATAGGATGTTTTAATATCTGGTTTTGCAAACAAATTCTGAATTCAGTTGCAAGTTATTTTTGTTTAAAAATTGCATAGTAGCTTATTTAAATGATTTTATAATTCTTTTAATATTAAACTCTTTTCTTTCTAATACAGGCTTCCGTGTTTCTTTGTTGCTTTCACAATATTATCCAAGTTCTTTCAGTATAACTTCTTTCAGTCCCCTTTGCAACCTCCTGGTGCATAGTGGAGCAAATAAATTCATGACATATAAGAATAAGTATTAATGTAAAAAGTTGGGAAGTTTTATTTGCTGAGGCATGGGGAATATTAAAGGATGTTTTGGTTTTCTTTTAATATTTGGGAGATGTTTATTACTGTAATTTTTAACCAGAAATTTTAGCTAAAGTAGTTGAGATGCTAGGACATTCATTCTCATAGATTTTTAGAGAATCAGCTCCAGGTACTTACTTACTTTCATCTTGAGTAGAGCCTATATTTGTAATAATATATGTTACAGTTGATTTTCCCCACTAGAGTAAAAGTACTATGATACCAATTTTTTTCCAATTTGAAAGAAATCTGAATGGCTACTATGGAATCATTTCACTTCACATTGCCAAGTAGTTAACTGGTGTCAATATTAAATATTTATGAAAAATAAAAAAATTTCATTTCTTCTGTCAGTAATTCCATTCTTCATAAATAATACAGTGTTAACTGTAGTAGAGATCCTGGCTGTCTAGCATTGCAGATTAATGTCTTTCTGCCAGACTACGTCTTGCATTTTGCTCCCTGGTTCAATTAATATTTAATAAATCCTCAAGAAGTTCAAACAGGCTGAGATACAAAAGTTGAGACTTGTCCATAACTCAGTAGTAATGGCATTGGTTGGAGTTTGAGAGATTATCTGAGGGTCCCTGGGCTTTTTAGGTGCCATTCCTGACCTAACCATGCCTACTTTTGATGGAGGCCTTGAGGGGGGGGATCCTGTGAAGAGAGGTAAAGAATGGATGTACACAATTAGCTGTGTCTGACTTCATTTCTGCTGGTACATTCTGTGATAGGCATAGAGTGGTGTCAGGAGGAAAATTTCTCTAATTTAGAGAGGGAGGTTGTTTTCCTGCTGTATTGTAGAAAATTGACTCTAATGGACTCTTTAAATCTCAAGAAGAACTAGATTCCTACGTAAGGTTGTTGGGAATGAGATAAGCTAGTGATGAGGCCTAGAAATGGATTAAAAGCATTGAATATTATGAAAGTAGGACAAGCACTGTTGTGAATGTTTGGGAGGAACAGAGGAGGAGATACAAAAAGAGATTTTTTAAAATTACATTCAAGTGGGATTTAGCAATTGCTACAAAAGAGCAGTCCAGAAAGCCTGGGACATAGAAATGGACGTAGCTGAGAGATTTTATGCCTGCTAGAAACTGGGTAGTCTAACTGGGTAGTCTTGGAGTATGGAAGCTACAAGGCACCACCAGAAGGATTTCTGAAGGTTGGTAGTTCGTAGTGAGGGGTGTTTTCATTTTTCATGTCGTGGAAAGAAGGGACAGTATGAAAGTATTGTGTTAGGGCAATACAGCATTTTTGAAGGCAATGGAGAAACGTAGCTGGATTGTGCTCATAGAAGCAGGGACAGGACATTCCAGGGCACCTCACATTCAAGTGTTCATATATAATGAAGAAGATAAAATAAGGCATCATCAGAACAAGATGGACTTTCTTATAAAAAGGTGGAGACAACTATTTCACCAGTGCCAGAGCTCTCTAGTTGAGGCAAAGAAAACTTGCATTCAGGTTCTTGATCTTTATCAAGGAGCAGGAAGTCTTGAGCCTGTATTTTCTGTAATCTACTATTATGCTGTTTGAATATTTGGGAAAATGTGCTTTCTTGAACAGAACAAACTTGTAAACATCTTTGTTTTCCTTCTCCTTCAAAACTGAATCTATCAAAGAGCAAAGAAATTGCTGCTTCAAGCTGCAGCCCTGCCAAAGAGTGTCGCTTCTCTACATCTGTTAACATCTGTTCCTCCTGTGTCAGAACTCAGGTTTCTGCAGTATCCCAAAATCCAACCCTGAATGCTCCAGTGCCAAAGTCTTGAAGCATTGTCCTTTGCAGTATACAAACTGACAGGTCAGTGTCCAGCAAAATACACTATTCACTGTCACAGAATCACAGATTCAGTTAGGTTGGAAAAGACCTCTGAGATCATCAAATCCAACCTATGGCCAAACACCACCTTGTCAACCAGACCATGGCACCAAGTGCCACATCCAGTGTTTCCATAAACACCTCCAGGGACAGTAACTCCACCACCTCCCTGGGCAGCCCATTCCAGTGTCTATTCACTCCTTCTGTAAAGAAATTTTTCCTGATGTTCAACCTAAACCTCCCCTGGTGCAGCTTAAGACTATGTCCTCTCATCCTGTTGCTGGCTGCCTGGGAGAAGAGGCCGACCCCCACCTGGCTACAGCCTCCTTTCAGGTAATTGTAGAGAGTGATAAGGTCATCCCTGAGCCTCCTCTTCTCCAGGCTAAAGAATCCCATCTTTCTCAGCCACTTGTCATAGGACTTGTGCTGCAGACCCTTCTACAGCTTCATTGCCCTTCTTTGTCACTGCTGAGCAGACCTGAAACAAAGGAGTGATGAACATCTCGTTGCTCTTTTCTTATTCCTGAAAAAAATTAATTAACAAGTTCGGACCAGAATTTGGGAATGCTCCAGAAGGAGAAGAAAAACAACTTTTTTCCTCTATTTTGGTGTTCCTGCAGTGCAGGGTCAGCTAAGCAGCAGGACCCTCAGCTGAAATACCGACTAATGCCAGAAACCAGGAATATAGGAGGAAAGAATTAGTCTGGAGTTTAGGCACTGATCTCACATGAAAGGATTGTCTGTCTCCTTTCAACTGAAAACTATGATTTCTTATGGGTGCAAGAGGTGGTGTTGACTTGATTCAGTGTCAGTGACTGTATGGGAGATTTCAGATATGGTATGATCACAAGTATAATGACTTTGTGATAAGTGACTTCAATGCACCCACCACTTTCTTTATTGGTGTTTGATCTGATATTTGATGTGAAGTAAGAAAGAGTATTTACCTTGAATAGGTTCCAGCTAAAGAGTATTTTCGCTATACATTACTTTTAATAGCGAAAGGAATTACACCCTTAAGCTTTTATTTCCTGTCCCTGTCCTCCCATTCACTATCACTGTGTCGTGCCAACACAGCTGCTTTTTTCGGCAGTAGTATAAGCTGAGTCACTGAGATGACTTAGGCTTTAATAAAAGTTGTAGTTTGTTTTTTAGTGCAAACCATTTCCGTGATTGTCTCACAGACCCATAAGCAGCTGTATCCACCCAACTGAATAAGTAGGGAACTGCAGTATGGAAGGAGAGTAAGTTTAGTTAGGAAAGTTTCCTGAGGTAGCTATATTGGTGTATTGTCAGTGTGTTGTTGAATTACACCCCTAGCATTTGGAAGAGAGGTAATGTAAGCTGCCCTCCTTGTATAAGTGCTGTCTGCATTGAGGACTGTGACCTCGTTAGCTGGGAAGCTGCTGCCTTCGTTGTGACTGCTGATAATGAATGGTGCTTAACACAAACTTGGAATTTTTGTTTTCTCTATACGAGAAATCACAACTTTATATATACTACACATTCAAAGACAGGTATATACAGTCTAGAGTATGGGCTAGAATCTGCCAATGGGAGAAAATTTTTGCTGGATCTGTAGGACTTCGTCCCCCCACATACCCCCATTGCCGTTTTTTCCACCTGATCTTAAAACTTTCTGACTATGGGGAGACCAGTAGCCACAGCTTAAGAATCAACATCATATTCACAGATTTTTTACTTCTCAGATTTTGGTCATGCTATCCCATTGCATGGGGATCCTACTGCTACTTGAGAAAAGTTGCTGTTTGTGTATTTAGCTAATTTTAATCTTCTCAGGAAAATCTCTCTTTGATTCCCACAAATAACAACTAACTATTTCCAGCTCATAGAGAAGTGTGTGGCTGTTTTCTGTAATTCTGGAGGCAAATAGTTGAGCCAAAGGTAACCCAGACTTAGAAGCTCTTCACTTGTGTGATGGACCCTTTTTTACAAATCTTGCCTAGTAACTCCATGGAAGTCTGCTTATGTTATCACGGTTGTACTGGGAATTGTAGTGTGAACTGTCTTCATTCAAACAGGCTTGAGGAATCTTGTTGCAGGTATTAACCAGTACTCATGAGTACCTGAAAAATGTGTTTACTGTATTTCCTCTCTTGTGTTTTGCTTTTCAGCTCACTGCTGTTAATGGACTGCTGCTTACTAGGTTCAACAACTGTGTAGGGTCAGCCTTAATGGGTACAAAGAACATCTATTTCAACAGACATATTTTAATAATCCTTTAAGGCACTAAAAAACTAGTTTTTCATTGGTTTTGACATTATTACTTTGATGCTAACTTTTAGCTACATCCTCATCATTGAATCAAAACTTCACAGGGGTTATCCTTAGTGTTTGCTTGAAACAAGGTGCTTTAAACAGATTAGGTTTAAGTGTTATTGCATAAGATTTCAAACCATCTCCACCTCCTGTCTTGTTATTTCACTGATTTGTTCAAGGAGATAAAATAATAAAAAATAGCTCTGCAAAAAGAAAAATGGTTGGTTTTAGTTCCTTTAACTGATTCATTGCAGGTTCAGGTGAATGCTATAAAGGATGCTACAGAGAAGATAGGAATATCTGGACTTGATTGGTCAGGATGCTGAAATTAGTAAAAGAACTGTACCATATAAACTGACAATTGTTCAGTGTCACAAAAAAAAGACTGGAAGAAAATGATCCACTACTACAAACCAGGAAACTTTGTTTTTTCATATCTTGATTCTGTAATTTATAAGTAGGTTGGAAGTTATTCTAACAGTCTCTGTCTCTACAGAGAAATTCCTTTTGAAGATAGATGTCCATTAGGCATGCTGACCCCCTTCTCAGTTTTAGGTTTGGAGTAACTCTGCATGTTAAAATCATGTGCCCTATTTTGGTTTATACCTCATACCATGCTTTAGGTGTTTTACTCTGTTCCAATCCAAATAAGGAAAAAGTTAATATACTGAGTTTTATGAGAATAGCTTCAGACTGGTATAACTAGAATGATTGCCTCTCCCTTGCTCAAAATGTCTAGTCTCTTTCCTAACTAATAATCTCAATCCTGTTGTGCTGCCAGAATGAAATAAGCACCTATATTGTTTAATCAGCCTCTTGAATGTGGAGCAGTCAGTGTCCAATGACTGATGACTGACACCTCATTAACTCTCATATAAACTGCCTCATGGGAAAAATTAGAGAGATTAAATCAATGAATTAAGGAATTTGTTGCCATTTATTCACTTTTTATTTCAGCTACAGAATTTTAATAGAGTTAGCTATTTCTTTTTCCTTCCTGCTAGCATAGGCCCTAGTGAGGGTTAAGATGAATCAAGAAACCTTTTTGTAAATCGGTGTCATGCTACAAACAATTTAGTCAGTTTTGATATAGCACTGATAGATTTAAAACTGTCTCTGTGCTACTTTGTTCTGCTGCTTTCCCCGTGGGAAACCTCCCGTGTTTATCTTGGTGGGAGGCTAATTTTCTATCCACCCTGAAACTCAGGTCCAGGCGTCCTAGTTGGCAGAGTGGGTTTTTAATCTCGCAGTGCAATCCTACTAAACTGCAGAGTAGCATAAGAGTTAGCTCTTGGCTTTGGGCTGGGAGCCCAAAGCCTGCATGAGCATTTCCCAGTACTTGGGACACAAACACAATGCAGGGCAGCAGCATGTCTGTCACTGCAGCCACTGGCCTGCCAAGCACAGCGTTCTGTGTGGGGCAGATGACGTACATGCCCCTCTCTCTCTCTTTTGTTTCCAGTTGCCTCGGCTCCCAGCTGTGCTGGAGGGATTTGCCTCAAGAAGTCAGTCATGTTCTTCTTTAGAGAATCTATTGATGCAAACATTCTGGAGCATTTCACAAAGCAGATATCTTACCATGTAATACTTAAACTGAAATCAAATGACGTGACTTGCGCTGAAACTCTCTTCTGTGTTGCCTAAAATAGACCGTCAAAGTTAAAAATACATACACAAGACTCTGTGTTAATTTTACAGTAAAGCAAAGGCTCTTTGTGTAGCTGGTTGGACAATTCGACAGGCAAGGTACAGGATACAGCAAACCATGTCATGACATTGAAAAATTAAGATTGCAGGTGCACTGCAAAGTGCGTTGGAAAGTGCAGTTTTTTCAAAAGCCCGGTTAGAGCTGAACACAGAGATCCCCTGGAGGCATACCAAATTAATACTGATTTACAGGTATGCTTTCTGCTAGAAAACTATTAACTTATGTAATCTTAAGTCAATCTCTAAAGCTCTAACACTGTTGCAACTGACCAAAAGTCAGCAATGATAAATTAGGTCAGAAGAATGTATATTTAAAAAACTGCATTGTTCTTTAAAAAAAAACAACCAACCAACCAAACAAAAAAAACAAAACCAAAAAACCCCCCCACCATATCCTGGTCACTCTTAGAAGCCAAATCATTCTATTCTGAAGATTTTTGTTTGTTGTCACAATTTTTCACCAAATATTTTTATAAGAAAAAAACTGATATTCTTCTTAATGTAAATCTATTAACTTTTAATAGAAAAAGGGCTTTTCATAAGCTTTTTAAAAGGGACCAGTACTAGTAAAGTTTCATCTTGTACATGTCCAAGAGTGGTTTCAAATATACATTGTTGTTTCTGTATTATATCCTCTAATCCTTTCAGCTCCCACAGAAATTGGACATGATCTAGCAGGCAGAAGGCATTAAGTGTAGGTATAGTTCTGTTGAATTCAGTGTAAGAACACAGACAAGCCAAATTTTTTTGGCAGAATCAGGCTTTGCTGGATCAGAATAGGTCACAGGATCTAACAAAGAACAGCTGAAGTTTAGATTTCATCAGCTGGTTCTAAATTTGATTTTGTTAAACCACAGCAAATCCAAAATGGAAAAGAATACTAAAGCTCTTCTTGAGCTTATAGGGAGCACTTTAAATCTTAAGCACAATTTATTCATAAGGGTTCCTGAAGTTCTGAGTTATATTAATGATATTAAATTCAAGAAAATATATTTTCTTTGAAAAAAATTCTTAATTTTCTCTTTAGAGTTCTGTTTAAAACAGCAAGTGCTTAAAAATGGATTAAAATGCACCCTAAATCTCCAAAGACTGTAGTTTTTCTTTAGAGGTGTTTCCAGAAGATCTCTGGAGAGAGCAATTTGCTGCATTTGCTGCATTTGCTTCTGCTAGGTTAATTCTTGATGATGAAAGAAATAGTAAAATCTCACAGAGTACAGTGACCAACAGTTGTCAGGAAGGTAAGTAAGGATGAGAAGGAGGTGATCATATACAGCAGTTTGAGTCACACAGTAGCTTAGAGCCCTTCATGCAGGGTGTTAGGCACAAGTTAGTTACAAACCTGTAGATAGCAAAAGGTGAGTAATGAAGGTAATTTTTACAGAGTGGAGTGTATCAGTGACGCTGAGAACTGCTGAGGCTTCAGAGATGACAAGCAGCTCAGGTGCTGTGAGTTGGATGCTATAGATTAGCATGGGATCTCAACAAGCTTGCCTCTGTAACAGGGTAATTGGGTTTAAAATATCTCTGTACACCAGTACAGAATGCATCCTTGCTCATTCAGTGTACTCCTACATTTTGTGGATGCTGGAGAAATAGAAGGGTGCAGTATTTGTGAGAGAGCTAAGTCAGCATCTTAATGTGAGGAGAATCAGGGACTCAGTCTAGTTATTCAGAAAGAATAGGTGACTTAATTCTAAAGTAAACGTATAAAGAGAAAAATTATTGAAAGCCTTTTCCTCTGGAAGCTAAAGTCATAGGATCAGATCACCAGAAGATAAAACCAGAAAATGTAATATTAAAAGTTAACAACCTTCTTTCAGTTCTGCACAGGATTCTCCCACAAAGGTGAGTTATCAGGTATGATGTCTAAGTAAGGACTTGTGGTAGGCATCTACAGGGAGAAGCAGGGCACAAGCTGAAAATTTACATGACATATTCTTTGTGCCAATTGACAGGGGAAAAGCCACAACACTGCACTTCAACCAGAAGATTTGGAGTCGAAGTTTTCTGAAATCAGCAGAGACTGCTTGAGAACAGCACATGGTAAAATCACAGTTACTTCTGTTCTTTTTCTGGATAAAATAAATGATCTTGAGTTACTTGATTAAGTGGATGAAATATATTAGCCTCAGATGTGCAAATGGTACTGGATGTTCTGATTTTTCCTTTTGTCCTTGAATTCTGTGTCTGCAAATTACTTGGGGTTTGCTTGTGTAATATGAAGTAGGATAAGTGGAGTGGTTGGATAGAGCACTACTGTGAGTATCCCGTTAGAAACTTAAGCTTTGGACAAACTACTGCTTCCATAAAACTCATATTAGCCTAGAGTTATAGACTATTTCTGTATCATGTTGTTACCAAAAATGTATATAATATTTGAACTAAGTTTTAAATGCAACATTAGTCCAGAAAATTAATTCCCAGTGTTTTAAATTAAACTGTGAGGCAGGTGCATAATTTAAGTATGGGAATAAACAACTTAGATGTTAGTAAATATCCACCAGGTTTTGTGTTTAATGAAAAGAGTCACAGGAGTTGAAAGACTTCAATGGAAGCACTTGCAAAAACACTTCAGAGTTTGTTAAGAAGCAGACTTCAGATCAAGTCCACTTAAAAAAAAAAAATAGTTGCAAGTACATTTTATTTAATATAATAAACATTTTATTTAATGTAAAACTCCCTGCAGCCTTCAACTAGATGTGTTAGTTCACTGCGTTTTTTTTTCTTTCAGGTAAACACAGTGCTACATCTCTATATGTAGGTAATGTCTTTCTAAGTGTTTTCCTCAGGTTTATGGGTTGAAGGCAAACAAGAAAAGCCTGAAAAGCCAACTGAAAACCTTGCATTATTTTAGAAACTAGCATCACTAGGAAAAAAAAGGGTTTTTTTTTGCAATAATCTGTTCTCAAAAAAGCTGTGCATGTTTACTTGGCATTTTCATTTTGATGTAAATGTGTATAAATTTGTGGGGTTTCTGAGAATTTTGTTCCTTGAATAGAAGAAACAAACATGGGTTTATAACTTAAATTGTATATGTGAGAAATAAGATATTTCAATTAAAAAAAAAACCAAACAAACATTTGCTTTTAAAATTGCAGAAGATTTTTGAAGGAGTTGAAATGCTGAGTTGATAAATATCTGGGCTAAAGCCAATCTTTGTAAGACAATACCAGATCTGAGAACCACAAAACCAAGAGTGTTTTAGACACAGTGACAGAAAGCCAGGCTGCTAATACAAAATATACTACTTACAGATCTGAGAACAGTGCCCCAAATTGCTAACACACAGCAACACACAGAGTCGGGTTTCAACATTGTTCTTCATTTCATAAAAGTGTACAGATTTCAGTAGATGTTTAACTTTTCTCCAGCATTGATTTGCACAGTTATAAATCACTTGCAGTTTGGTTTTTTTACAAGGTTTTACCTAAGATTTCCTTTTACAAATGATTTGGTGAGTTCCCAAGCCATCTACTAATGTTGGGTAATGGGGAATCTCCATCACATAATTGTGTGGAAGTGGTATAATAGTGAGCATGTAATTATAAAATATCTTCGTTTTCAGATATTACAAGATGACTCAAGAATGTTGTGTATATAAAAGCTGTATTAAAAGGGAGGTTACAAGAAAAAGATGCAGACTGCTATGCATTGGCCAGAGTAATTTAGAAAATGTGTAGAACTTCAGAACAGTTCTTTTAAGCTGAAGACAAATACAAAATAAAGGGAAAGCAGAATGAAATGCTGAAGGCATTTTAGCTAGACTAACTGATACCTGTCTATGCAGGAGTGCAGTAAATCTCATCTAACTTCAGTAAACATCTTTTCTGTACAGATAGGAAACTGTGGGATTGAAAAGTTGGATTTAGAAAAGGTTTTGTAGGGCTGTACCTCAGTAGATAATAACACTAGCAATGAAAGGAAAGCTCTTGTATAGGAGAGGGTTAGCTCTGAAATTCCTCAGGATGAGTGTTGGATCTGAATCCTTAATACTTATTTGAATCAACAAGTATTTGGATAACAAAAATTGCTGTTTCAGCCAGAAGCTCATTAGTGGGAAACTCAGGCAAATTACTTTGGCAAGTACAATTCTAGGAGCATTGGCCTAATGTAGCTGAATTATATCTAGCAGAATTAGAGAAGTGTTAATGATGTTACTCAAAGTTTTAGTAAGCACATCAAAGTAATTTGTGAAGTTCTACTGATTCATATTCAAACAACATGAATTAAAATTGGAGGAGGTGCAAAGAAAGGTTCTATTCTTACTATTTTAGTAGCTTTTCTTACAAGAAGATAATCACAAAAGTCTGAGCAAGGAATGAAATCATAGAATGGTTTGTGTGGGAAGGGGTATTTAAAGATCACATCGCTCTTTACCATAGGCAGAACGTCAAAGCTTCATCCATCCGTCTGCTCTTTGAGAGGGTATATTGTATCTCTCCATAACATTGTACAGTGCAGAAACAATGCCAGGAGGAGGCTGTAACACTGAGGACAGAGAGGAAAAGAAAATGCAAAACTCTGATCTGAGCCACAAACAAGTAATTGTAAAATAGAGAATAAACTTTACTGGGAAATTGGAAGATGATTCTTTTCCATTAAAGCAATTAGAGACCAGATCATCTCTCAGTAACAACAGTCAGAGCCAAAGAAGCAGCTACTTTAAAAATGTATCTAGATTAGCTAATTAAGAGGCTTGTGCAATATGGTTATTCATACTAGCAGGTGGCTTGGCTGAATCCAGTGGTTTTGTCCAGCCGCTGCTCCCAGTTGTTATCTCTGTAAGGGTGGATCTGTAGAGAAGTCTGTGGATGACAGATTGTTGATATATTGCAGATCTGCCTTAACTCAAAAATGATTTTTTGAAGGCTGAACCATGATGCCAGTGTCAGCTCTTTGGAACTGTCAGCTATTATTTTGGTTGCCTGCAGCACATACTTTCATTGAAGGTCTAGGCAGTGGTCAGAACTGATTTTTGTATGCAGGGGTATTAAATTTTCTCACTTAGGAGCTTTTGGCGTATCAGTGAGGAGTATGAAAGGCTTAATTATGCCTCTGTGAAGCTGAAGTGCTGCCTGTGGTAGGAAGAAAATGCTTCATGGCAGCTGGGAAGGCTGTGGTGCCCTCAAGCACTGTGGTTACGATGGCTGGGCAGCACCAAGCTGACCTACAATAGCAGGACAGGTCTGACCAATGTTCCCCCTGCTTTTCTGACTGTCCTTCCCAACATGTGCAAGTGAAGGGGTCTTCTTGGAATAAAATGGTAGGAAAGGGAAAAGACAAAGGGGTGTAATCTCACCCTTCAGATGCCTCTTCATAGTCACTGTTGCCTATGCTAGTGGTAACTGTTGCTGAGTTTATAAAGCCCTGTTTTATTGACCTCTTGCTTAGGTTAGTACAGGTTACCACACTGATAAGTGGGGCAGTTGCCTTGAACTTGCACTTTTTTTTCTATGCACTATTGCTTCTCTTTCATGTGTTAACCCCTGTTAAAGGTTTTGGGAGCTTTGCATAGAGAATGTGTCTCTTTAACTGCAAAACTTAATAGAGAACTGTGAAGGAAAAATGTTATATGGGTTACTGTAGCCCAGCTCAGTACAGTGGAGATAAGCTTTTCACACTGTTCTCTTAGTTTCTTACCCCATTTTTTTATCAGGCATCCAATAACATTCCTGACTCTGTCCAATGCCAGGGAAATCTGCAATGTGCACTCAACTGGGAGTAGCAATTACAGAAACACTCCGGGTGTTTATGCATTTCCCACAGAGCTCTTGGATCACTTGTGTAATAATCTTTTTCAATAAAGAAAACTGTATAAGCATTAATCATAAAACATATCAGTATCCTATATTTTGGTGGGTCAGGCAGCTTGCCTGGCTTCTGCAGAATCCAGTTTGACATTTTTTTGGCATTGGGAAGGCCAGGAAGTGTTGGATTGGGTGAATGTACTGTGCCTACCTGGGGTGGAGTTAACTTTCCACACAGCAACCCCTCACAGTGCTGTGCTGTGTGTTGGGAGCCAGAAAGGTGCTGGTAACACACCAATGTGTTGGGCACTGCTGAGCAGGCTTGCACAGCATCAAGGCTGTGTCTGCAACATCCTCACTCAAGGGCCAGTACACTGGGGTGGGCAAGATCTGGAGAGGGGACACAGCCAGGGCAGCTGAGCCAAGATAACCAAAGAGACATTCTATACTAGGGTGTCTACTTGGCAATAAAAGCTAAGGGAAAGGAGGAGAGGAAGGAGCAGCAATTATTAAGGCATTTGTGTTCCAGAGTAACCTCTGGAGCATAGTGAGGACCTGCTTCCTAGGATGTAACTGGGCATCAACTGCTGATAGGAAGTAGAGAATTAATCTTTTTGTTTTCTTTTGCTTCTGTGTGCAGCCTTTGCTTTTGCTTTACTAAACTCCTGAAGCTACTGGCTTATTTTAACTAGAAAGCCTGGTGAGAATACATCTATATGCATTTTATTCAAGTAGCTGAACTGTTTTTTCTCTGTTGTGTCCATTCATGAACTCTTAGGGAAGTGTAGCCTAGCACAGTTTGAATTTAGAGTGATCAGTCATACCACTGACTATAGGCTATGTTTGATGCTGTGTCTGAGTTCAGCTGGCAAATGCTTCTGTTAAAGGGGAGTTCCTGTTCACCAACTCCTCCTTTCACTTCTTTAATCCTACCTACCTGTGAGCACTATCACCTTTGCATTGTCTTTAGTGCTCACTGTGCCTCTTATGAAGCTGATTTAACTTGCTAACCTGACAGAAGGTCTTTGTCAGGGTAGTTTGTCTGTGTGGATCTCAGCTGGCACATGGAGAAGTGGGAGGACATGTCCAGGAGCAAGGAGGGTGAGGGAGGTGAAGCCTCCCCACTTCATTGGTCCACTCTTCAGTGTTGTCAAGGTACCTCAGCTGTAGTTTCAAACACAAAATATGCTGCCCAGCAAGAAACTGGAGACAAAGGTCTGTCATGGTGTCAGAGAGATACGTGTTCATAATGTGTGTCAGGGCACAGCCCACATTATTGCCCAATTAAACCTGGTGAAGGTAATCAGGTTCAGCCATGACTCCAGATGGCCAGACAAGTCCATAGGGATGAGGTAGGTTGGGGATCAGGCCAGGACCTCAGTTCAAGGCTCAGCTCAGGGTCCAGATGAGTGGGGTGTCTGGCCAGCACAGGCATGGCTGCAGCACAGCTCAGGTGGGGCCAGTATGAAACCCTTGGCTTAAAAGCCACTGCAGAGCAAAACGGGAGAGAGCACTCACAGATGGTTCCTAGCAGACCTTTCTGGAAGAGCTGTTTTTAAGGCTGGACATTTGCACCATTATTGAAGCTGATCTTGAAATCAGGCACCCAAAACCCCTGCCAGTGAGAAGGTAGAAAGGGAGTGCTCAGAGCTCTGGAAGCTTTCAGAGAACATGTATTAGGTCAGAGCTGGAACTGCAGTGAAGTAACAAATATTTTGATGGGCTGGGGGGCAGAGTGTGCAATACATTTTATCCCCCAGTACCTACAGTATCTGATTTTTCTATTATCCATAGTGTAGATAGAGACTCAAATAGTACAATAACTAAACACCATTTAATTTCTCCAGAAACAAAATAATTGGTGTATTTGGAAAAGGATAGTCACTTTCTTACCGTCAGATTTACCCATAGCATTTATGGTATCTTCTTTCACACCGAGTAAACAGAAAATTCCTATAGATGAGCTGCACTGTGCATTCACAGTATGAAGTCTTGTACTCTGCTGTGTATCAGCTCTGAGAGGGAAAGGTACACTATAGGATACAGGATCTTCCCTTTCACATATGCATTAACCAGCCTTAAGCAAACTTTAACAGGATTTGTAGCAGTTCATATGAGACTGTGGTTCTATTTCAGATTCATAAAGCCTTTGAAAAAATCACATGTATAAAACAAGAAAACGCATAACTTTAATAAATTGTGCTTCTATCTTTCACTCAATTAACATACACAGGACAATGACATGGTTAATGAATAATTCATTATGACATTTAAAGAAAAATGTGGTCTAAAACCAGCTTACATTGAAAAGGTTCTGGCCTTACAAGAAGAATATACTTGTCATCATAATACAGTGGAATTATTCTCTTAAGTAAACTAAAATATTATATTTGGTCTTTTGAAATGTCTTTGGGTGATCAGAGCTCTCTGTTGACTTCGTTTTACAGAATATTTTCTTATATTTATTCTGTTTTAACATATTAAAAGTGTATTTGGTCCACATTAAAAACGAGCAAAGTTTTAAAATCCCAGTGTCATCACTTAGTAAATAATTATGTGACTGTCCATCAGCAGTCTTGACCTAGTCTTAAAGAATATCCCTGATGTTAATCCTCCTTCATACTGCCTGCCATCCTGAGTCAGTAAGATTGTTTCCAGAACAATGTTCTGTTCCAGTATCCTGCAAGGATACGGACAAGGCTAGATAGTGATGGGAGAATGAAAAGATTATACTTGAGTCATTCATTACAGCCTACGTGTATAGCTGATGAATCTTTTTTCACTAAGTAAGAAAACAGCTAATTTTTCTGTTACACAAGAATAAAATCAAAATATATCTATAAGAAAGACATATTTCAGAGGTTTCATAATTTTTTTAAGTTTATGTGTCTCTTTTAAAATGATATTTAAGTAGAAATAATATGTAAATATGTGTAGTTAAAAAGAATTCCCTTCTCTCTATACTTTCCTATACAAAATATGGTCTTGCTTTAGTCACTCATATCTGTTTTAGGATTATATCACCTACTAGAGATAGAACAGTGATACTAGAACAGCAGTGACTGCTATCTGACTCTATCAGACAATTTAAATGAAATTTAAAACACAGATCCACTTTTCTATTATGCTTCCAAGATGAAAATATACTTATCTCTTCAAATTCTGTTGCTGTGCATGAGATTTGAATGTATGGGCAAAGGTAGCCTTTGTTATTCTGAGTCTTGTAAGACTCTTGAAAAACTTAAATTTGCAAGATGTTCTGAGTGTGGTGAAGATGTCTGCCTCCATTTCCATAGGAACACCTCTAATTAGAGGTATTCTAACCTGTAAGTGTTTTTGCACAATCTTCTTTCTATTCCTATTTCCTTCTCATGTAAGTAACAATCAAAGGTTTTTGTTCATTGTCTTTCGTTATCTAGCTCAACTCTCTCCATTCTACAGCAATGAAATCACTTTTTCTCCTTTTGAAGTACAAAGTTTTTGATTTTGCTTTTGTCAGTTAGGATCAAATCTTTCATAACCTTTATATACCCTTTCTAAACCGATTGCAAATACCTGCTGATTGCTGCCATGCCCTAAATTGACAATCAAATTTGACATGAACTTATTGTGGTACTCAATACCTTTTTTTGCCTCAGTGTTCACAAGCAAGTTCTCCAGCCACACCACCCAAGTTGCAAAAAGCAAAAGTAGGCACAGGGAGAATGAAGAACCACCTGCTGTAGGAGAAGTCATGGAAGTCCGGTGAAGTTCCCACTGATTGGAAAAAAGAGAAATATAACCCAAAGGGGGAAGAAAAGGAGGAGTCTGGGAACTACAGGCCAGCCAGTCTCACCTTGGTGTCCAGCAAGATCATGGAGCAGATTCCCCTGGAAACTATGCTAAGGCACATGGAAAAGAAGGGAGGGATTGGTGACAAGCCAGCATGGCTTCACTAAGAGCAAATCATACTTGATGTCCTGTGATGGGGTTACAGTGTTGGTGCACAAGGGAAGAGTAACTGGCAAATCATCATCTACCTGGACCTCTGCAAAGCATTTGACACTGACACACACAACATCCTTGTCTCCAAACTGGAGAGGAATGGATTTGTTGGATGGACCATTCAGTGGATAAGTAATTGGCAGAATCAACAGCTCAATGTCCAAGTGGAGACCACTAATGAGTGGTGTCCCTCAGGGGTCAGTATTGGGGCCAGTGCTGTTTAACATCTTTGATGGTGGCATGGACAATGGGATTGAGGGCACTCTCAGCAGGCTTGCCTATGACACCAAGCTGTGTGATGTGGTCAACACGCTGGAAGGAAGGGATGCCGTCCAGAGACCTGGACAGGCTTCAGGGGTGGGCCCATGTGAACATCATGAAGTTCAGCAAGGCCAAGTGCAAGGTCCTCCACCTGGATCAGAAGAATTCCATGCTCAAATACAGATTGGGCAGAGAATTAATTGAGGGCAGCCCTGAGGAGAAGGACTTTGGGGTGCTGGTGGATGAGAGGCTGGACGTGATCCAGCAATGTGTGCTGCATCACAAGCACTATGGCCAGCAGATTAAGGGAAGTAGTTCTTCGCCTCTATTCTGCCGGCGTGAGACCCCGCTTGTAGTTCTGCATCCAGCTCTCTGGGTCCCCTGCATAAGAAGGACATGGACCTTCCAGAGTGAGTCCAGAAGCAGATGTTTAGAGGGATGGAGCACCTCTCTTACAAAGAAAGGCTGAGAGATTTGGGGTTTTTCAGCTGGGAGGAGAGATGGTTCCAGGAAGACCTTATGGCACCTTTCAGTACCTAAGGGGGCTACAAGAAAACTGGAGAAGGACTTTTCACAAGGGCTTGTAATGACAGAACAAGGGAGAATGGCTTCAAACTGAAAGAGGGTGACTTTACATTAGATATTAGGAAGAAATTCTTAAGTGGGTGGTGAGGCACTATAACAGGTTGCCCAGAGAAGCTGTGGATGCCCCATCACTGGAAGTGTTCAAGGCCAGGTTGGGCAGGGCTTTGAGCAACCTGGTCTAGTGGAAGGTGTCCCTGTCCATGGCGTTGGAAGGGGATGGTCTATGAGCAGCAACCCTTGCTATGTCTGCAGCTGTTCTTCTTTTCTGTATGTAACTATGAGTTGTCCCAGTTCTAAATTTTATTGGGTGATATATAGAGGACTGCTGAAGAATGATCTGAGAAGAATGTCATGACTTTATGAATACTGCATGTACTTAAATCTGTGAAGTGCAATTATTACAGATTGGGTTTTGTGAATTTATTGTGAGTGTGCATTCATCAAGCTTTAAAGAAACTGTGAGAAGAATAAACCTGAAGACAATCGAGTGTCTTAACATCTTCCAACAAAGCATTTAATTATAATAATGCACTTCAAAGGTTCTGCCAGAGTGACGTAGTTGTGTAGTCAGGTCTTGGAATTAAATAAGAAAAAAGGACAGTAAAGAAAAAAAGCTTTTTTTGGATTAAGAGGAGGGTGTACTTGTCAGGTGGTGTTCTCATTGAAAAGCTCTCAGGCCCTGGAGAGGCATCTGAGAGCAGCTGAGGCCTTCCCTTGCTCTCAGGTAATGACGGGGCTTAGAGAAAGGAAGTGTGTCAATGGACTTTTTAAGATGAGGCAATCCAAGAATTAATGCACTGCTGTATAGAGCTTGTCTAGTAACAGCTAACCAAAATCATTGCTTTCAAAGGATGCAGGTGCTGTCTCAGTGCTTAAGAGAAAAAGCTGAGTCCATGGAAAGACTTATTTCAAGGGAAGACCATTTCCTAGAAATCAAAGTCTCCTCCTGTACTTCAGCACACTGGTTTTGTGAACTTAATAACATCTACAGATAGACCACATCATTCTTCAGGTGTTGGACTATTAGTAATGAAATACTAATTTTGGGATGTGGAAGATCCTTCTGGGCCTTATTTCATGGATTCTGAATTAGCTATTCTGCCTTTACAGAGCTGTTACAAGGTGCCCCTACTGATCCAGAATTCAGTAGACATCATTTGGCCACAAGGTACTCATTAAAGGCTTGGGGCTAATTTAACATTGGCAAGCTCTGTTCCTTTCCTACAGCAAACATGCTCAAGTCCATCCACTAAGTCTACAGTACTATGATCATTGCTGTTTTCCATAGAGACAACATGCCCAGCTGGGCCAGAAATATTGTTTAAAAATACATAACTATAGCTTTTCTCTGGAGAAGTCTTGACAACATTGCATTATACTCTGGTAAATTATTAACTATTCTGGACAATTCATGTTTGGTTTTGTTATATACTTCATGAAACACTGATTCACATATTTCAGGACTTCAGAGTTGCCCTGTAGGCTGTGAGCTTAAATTGTTCCATGCAGAGATTTACAGTCAAGAAATGAGTATTCTGACTTGGATTCTTACTTGGATTCTTCTCTTATATTCTTCTTACTTAGCTTTGCTTTCATATGGAATGACACCATATTCTGATGGCAGCTTCTTACCAGTTACCTGGTTGCACTATCAGATCATTTAAGGCCTACTGGTATCCATAAAATCACCTTGATACAAGCCTGGAGAAAATTCCTGGAAGGCAGCTGAATGTTTTGCAGTCCATGAAAGGATAGTAAAGAGCAATGCCCCTGGATGTTTGTGTCTCCCACATTTAAGCTGCTGCCAGGCCTGAGACTAACTTTGGCTACAAAGCCAGCAGGCAAGCATCACGACTTGCCTTTTCTTTTACCTAACCTTGAGACTCTAAATCTACTCTCTTCACCCCTAGCAAACTCTTCTTTCATCCTTCTCCTCATCTACAGTTTTTCGTAGCTCTTGAGGAACTGCAGCCCAAGGGAATGGATAAGGTGAGCAGAACAGGGGAAAAGCATGAGAAGGAAGTAATGACAGAGATGAACTAGTGTGTATTGACCATAATCCCTCACTCCACAGTATCCCCTGGTCTACTTTAGTGGTGGGAATTATAGGAGTCTGCAAATGAAGGAGTGAAACTGAGGCTGGGAAAAAGGGGTGTGAGGAAAAGGTGTTGTTTTAATTTTGTCTTTTTTTTCCTCTCACCACCCAAATCTATTTAATTGGCAATGAATTCAATTAAGTTAATTTCCCAGATTTGATCTGTTTTGCCTGAGATGGTAATTGGTGGGTGATTTCCTTGTCTTTATCTCAATTTAGCAGATTTTTCATCATAATTTTGCCTCCTGCCTTGTTGAACAGGGGCATAAGAGTGGCTGGGTGGGTGTTTGGCAGCTGGCCAAGGTCACCCACCACAGTTTAAAAAACAATGGTTTTTTCCTGTGTTGTTTTTCAGTCTTTTTGTGACAAGCAAGATGGCTTGCTTGGATTTGACACTCATGTTTAGATAGCCTTAATTTCTGTAAGAACTTGAAAAGCTTTCTGCCCAAGGTGCAGTCTAATGGGGCCCACAGGAATTTGGCTGTGTCTGAACAAGGTTTTACCTCCATTAGTTTGTGCCAGCAGGGCCTTTCCTTTTTTTTTTTTCTTTTTTTCTATTTTTTTTTAATTGCTGCCCAGACTTTTCTTGCTTGTGTTTGTTTTTTTTTTTTCTGTCAGCAGCAAATGAGCAACTTCTATAATAGCTGGCATGTCATTAGGGACATACGAATGACATCCATATTTCCCCTTTTCCAGTCTTTATGCTGTGTAACCCAGTTCTACTGCCCTGCATCTTCTTCCTCTGCTTTTTCTAGCATATACAGTTGGTGCTGCCCTGTCTTCTATAGGGCACTGCAGGCCTGCCCTGAATTCAGCTTATGATGTGCTCACCCAAAGCCAGGGCTCCCTTTTCCAGGCAGTATGATATTAATATTTAAGTGAGGAGATTATGCCTGCAGCCTGGAATGCCTTACAAGAGAGGATGGCATGATATGACAGAGTCCTTGGCCTCTGTCTGAAATGATTCTTTGGAGAAAGCACAGAGCAAGGCTGCCAGTCCTTGTTGTTCTAATCAGCCTCCTCCATTTGGCCAGAGCATCTCTGACAGCCTTGCATGTGTCTGCTTGCTAGCACACGTGTTTTTCCGTAGTGACTTAAGGCACATTCAGGAAGCATTTCAGTGGAGATTTCACCATGAGAGCATGACTAGGCTTGGTGCTGAGCACCACTGAGGACCTCAGAAGCCACTGATTCAGGACAGTGCCCCATCCTTTGTGACATCCCTAGGGATGCCTTCTTTCCAGAACCACGACCTATCACGCACTGTCTTGCGATCTTTGTCCTCTGTATTAGTCGATAATGAAACAGACTCCCTTGAGCTCTGCTTCTTTTCTCTTGGCTAAAGTTGTCAGACAGATGCTTCCAGAGGGAAGGGGATTTCTTTGTGTGTGAGGCAACACGCTGGGTGGAGGCCAGTAAGCTCAATAGCACTGATATGTCGTGCCAGGAGGAGGAAGGGGTGTCCCAGCTGGATGGATTTAGCTGGTAATTGTACCTCATTGTTTCTGAATTGCAAACCTAGGTGAGTTGGTGACTGTGGAAGATTTACTTGGAACACTGGTGTACCAGGGTAAAAGGATACTAAGAGCTATGTGAGGAGGTATCTACAGTATATCTTGAAGGCCTTTTTATATTCTTCTCAATCACATTATGGTGATGAATTCATGCAGTTACAGGCTTGAGGATCTCTAACAAGAGTTCTTCCTCCCCTCTGTTCTCCCAGTTGTCCTTGTACTCAGATTTGTTATAGTTTCTTTACTTGTGTCCAGTCCATTTATGGCATATAGGCACTGATGTCCACGTAGTAGGTGGCATTTTCAAAAACTCTATCCTACCTGCACAAATGTCTTAAATAAAATAAGGAAGGTGCTGTACTCCAGCTGTCTTTGTTTTCAGCCCTGAAATGATGTATTGCAGCATGTTCCCCATTGTGCAGGAGGATCCCATGGAAAGTACAGTAAGCATTGGGCACTCAAGAGGTTTCACTGGTGCTCTGGGGGAGTGTCTTGAACATGCAGAAACTTGCTTCTCTTCTGAGTATGACTGCCAGAAACCCTCTGGTACTTCAGATGTAGAAAAAGACTGGGCATCCTCCATTGCTTACAGAATTTCTCCTCTTGTTGGCAGTACAAAATGTTCCCTTTTTACATAATTATGAAACTCTCTTGTGTTTATACATAAGCAAAGAATTATATCCTTTTTGACAATGAGCAGCAGGCCTATCCACTCTATAGATTGTTTTACTGCTTTTCTTTCTTCTTTTTTTTTTCTTAAATCAAAACCTTATCCAGTCCCTCAGTAAGCTTCCATTTTAGCCTGACAGACTTGGGTCATTAATCTTTCTCCTGTGGTCTGGAAAACATCTCCAGACTCATTCCCAGATGTTTTGTTCAGTTTCTTATCCAAAATGTGCACCCTGTTGGTGAATCTAGAATTTTAACCCCATCGTAGTTACTTTTTATTCACAGTGACATTACAAACTGAGTGTTTTCCAGATCACTTGCAAACTCAATGCATAAATAGCTTCACTAAATCATGAAATTTGCCAATTTGAATTGTCTCAATTTGTCTGCTAAATTTATCCATCACCACCATTACCACCACACAAACACACACTGGTTTCATTTTCATATTAGTTTGTGTCTCTGCAGGGAGTACGAGAGGTAATTAGCTTGTCTTGGAGGACCAAGACTACTTTAATGAAGACACATGTACTTGCTAAGGAGGTCCACTGGAATGAGATCTAGCCCCAGTTTTGAAATCCTCTCAAGCTTTCATTCAGAGGGCAGCTGTTTTCCTGTGGGCAACGTGGGGTCTGCACAATTTCTGCATACCATGACATGGGCCACAAATACTCACTTCTTAGATATCTGAAGTAAAAAGTTGCTTGTCCATGATCTAGAAGTGTGTTCTTCTGGCAACTGGACCCTGAGAAATGCTGGTATCATGTTAAAAAGGAAGGCTCTTTTATTTTTAAATACTTCAGTCATATTACTTTGATTCACTTCTCTATTCCTTCAGAACAATGGAAAATACTTCAGAATGCTTTAAAATATGCTTGTCTCCTCCATCAGAGCACCTCTCTTTGGCTAATGGCTTTTAGAAAGCTGTATGTTCTAAGTAACGTGTAAATGATATATGACATGTAATTTCATCTCTTTAGTTGCTGTAGCAACGTCACACTGAACTATGCATTAGTTAGTAGTCCAGGCTAGCAACTCTCTTTTTTCTGAAGGATGGTTTACACATTATGATGACTATTAGAAATGAATGCTAAAACAGATAATTGACTGTATAAGCAATTCCAACAGAAGAATGTGTACTAGCAAGCATTACACTGAATAGGTTTAGAACTGAATGTGTATATTGAGCTCCATGCAAAAAATCTTTTAAGTATCTCTCACCTCCTCTTTTTCCATGCAAGTATATATACTAGCTTTTTATGCATACAATGAAAAAAAAATGCTTCAAAGGTAGGTAAAGCCTGAGAACTAGAAGTTCTTTGTGATGACCTGTGTAATTTTGCCCTTTATCTTTGATACTCAGTCACATAATGCTGCTGTATTTGCCATGATCTTTCTGTGTGTAATGCAATGACAGAGATTTTAGGAAAATCAAGTAGAGAGATTGTATCTTAAAAATAGCAATCAAAACATCTTTCCCATGAGAAATAAGATGCAATATTAAAGAGCACTAGTCAGGAAATTGAAAATAAAAATTCAAATGTGCAAATAAGTTCTAGATAAGGGGTAATATGTTTTACATTTTGGTATGATGAAGGAAACACCTATATGTAAAGCTGTGAATTTATTTTAGTAGAAGAGTCTAACCAAAGAATTCTTACTAGTCCAGACCTAATTGCTAAAGAAAAAAATATAGAATTTCAGAAAAAGTCTCAAAAATAATACAATGTAAATTGTTGTGCACACTATTCCTTATATCTACCTCTTTTTCTCTGCTTATCCTTTTGCCACCTCTGCCTGCTAAGTAAGGTCAGCAATGGTAGTCTGCCTGAGTTATTCCAGGTCTTTCAGAGAACTGAAGTGTTGATTCTGTGGTCACTTGCTGTTTTTCGCTAGGAGGAATAGGTCATTGCTTTCCTCATTCTCTTCTGTAGGATACACTTTGACCCATTGGACCCATTTTTCTGTGTTTGCTAATGTTCCGCACCTTGCTATTTACTCATTGACCTGATGGTTTATGTTATATCAAAGTTTACTTTATGGCTTTTATGTATTTTAGATATTGTTCTTCATTGCTTTCATTTTGCTCAGCTCATTGTTGCCTGTTGGTGAATTGTTTATAGACCTTGGATTGGGTCAGCTTGTCCCCCATTTCTTACACGTATTCCTCTACACTGTGTCATTATGCCATTATTAAATATTTCTTCAACTCAGAATAACTGTGTCTTATTACTGTATATAAAATGATAGTTATACAAAAAGAAGCGAATAAAAAACTAAAATAAACTAGGAAAATTATTACTTCACCTAAGTAAGCCCCCAAAAATGGTGCAGGTGGACCAAGAAAAGTTCAAAGTAAGCCTGAGAAGCCTCAGTCCTGTGGACTTGCAAAGCCAGGACAGTCTGTTACCTGTTGCTACCAATGGCAATAGTGTGTTTACAGAGCCACAGGGCTACAGTAGAACACAGCTATGCCTTTCAAGAAAAATGGAATTGAATTTGAAATGCAATTTGATCGTAGACCACAGGTTCTGTTATGTAAAGTATCTCTAAACACAAATAAAGAAATAGAAAGTCTCGCATGAAATCAATATGTGGAAAACCAAATACCGATAATCTGAAATGACACAAATGTTTCTGTTTACTTGTCAAGTAAATGCAAGATAACTATGGCAATTATTCAAAGCATGGCCATTCTTGAAAGAAAAGAATTGAAGCTGTTGTTCACTTGGCAAACCTTTATATAAATAATCCCTCTATCATTAACTTTTGTGAATTACAGTCCATCAGAATGAGAAAGAGGTTGATAATTTGGAAAGAACTTGGCTTAAAATGTTGCTTTAAATTCCATTCTAATTAGCAAATACTTAACAGTTTTATTTTCAAGGGTGATCCTATGTGAATTATGTGTGCAGATTTCGCATGGTTTGTTTCATAATTTGTGAGGAATTTTCTTGCATCACATTTTTCCTCTTGTTTGAAGATGTATGACTCCTTACTATGCTAGAATTGTTCCAGTTAAAGTTGGCACAAGTGGCAGTGAGATCAGGGAGATATTCTTGGTCTTCTATCAAACACTGTGATTTTGTTTTCCTTTAATCGTGCAAGTTTTTCAGGCACTCCATTTCATGGAAAACCTATTAATTTGAGTATTGTGGGCTTTTTATTTTGCCCAATGAAGCAGAAAACTACTATCTAGAAAGTCAGATGTCAGATGTGTATCTTCTGCTTATGCTAAATTCAGTGAGATTTCTCTGTAGATACTGATCTGAATGTGAACAGTGCAGAGCAGAAGAAGAGATTAAATTATACAGGGGCTTGATATAACAGTTAAAATAACTCAGTACTCAACTTAGAGGATGAATTGCCATATTTTTGTTACTTATAATTGTTAGAGATAAGATAATGGTTAGAGAAAGTGGATTTACAAAAGAAGGATGTATATGATTTTTTTCCTGCCACATAGTATTCCTAAGGGATTGATTAAAACCAAAGTAAGTTCATTATTGTGGACTCTTTACACATTAATTACAAAGTTTAGTTGACTTAATTGCCTGTGCTTAGCAACCCCTGGTGTCACTTCTGTATCCTACTTCTGCCAATAGAAAAATAGGGAGCTAGCATTCACAGACACTGAAAGATTGAACCAAAACTGAGAAATAAATCAAATCAATGCTTTGCACTATAAAAGGGAAAAAATGAGGGCATCAATGTCTTTTGTTTTGGAATTTATTTTATTTTCTGATTCAAAGCTGGAAATCTTTTTCAGGATTCATGGAAAATGTTAGTACTGAATTTGGCGTTTGGCATTAGAAGTGGATCCTGGCAATGTCATGGAAGGAGTAATTCTGTAATTAATAGAGTTTCGTCTTGGTTCTGATGAAATTGAATATATATGTTCACTGTATATGTTCCTAGTAATTTTTTTTCCTGTTTCATTTAGAGTTGCCATTTTTTATTGTCATCAGTTTTTATTGCTGCAGAGACTTTCGCAAGTTATATATGGAGTCTTACAGGTAACTTGAGCTTCTTGCAGTGTCACTGTTAGAGTGTGCCTGAGCTCCAGTTGGTGCATCCACTACTCTGGTGTAAGAGAACTTCAAAGCCAATGCATCTTTTGTCTGAAGCAATTGTAATATTTAGCCAAATTGGAAAGAGAGTAAGCAAGAAGGAGAATCTGTGTTCTTAATACAGAACTAGGAAATAAATGTTATTCACTGTTTAAATGTACTATTAATAAATAACAGTTGCTTTCACAGAAAAAAAAAAAAGGATTTATACAAAATCTAAAACATTTTAAAGGTGTGTATTCAGCCAAGCAATATCATAATTAAAATTTTTGTCCTTCAAATCTTCAGCTTCATCTAAGATCAGATATTCTGATCTTGCACCACACCAATCTTAAGTATTTTAGATAAGATCCATATTTTTCCTGGTAGTCTCATTATTAAGTATCAGTATAATCAAGCAGAATAGAAGAGGATAACATTTTAAATAATGATCTGGAATGTCTAGAAAGACTGGCTCTATTCAGCATGCTGAAAACTTGCCTCATTCATACCAACAGTATAGCTCGTCTTTTCCCAGTTACAAAATACATTCATTATTTAGGAGTGCTCCTGACCTAAAGTAATTTCTAGACATACCCTTGAAGTTTGCAGATCAAACCTTGAGACCTGAATCATAGAATCGTAGAATCACTGAGGATGGACAAGACCTCCAGTGTCATCAAGTCCAACCCTACGCCGAAGTGTAGCAATAATAGAGCATGATTCTTCTCCCTCATGTACCAGACTCCTTGAGCTCTTCCTTGGGCAGCCCCAGCTGCCTCACAAGCCCATCACTGGAGACCTCTTCCTTCTGGGCAGCATTAATAGCAGGAGTGGCAGGAGGGACTTGATCTGTGCCTGTACCCGTCTGCTGAGTCTCTGTCTCCTGCCTTTGCTGCAGCTCTTCCTCTGCCATGCACAACCTGTAATACAGTGGAGTACAATCAACACTTGGGATCTAAAGTCTACAAAACTTTTGGACAAGTGGAAACTGAAATTTATTATCCAGGCCCACACCCAGTTAACATCTCTTCCTCTTCAAGAGCATGTGAGATACGCTTTATCAGGCAACAAAAGCTCTTTGTTTCATCATTATATAAGTAGCTGGTATTTTAATTGAAGCTCAGTTGCATATCTATGAATGTATGTATATACATACATACATCTTCATCTAAGATCAGTTATCCTGATCTTGCATCACACCAATATTAATTATAAGTATGTTAGGTCAGATCCATCTTTTTCCTGGTAGTCTCATTATTAAGTATCAGTAATCAAGCAGAATAGAAGAGGATAATGTTTTAAATAATGACCTGGAATGTCTAGAATCATACATATCATATGTATGTACCCATTAGTACATACATATGATACTATATCAATAAGTCCTAATTATGTCCTACTTATAATTTTGTTTAAATAAAACCAAGGTTAGCAGGTTACTGATATTTTTCAAGGATTTTAGAAAGGTAAGGCATCCAATGAATTGTGTATTTTCCCTCTAATAATTCCTCCTTTATTTTAAAGTAACCTTTTTCCTCTTAGCAGCTTGCTCATGTTTTTTGCTCATCTTTTCTGTATGCCAGCTGTCTGTAAAGGAAAAAAACAATGCGTGAAGGTTTGCGTGTCATGATAATTAAACTGAAATATGTTATAGTACGCTTGTTTGTTCATAGGTATTTTATGTGGTATCACATTCACCTACTTGGCAAACATCTAGATTCAGAGCTGAAAGAGTTCCTGCACTAAAGCGGTATTCCTCTGCATAGTCTTCAGGGATTTGTTGAGAAAAAATAGATTAGGCTGAATGGATCAATGCATTTGTGACCAAGTCATAGATTGTAGCATAACACTTAAAGGAAATCTTTTGAAAATTTAAAAAAGTCCCCAACAGTAATTACCTCTAATACATTTAATTTTTTTGACAGAACATTTTTCAGCTCTGTGCTTTAGGCAGCAGTCTTCATTACTGTTGTGGGAAGGGCTGAAGTTTGCACTTACAACACAGAATTCCCTGCTGCTGAGATTCATGTTTTCGTGTCTCTTTTAGGATACAATCAGTCTCAGTTCTCAGTGCCAAGTATACTTTTTATCTACATCTACTTTCTACAAGTCTTTCCTAAGTAATTTTCTTGCTGGTTTTCCTCATAGCTTCCTTAATTTGATCTGCTGCTTTGCTTTCAGAATTGTGTTTGTCTACATAGTCTTCTTTAACCAATAGGGTGTTAGAACAACCAAGACAACCTGGTGGTTTCTCCTTGTTCTTACCTTGTTGATTCTCATTATCCTGTGACAGAGCAGAGGTGCTTGTTTTCCTACAGAAGAGCTTGGATTGGTGAGAGCAGACAGACGAATGTTTTGTGACTGAGCAGGGTTCTGATGCTTCTCTAGAATCACAGAATGAAAGAAAATGCTTTCTTTGTTACCTCATAAATTTGCTTTATAGTGGTGGTGTACAGATAGGGCTTCTGTTCCTGGATGTGTAAATCATTAACAACCACGTATGTGGTCAGTAGTTAGCTTATGGTTTAAGTAAGTGGTGCTTACTTTTATCTTGGACATGTGTATACAGCAAAGCATAAAACTGGTAAAGTTTCAAATTCAGCAGTGCCTCGTTTCTAGCAGCAGAAGTGACATGTGGAATTTTATATTTTATACGTACAGTAATTGTTCAAAATATAAAGACTCCTTTTCCTTATAGATAAATCCAGCTACTGAAAAGCAGCTCCTGCTCAGAATCTGCTTAAACTAATCTTTTCCTGCTTCACCCACTTCTCCTCGAGTCAGTCCATGCAGGCCTTTTATTTCCTTAAGGAGAATTTAAGCAGCTTGTCCTCACCCTTGAGTACTCTACAGTCCCACTGCAGTTACTCACACAATCCCTCCCTAACCTGTTGCTCCACTCTTTTGTGCTGTCCTGTGTCAGGTTTGCTGTTCTGTGCCCATTTCCATGAAATCCATTTACATCAGCACAAATTTTGCCTTTCTTTCTTCTTTCCTCAGTATAAGAAACATTTGAGTGACAAGTTAATACTTCATCTGGCTTGGACAGACAGTGTCTGTGTTGCGTGATATTCGAGTTTATTTCTTTCATAGAAGTTTTTATGAAAGACTGAGTGTCACTGTTGTTGGCTTTCAGGAATACTTTTATTGACAGTTATTTCTTTTAGAGGTTCTTCTAAACCCCTTCTTGATTTGTGATTTTCTGCTTGATCCTTCTTAGCTTGTAAGGCATTAGCCATAGGAATGCATCTTAACCTGAAATTTGAAAAATAACATGTAAAAATGCAATGTGACACAAATTATTTTTATCAACAGCTCATTTAAGAATATTACGTTGTACAAAAACAGTTAACATTGGTTCATTTAATCCTTAAAAAATCTAAGTATATATTGTCTTAAAAACAGAAATGTTTTTTAAAGGGAAGGTTATGCTTTTACTTCATCTTTTTTTTTTTTAATGAAAGAAGCAACATACAGTATTTGTCATACAAGCTCTAATGGTGAAATAACCTTCCAAGTTTTATTTTCAGCTGTATTAAATGTATTTCACTCACTGTGCCATCACAGAATGTGGAAATAATAGTAATTTCTCTACAGTTCAAGAGATGTGAGAGAAATTATGAAATTTTTAGGAAATTTGGCAGGCAAAATTGTAAGTTGTCCTGACTTTTTTTTTTTTTTTTATTATTATTGGAATTACCTCCCTGGAGTTGAAATGAACTGTTTACTATAAGAGACGTACAATTTCTCCACTTATCAATAGTCCCTTATTTATCTGAATAAGGGGAAGCATCTGAAAAATTATACCAGCTGATGCTACAAGTGTCTTTCCAGAAAATGTAGAGTAGACAAATACAATCAGAGAATGGAAAGAACAAGCACGTAGGTACTGACATTCAAAAATGGGGCAGGGAGACGTGTCAAGAGAGGAATCACAAGGGATCTCAATGGTTTATCTGTTGTGACACTGGAGAGAGAGTAAGAACCTGGATTTGAGTTTTCATTTCAGTTTATGCCCAAAAATAGGGAGATTAATATTGTTTTTATCTTCATCAGTTTAATAACTGAAGGTACTACTGGAGCCCTACTACATTATCATATTAGAAAATGTCTAAGCCCATTACTGGAGTTATTCCGCATGAACAGCCTGGTTTTATTTAAAACTAAGATCTTACATTCTGTGTGATCAAGACTACATTCTGAGTTAGAGTGCAACTTGTTTAGTTTTTCTCAAGTATTCACAAGATACTTACATGCAAATGTATGAGAAAAAGGATACTGTACTCCCCATGCCAGTGCAATAACAACATCAGCAAAACTTGCAAGGCTTATACCACATAAGCAAAAACAAAAAGAAAAAAAAAGGTGGAAAAGCACTATGAGAATTTCAAAACCTTACTGTATTTTCTGTTGCTGAGTTAAGGCAAGATTTTGGCTTTTCTCCACACATCAAACTTTACTGTATCCATCCTTTAGGAAGTAGCACCAGTCTCTTGCCATAGCAGAGAATCATTTATGTGCTCCCAGGGCCATGGGTGGGTGTCTCTAGCCTTAGGATCCTAGGGACTAAAAAAAGTTAACTGATAATTCGTTGTAGATATAACTGCATTCATTTCAAAGGTTGTAAACATAGACATTTGTAATCTAGTGGTCTTATTTAACAGGCAAATGACTTTTCTCTAATAGGCCCGTAGGCCGTGTGGCATGTCCTCTAATAGGAAATGGCAGCATTAAAAGGAGCACACTAGAGCTGGGAACATGGAGCTCTTATGAAAATGACAGTGAAAAATTAATTCCCACCTATGCCAATCTTTTTAATCTGGAAAGTAGGCAGCTGTATCAAGCTAAGCTCTTTCTAATCTTGCCAATTTCAGAATTACTTTATCCCCAAGCATGAAATGTTCTTGAACCATTTCTTTTGCACACAAAGTTTGAATAGGTTTTGTTTTAGCAGTGAGTTGGCTTATTTTTTTTTTTTTTGTGCTGCTTGTTCATGTGCAGTTGTTGGAATGTTCATCCCAAACTGGCTAGGGAAGGCTGATAATATTACACCAGTCAAAATGTACAGTCCTTTTCTGAGTCTATACTAAAATCCCAAATTTAAAGGCTGATTTTCATTATCAGCCATTTGTCCTGGACATGTGAGAGCCTACAGGCTGGTTCACACTCTTTGCTGAACCCCTGGCACTGTTTACCCTCCCTAGTGAGACCACCCTAGTTTATTTGCAATAGAGTGGATTTCTAATCGCATCCATACAAATATGACGTGAAGAGAGGGAGGTGAAAATGCACAGTGTAACAAGGCTAATAGTTCAATGTCAAAATACGAATTGGTAGTTATCTCACATATATCTACTTTTAGTATTTTAGTGGGCTTTAAGGTCTATTTGCTGTCCCAGTTGGCAGTTCTATGAGAGCTGATGAAGTTTCTCTTATTTTATAAAATATTACAGAAAAAAATAATCAGAATTTTCATTACAAGTTGCTTTGAAGAAACAGCAGTAGCTCATTAAGGTTCATTTTCATGATCTATTTCCATTTTGTTTTCTTTTGTAGAAATATAGATATTCATATTAAGAGGGTACTGACATATCCTTTTTCATGCAGGTCAAGCGCTTTCTTTTAAGACTTAGCCAATTTGACAGAAGGAACTGCAAGCTTTGTTTCACACTGTTTTCATTTGCTTTCAAGAGGCAGGAAGGGCCCCAAACATCATAGAATTAATATGCAGTTATACATCAGAAGGACAGCCTAAAATTCAGATAAGTGTTTCAAGAGAGTAAAGGGTTTGGATTATAACCAGAGAGTGACAACAGGATGGTAGAGCCATAAACAGAAGGGAAAATGTGGGCCTGCATTTTCCTGATGGCAGTCTTCCACTACCTGCAGGGAAGTTACTGGGAGGATGAAGGCAGGTTCCTGCTGCAGTCCATGGCAGGAGGACATGTTGAAACAAGGGAGGTTCTAACTGAATATCAGGTACTATTTGTAGTTTGAGATTTTCCAGCTGTGAATAGATAAACCCAGAGCAATACTGTCTGGTCTCATGAGTAACTGCCTTCAGCAGAGAATGGATTATTTGGCTCCAGCATGAATTATTCTTTCATTCTGTGGTTCTGTCCTGTTCTACTTAACCGTAATAGGCCCCATGAAATTCAGGTGACCCTGCTCTGTCTTTCTACTGCTTTTGTTTTCCATTTTTAGTGCATGTTTTTACAATCTGCTTCCATTCAGACACAGTCTTTTTCAGTGTGCAGCATTTCCTGCACTGAATAATTCCATGTCCCACACAGTTACCTATGCTTTTTGAATCCTTCATTAGCAGTGCCCCCAGTAAAAAGTAACAGTTCAGTAGCTTGTACTTAACTGGTCTTTTTAGTCTTGGCAATAAGATTTACCTGACACATCTAACTCAGTGTATCTTAACACATGCAGGAGAATATATGGATATCATGCTTCCTAATCTTGTGGGTTTGTTTACTCAAACATTTGGTAGTTCCAAATGTTCACAGCATTTCATGGAGTTCCAAACGAATATGTACTTGGTTTTCCACATTCCTGTCTTAAAGACCTATTGTAAGTCTAAAGTTAAGGTCACCTACCTTTTTTTGCTTTCTTACTTGTGTTCAGGCAAATACTATTGATTTGTTCTTCAAGAATATTTTTAGAGAATATTTTTAGAACATTTCTTTTGAAAGGAAAGTTAAACAAATACATGCTTCTGCATGTCTAATTCGACAAACAGAAATAGTTGGCTAATTTCAGTCTTCAAGGATGGTGACTGCACCAGTTCATATGCAAACTTTCAATATTTAATACGTAGCTTGTGAAATATCAATTAATTGCCAACTATTTGATTTCTCTCTAAAAAATAAGCTGTTTTGTCCCCTTTCCCCTACAGAAATCTTCTCTTCTTTCTCAGCCTCCACTCCCTTCTGCATGCACACATGTACAGACACACACATGATAGGAGACAGTTTTCCTTTTATCTTTGTCTTCCACAATTCTCCTGACTACTACAGCACATAGTAGTCTCTATTCTTTCTCTGCAGGGGTCTGCTATTGATCGTCTTTCATTCTCCCTTCACATCTTATTCTGCATCTTATCTGAACAGACAACTCCATCTGTCTTCTCTGTAGTGATTACCCTTGAGTCTACATCTCTAACATTTCTTTGTGGGTTTGTCACCAGCAAAACAAGATAGGCAGGGATCAAAGACAGCTCCTAATCAGTCACACAAACCTCTTTGTTTGTCCTCTTTGTTTCTCCTCTTCTTCTTTAACTGCTGTAGCAGTCTGAACCACCCTGCCAGTTAAGCTGCAAATCGCTTGTCACATCCGAATTCAGGTCCAGGCTATCTTGCACATTCCTTTGCAATGCTATTCTAAAATATTGTGTTTCGTGCCTACCAGATCTCATCATGTATTTTACATTCAACAGTCACCTTAAAATAAACAGAAAATGGGCAAGGAGCAAACAAACCTCATTCCTTCCCATCCAAGTACCTTAAACACTAAGCTATAGTTGGATTCTGTCCTGGTTATGTTTTTTCTGTCACTTTAACTCTTGTGTTCTTAGCTAGAATGGAAACAAGAGGAGTAGAGAACAAGTCTAGCCCAAATTACTCTTTGCCATAAGAAGTAAGAGATTTGGGACTGATTTCCCCAGGATGAGATAGTAATTTAATTTATGCTTCCTGGTTTTTAGGCAAAGGACCAAACAGGTCCATTTTTGTCCAAGTGAGGCAATAATTTTTAGTCCACACAGTTTTTAAAAGCCTATGCCCTCTTTGCTCAGGTGGCAACCCATAAAAAGTACACTGCATGCTCAGAGTGAATAGAAACACTGTTACAGACTCACTAGAAAAAAAAAATTAAAATATAATGATTGGAGATTTTGAAATTTGAGACTGCTCTTGGTTTACTAAGGAAGCAAAGCTAATTGATCTCACAATCTATAGGCTCATTCCTTCAAATATTGCACTATACTGTTGCCCAGTATAAATCATATTTAGAAGAAGATTCCCAGAGTTAATAGAAACATATTTTTTTTTCTAAAAATTTTCAAATGAATGGAAAAGAGATACTCCAGTTAGTATTTTCTGCTCTTGTGAAAGGAAGATTGTGCAGAATTTGTTTAACATGGGTTTCCTTTTGGCAAAAGCCCATTAGGCTGTCAGCATATGCACAATGGCCATTCAAGCTGACTTGTGTAGAAGCCACCCATTTGCATAAGTTTATCTCCAACCCAGACATAGCCTTTCAGTATAACAGAGGATGTCAAGAAGAAGGAAGCTGGTATTGAAGTGGCAAGGTGAAACAATTTCTTAGAAAATCAGGCTTTTTTAGATCCACTGCATGGAAAAACATGTTTTTTTTCCAGGCTGGTCTCAGCTTTAATCATGTGTTATTGCCACGTTTTAGAGCTTAACTTCTGTTGAGTCAGTATTGCAAAACTGTTCCTGAAAGAGCTTTTGTTCTCACAAAATTACAGACTTACTATATTCAAGGGCACAAAGTGTTAGCAGTGGCCAAGAAATGTTTGATGTAGCTGAGGGTGTAAGGGATAAGCAGTGTCCAAAGCTACTCATCACACTCTGACACCATCAGCATAGGTCAATACCACTGTGTAGAATGGAGCTATTTGAAAACAATTTTGTTTCGTTCCAGCTGTCTGTGATTCAAACCTCATCTCCTGGCTTGAGAAGAAGAATGGTACGTTAATCATTACAAAAACCAGGATGAGTGTTTTCTTCCTCTGTGCTGCTGTAGTAGAGCTGGCACAGCGCCCATCTCCTCAATTCACAGTGTCCTTAGTCAGTGTAGTGGGTTTGCTTGGCAAGGTTTTGGTAGCAGGGGACTACAGGAGTGGCTTCTGTGAGCAGTTACCAGAAGCTTCCCCCATGTCCGACAGAGCCAATGCCAGATGGATCCAAGATGGACCCACCGCTGGACAAGGCTGAGCCCACCAGCAACAGTGGCAGAGCCTTTGGGATAAAAATTGCTGCAAAGCCACAACTGGAAGAGAGGAGGGAGAATGTGTGAGAGGAACAGCTCTGCAGGCACCAAGGTCAGTGACAGGGAAGGGGGAGGAGGTGCTCCAGGCACCAGAGCTGAGATTACCCTGCAGCCTGTGGTGCAGAGCATGGTGAGGCAGCTGTGCCCCTGCAGCCCACAGAGGTCTACAGGTGACCAGAGATCCACCTGCAGCTCCTGGAGGACTCCACTCTGGAGCAGGTGAATGTGCCCAAAGGAGGCTGTGGCCCCATGGGAAGCCTGTGCTGGGGCAGGTTCCTGGCAGGACCTGTGTCCCACAGAGAGAGGAGCCCACACTGGAGCAGGGGAAGAGTGTGATGAGTCCTTCCTGTGAGGAGGAAGGAGTGGCAGAGGCAACATGTCATAAGCTGACCAATCACAAGCACAATTCCCGGTCCCCCTGTTCTGCTTGGGGAGGAAAAAAAATAGAGAAATTGGGAATGAAGCTGAGCCTTGGAAGAAGGAGGGGTGGGGGGAAGGTGTTTTAAGATTTACTTTTTATTTCTCCTTATCCTACTCTGATTTGATTGGTAATATATTAAACTAGTTTCCCCAAGTCGAGTCTGTTTTGCCCATGGCAGTAATTGGTGAGTGATCTCTCCTTGTCCTTATCTTGACCCACGAGGCTTTCGTTGCATTTTCTCTGCCATATCCAGCTGAGGAGAGAGGGGAGTGACAGAGCAGCTTTGGTGGGTACCTGGCATGCAGCCAGGGCCAGACCACCACAGTTAGGTGCTCCACCCAGACTTCATAACCTAGTACTGCTGTCATCATGTAAGTAGGAGGCTTTGCTGGGTTTTAGTGTCAAACATAATTGGGTAAGTAAAGCTGCAGGAAAAACATATCTGCATATTTTGTAGATGCTATAAAGAACAAATACTCATGTTCCCCAGCAGTAAGAATTGTGCTATCAGTCTAAGGCTTTTATAAAGTGGTAACCATTAAAATGTTCTGGGATGTAATTTCATTACAATCACTGAAAATGGCAGTCAAATAGAAATGCTAGGCATCATATTGGGGTTACCAGCCTGAATGATAATTGAGGGAGAGAAAAAGATACCAAGAAATGACAAAGCTTTTATTTTTCCATGGAGTTAACCAAATACAAACAGATGAACTTTCTGAAGAGTGACAGTTTGTTCCCAGGTTGAGAATTTATACGACTTATTTAATGGTTTGGCTGTAAAGTCAAAAATAAAGTGGTTTGTAAAGGAATTCAGTCATTGGCTGTTGCTTTTGTTATGAGCACAGTTTCTCTAAAAAAGGAATCAGATTTTGACTAATGGAAAAATATCATATAAAGGAAAATAGAAAGATATTGAGGATTAGAACTAGAGTTTCCTGAACCTCGGTGCTAGTTCTTATACAAATACACCAGTGGAAAATGAGCATGGTGGAGTTCTAAAGCAAAATTCTTCTCAGAGCTGGCCTCATTATCTCTCCCTTTCTCACTTAGTTGTATATTTTAGCTTTGTATTCCAAGTGTTGTCCTGAAGGGTTAGATACTCTTTTGAAGCACCTGGAGTTCTATCTGGGACTCCCTGGTAAAAAAAAAAACTATGGGCATACCACAGTAAGTCCAGCAAAGGATCACTATGGTAATAAAGGTACTGGAGCATCTCTCCTATGGAGATATGAAACTGTTCTACCTGGAAAAGAGGTGGCTTGGGGGAATTTCATCAGTGGGTGAATTATCTTTTGGGGGAAGTAAAGTAGATTGAGCCAGGCTTTTTTCAGTGGCATCCAGAAAAAGGACAAGAAACAGTGAGCACAAACTGAAGTATAAGAAAATCCACTTGAACATAAGAAAAAATTATTTACTGTGAGGACAGCCAAACAGTGGAAAGGGCTGTCTGGAGAGGTTGTGGAATCTGTCTTTGGAGATTTTCAAAACCCAACTGGACATCACCCTGGACAACCTGATCTAGCTGACCCTGCTTTGAGCAGTGGGGTGGGACTAGACAGTCTCCAAAGGTCTTCTAACTTCATCCATTCTGTGATTCTTTGAAATGTGTACTAACATTTCTTGGCACTTGGATTTATTTATTTTTTTATTATTTACAGCAAAATCATTACTACCAATAATTCATCTCATGAATAATCCCTTCAATCTAAAGTGTGCAAAATATCTTGGAAACATCAATTTCAATCAACATGGAAATTATAGGTGTAGTTAAAAAGATCTCAGTGAGATGTCCACCCATTTTGCAGGTGGATAAGAGACGTCCAAGATGTCAGAGACTAAACTACTGGAAGAGATGGAAAGAGAACTCTGGAGCTGAGTTCATCAGAACATACATGTGCTTTCTGTTGCTCACTTCTGTCTTCCCAAACACTTGGAGGGTACCTGGAAGACTTGGTGTCCTCCATGATTCTCTGCCCTTGATTTTTTTTTTTCCTGCTCTTATGCACAGATTTCTGCTCCAGAACTTGTACTTCTACCATGGAAAATACTAATAATATCTAAACTGAGACCCTAGTTTCAAAGCTTTTGAACCAATGAAGGTTGCAACCAATTTCACTTGCAGACAACCTGCAGAAATGTCTGATTTTAACATTTGCTCCTTGTATTTCTGCATTGTTTTTTAATATAATTATTGATATTATTGGTACTAGCGGTGCTTTCTGCAGCTTGTTTACATATCCAGTTGATGGATTTACTTCAAAATCTGGAGTATTTGCTCTGTCGTAGTACCAGAAGCACAAACTATTTCCTATCCCTTTTAGTTTCTAGTAATGTGTTGATTGTATACAAGTATTTAATTCACTAAATGGAGAAAATATGTGAATTCAGTGATAAAAAATTGATTTCATATCAGAGCGCATACTAATGATTTTAACTCCATAACAAAACTGACCTTGCAAACTCCTACTAGGCTTTCAGATATCTGCAGGAAAATGCTTGATTCCTGAATAATTTGAGCAAAACTTGTGTCAAATCAGGAGTCACTTCTTAAATTTTTTCAATAATTCACATTCATTTGCTGTGATACTGTTTTGAGACTCCAACTAGTGCTATGTATTTTACATTTAGTTAATCATACTTTGTAGGTATTGTATTTTAAAAAGTCTTCACCTGCTATGATACTTGGGTTTAAAGAAAAGCCATTTAAAGTGTGCAAGTCCCATTGCATTAATCCCAAAGACTGAGAAATCTCAAAAAGTAAGTTGAGATCAATGGAACTCTCAAAGTAGTAAAAGCACCCATACAGGGAGAACAGTAGTGGACTGAGGCCATATGCTTGGTTGCTGAGGCTTGTAAAGTACAAACATGCCTTGAGAAGCACAAACATATGTTTCCTATAGCTTCTCCACCAAAAAATGCACCTGTTTAGGCTGTGAAATTCTCATAAGAGGGAGTGAGTTTTAGCAGGTGGAATTATCAGAATGTGGAGCATGTAAAGAAAATGTAGTAGTAAGTATATGAAAATCCATCACTGGAAGAAAATAGGATAACAGATGAAACACCAGTGGTCTCAGTAGCCTTTTCCTGAGATGAAGAGTCTTGCCTTTACCACATAAAGGATCTTAAAACTGCTTTCCTTTTTCATTTGCATTTGTCCCATGATCACATCATTGACATGGAACAGAGCCTTAACATTATATTCAAAGAAAATATGCATGTATATCTGGTTTTAAAAATACATCTGCTCAGCATGTGATCCTGTAAAAGGAATAACAGCATCTGTTTACATCTTTGAGTGTTCTAAACTACTTGAAGGACAAGGTGATTGAAGGTTGAATGTTAAAATTAAATGGAGTAAGCTTAAGCTGACAAGTAAATAAGTTAAGAATAAAGGGTCATAGTATAGCAAAGTGGTCGTTACTGTGCACTTGTTGGCTTGGAGATTAACTGTTTGTCTATACTGTTGGATACACAGTTATGAAACTCTTCTAGGCATACACAGGTATAAAAAGTAAGGACTCTTGCTTAAGTCAGAGGTTCTGAGACCTAAAAAACAGTCCATGACCTTTTCCTTTCGTATTCTTCTATGCATACATCAGTGTTTTCAAGTACCAGCTTCATCCTTCAAAGAATGAATTTTGTTTAAAGAGCAGATCGGTTAAAATGGGAAACTGAAATAGTGGAGCAGACTTTGAAATGCAACGTGCATCAACAATTTGCAGAACCACTGTTCTTTTGCACCACTGGAGGAGGAGTGTTCCAGAAATCTCTGTTGAAAGCACTGTCCCCTTGATTTGGTTTCCATATTGAAGACTAAATGGACTGTGAGCAGTGACTAAATGTTGCTGTGTTTATTTAACCTTCCAACAACTGGGACCTCTCTCTTATCTTTAGCAGATAATGCATCATTCTGACTGCACTTACAGATGTAAGTTTACATCTAAAGATTTCAAAATGCTTCAACTACCCATCCAATCTGTCTGTGATTGATTCTCCCTCTTAAAGTACTGTGGCTGTTGGTGCTGTTATGAAAGACCACTTTGAGCCAACCCTCAAAACCTGTTCTTCATCCAGACACCAGCTTTGCAAGCTGAGTCCCCTACTCTCTCTGAGCTGCATCTGGGACAAAACTCTGTGAAGCAGAAGGAAAGTTGCCTCTCCTAATCACTTTCCTGCCTGGTTCTTAGAGCCTTAATATTTTCTGTGTTCTTGAGTCCAGAGTAGAGCAATGGAACTGGGGAAGGGTCTAGAGACTAAGTCTGGTGAGGAGCGACAGAGGGAGCTGGGGGTGTTTAGCCTGGAAAAAAACGAAGCTCAGGAGGGACCTCATCACTCTCTACAACTATCTGAAAGGAGGTTGTACTCTGGTGAGGGTTGACCTTTTCTCCCAGGAAGCCACTGACTGGATGAGAGGACATGGCCTTGAGCTGTTCCAGGGGAGGTTTAGGTTGGACATCAGGAAAAATTTCTTCATGGGAAGGGTTGTCATACACTGGAATGGGCTGCCCAGGGAGGTGTTGGAGTCACCATCCTGGAGGTGTTCAAGAAACAACTGGAAGTGGCACTTACATGGTCTAGTTGACAAGGTGGTAATCGATCAAAGGTCTTTTCCAACCTTAATAATTCTGAGCTGCTTTACATCTACTTTGTTCTGTGTGCTGATGAGGGTCACACAAGACTGGTATCTTGGCAGCTTTGTCAGAGGTGTAACCATCTGCAGGATGCACAAATTTCAAGTGGAAGGAGACCTTAAGGGAGACAGAGATCTGAACTGTTTCGGCTCAACATTTCTACCACGGTCAATTAAAATAAAAAAACAATCTGAATTGCATTTGGAAGGCTGGTGCCGGCATCTTTAACAATGTCCAGTCATATATTCAACATACTATCAGTGGAGCAACTCAAGGATTAAATTAAAAAATGAGTTTAAAACATGGTTGTGTTATTCTTCATTGATTTTTCCCTTTAAATTATATAAAATGTGCTGTGACCTAGGACCAAGCAAATTCATACATATGAACATAAAAGGCATTGCTGAAAAGGCAACTTGAAAAGATGCAGGTAACAGTAATGACTGAAGTATGGATCCAAGTTTCAATAGAAATTACTTTTCTATCAGCTGAAAAGGTCAGCCTTTATGCAAGCAAGGATTTAAGAGCCTTGTTGTTATTACCTAAAGTAATACCCACAGTTACAGCATTTTTTCCTCCTGCCATTTCATAAATGTCAGCATAAGGTTTTTATTTCAGGAGTTGTGGAAGAAATATAGTGGATTACACACAAAATGAATGTTTCTACTGTGTGAAATATACTTGGGTAACTAGGTACCTACAAAAAAACTACAAATTGAAGTTGAATGTACTGGTATATGAAACAAAATGGGTTGATGTTAATTATAGAGGCTGATAGTTGATTTCTAATGATCTAAATTACCATGCTTAGAATTATTTCAGCTTTTGCTAAAATTTCCTGGTTTGCTGCAATGTCTCGTGAAATCCACCCCACAGAGGGCAAGCTGTTCTTGATGCTTATGCCTTTTCTTTCATTCCTTGTAAATATTAAATATTTCTAAAATAAATGTCATTCTTATTTCAGATTTAATAACTTTGAATTGGGGAGGTTTATATTTTTGTGAGATAGCCTTTGTCTGATTAAAAGATGCAGGTCTGACATTTCAGATGCTTGGGTATAAAAAAAATTCATCTTTGTCTACCTGCACTTATTGAAACTTTTGAATTTTTGTCAGTTTCTTTTAGATGAATATCAGGTGGGTTTGCTTGCAAGTAGCTCCCACCTTCACACCTTCCCCTAAATTGAATGTATTTTATAATCTTGAAGAAGCATGTCATTTCAAAGGCAGAGGACTCTGGTGTTGATACCAGTGTTCCAAGGTTAAGTCATTACTGAGTATAATAAGGTCTATAAAACTTAGTAATTACTGTACAGACTGTAGGTCCAATCTGATATTGAGTGCAAAGAAGGAGAAATTTCACAGCCAGTGAAGCTGTACAATATACAGTAAATCAAGAACATTTGCTGAAAACAGAGGTGTAGCCTGATGTATTGATACATGCTGTAACCAAAACTCCTTCATTTCATTCTGATTCTTTTTTTCACCAAATAGCAGAATGTACTGAAGAAAAGTGTTGAAGTAGCTTTTCTCTAGTACAGAATATATTTTTTAATCTTCAAAATGTTTTCTTCTCCAAATTCTGTTAAGTAGCTATTTCTTCATTATGTAACCAAGAAGTGTGCCAACTCCACAGAGGAGTAGGGCAAACTGAAATATTCATGTTAAATCTTACTTCAAATTTGGTGTTACAGAAGAGGTAAGGGAGAGGTGTTCTTATGTCCTCTCCCTTTATGTTTGCTAAATCTAAACACTACCCATAGTCTGAAACCTAATAACCCATATTTAGTTGATCTGTTTGTGAAGCTGTTTGTTTGTCTTTGCTGCACTATAAAGCTTTCTTTTTCTTTGCAAAATTAATTTCTTCAAATAGATTCTTGGCAGATGCTTATTTACTGTCAGGGATGCAATTATTACCTGTCAGAAACACATTCAGCAGTAGGAGACACAGTGTTGTCATCGCAGTTTGTAAGGAGCTGAGCGAATGAGTTAATGAATGAATGGGTTAATGAATGAATACATTAATAAATTTACCTTTAACCTCCAGAGATTGCAGTGTTAGTCTTTATTCTGTAAACAAGCACATAAAAATCTCACAGTCTGCTACCTCAGGGTCATTTCCTTAAACTGCAAAAGAAAAGAAAAATCCAAACCACGATTCACTGTGGCTGACAGTCTCCAAGGAGTAGCAGCCTGGGATGAAGATGGGGAGTAGATCAGGTTAGTGCTCTACTTCATTCAGTTTATATATTCATCGTGAAGAAATCAGACAGGAAATTTTTACTCCTGATCAAACGGTGAATTCAGTTCCCTCAGAATGCGGGGAACTGCATTTCAGGAGCTTCAGTTTTCTTCCACTGCAAAACTAATTTTTTTTTTTTTCCTGGAAGATGACCATCTATGTAGAACTTAACAGGGTTGTGATAGAACAGTATTGATACTATTACTGGTTTAGCACATAAGTTTGCACATTTAACTTTCTTTAATAAGACTTCTCACGAGGAAACTGTGTTTTCCACTGACATTAGGGATTAATGCCAACTAACCAGACTCCTATAGAAAATAATCCATTATGTGTTAAACATGAGGCTACTCAGGAGTTAGGTACTGGAGGAGATCCACAAAATGCCACCATAATTTGAGCTAGGCATAATACAGATACTTCTCTGCATATCCACATATTCCAGTATTAAAGGGGGTATAATGCTTTAAAAGTGCCAAACGATTAATTATTTTAAGCTCAATAAACTGAAGGCTGAATGTTCAATATTGTGGTACTCCCATTATTGTCAGCAATTTCTCTCAAATAATTAGTTTTAGATTATCAGGATAGCATTGTTTCATTCCTTTAGCTAACCAGTGTGCCACTTATCTGTACATGGCATTAGTGGTGGCCTTTAGCATGCAACCACAAAGCACTTTTATCAACAAGTTTGAAGCTTGGGGAATATGTTTGAAAAATAATAGGACGTTGAGTGTTTTTATCAGTTTGATTGGAGTGGTAATTTTTGGTAATTGTGTTCTTTTACAGAATGACTCTACAGTCACTTAAACAATTCAAGTGTAAATGTTCAATATGTACTTGGAAACGGACAAAGAAACACCTTCTTTTAGAACCTCATACTGAGGACCTCCTGAAAAAGAGAACACTGAAACAGAAAAACAGTTATTATTCTCTGCTCCCACTGATATTGTTAATGGCTGAGCATATTTGTAATTGAAGAAGAACATTTGCTCCCCTGCAGCCAGGTTCTTTCCCTTAGAGTCTTTCCACAGTCATAAAGCTTTGTGTAGAGACTCCAGACTCAGACTCAGCCAAAATGGGCTGTCTCAGTGAGAGAGACTAAAGAAACTGCTCTGGAGCTAAGGTCACGTCCTCCTTCAGCATTCTCTACTGATGCTTGCAGGCACTAGGATCCAAGAGATGCTGCTCCTCCACTCAACCCTATCACCTGTGTTCACCAAGAAAAGTCTATCTGGGGGTGGCATCCAGTGGGTGGAGCTTTGCAACTCAGGTGGAATAATGTAGTACAATCAAAATGACAAGTTCAGCCGATCCTTTACTGCCTGGTGCAAACAGATTATTTGCTCTTTCCCCCTTCTGTGTCCTTCCTCATTGTCTTGTTCCCTCTAACCTCTCACACTTCTCCGTTATTGTGTTCCCTTTACTAGTTTCAAAGTCCTGTTCCTTTGCTTCCTCTAAGGTGTTCATAATTTTAGTCTCTCTGCAATAAACCTCCTCACCTCTACACCACCATCTTCCCTCAGAATTGTCAAAATAGCAAGAATTTCATGCCATTGCATTACTCATTGAAATTTTGTGTATAATTAAAGATTATCAGAAATTTTTCATCACAGCATTATTTCACTGGAAAAAAAGAAGTTGAAAAAATACTGCAATTATTTTATTAGGTTTTATAAAATGTTCTAATGGTAAATTTCAAAACAAAATGCTTTATGTTGATATTTGGTTATACTTATTCATTTTGGAATTTTGAAAATTTGGGTGCATTCGTTTTGGTTGAAAAAGAATTTGTGGCATTCTGAAATTAATTTTCTAAAACTGATCCTTCATAGGCAGTTTATGGGATATTTTGAAAATATTTTACAATGAAAATAATTTTTAGTCTCAAACAAAAAATGTTCAAGTTTTGACCTGCTTTTTAGATCCCTGTCTTCCATTCTGTATTATTAATTGGCTAGTTACATTTTTGGATCTTAAGAGCAGAAACTCTTCTTTGTACAGTACCTAAGACAGTGGGATTCTTTCTTTGTTCTCAGGACTATCACAATAAATATTATTTGAATAATGATTATTTGATGTGGAAATACTTGGATGAAAGTCATTACCCTGGTTATTGCAGAAGGTTAGGGTGTTTTCTATCATGATCCTTTCCAATCAGTGATATGATGAAGCCAATGCTTATGGCACTATTGCAACTTTAAAAAAAACATATTTTGTATCAGTCATATTGTGTAAAGATGTGTCACTAATTCATAAAGTCTCTTCTTAGTGAAGGCTGTCTCAAAAGCAGAAAAAAATTTGCTAGTAGGATAGAACTGTAAGTTTTGATGCAGTATCAAGTAGTAGAAACCAGAAAAAGTGTTATTTTTATTTAGTGATCATAACCATGCCTTCATTTTCTCTTAGAACTAGGCTTCCCTTTAAGTGTTAAGCAACTGCATTATTTTTAAAATGTCTCTGTGAAGCAATCTAGATCTGAGGCAGAATTTTGAGAAAATTCTATTTAGTCCATTTCTAGTCAGTGTTCCCAGCAGGCACACTGTCAACCAGATTTCTGTCCTTTCTAAAGCAGAAAGCATTTATTGAGCTCCATCTTTAAACTACACTTTACCTTGTGTCATGGTTGAGTAACTGCAAACATTATTTCTGCCATATTCAGTTGTATGTTATTGATGCCATCTTAAATATGCACATAAAAAAGAAACCATTTATCGCCCTCAATTAAATCCGTTCCTCTGTAATGGCATAATGTCTAGCTGCCAAATAACTTCATGGTATTTTTATTGCTCTCATTAGCTTTACTGAAATGGAGCCAAACAAAAGAATACCGTGGTAACTGAGTAATATGTCTTTCCACCTGGTCTCCAGGAGACACAGTATATTCTTAATGTTAGTTAGAAAATATTCTACTTTATTTCAAATTGTTTATGGAGAGATTTCTGTCAGAAATAATATGATGAAGTTAGTCATTTCAAAGCTAATAATTTAATTAATTAAACAGTTTTTGTTGCTCTGGCAAATAAGTTGCCCACTGAAGTTCATCTAAGCTCTTTCTTCACAGAATAGTGTGTTTGGATGGAATGACACAGAGCAAGTAGTTAAACGTGGTGGGGTATTTTTTGGTGAAATGTTGCATGTCAGTCTGTTAGAGCCCGTTGAATCAGATAATCCCATAAATGTGAGGCTGCTTTAGGTCCATATCCTCAATTTCTGCCCGTAGCAAAGCTGAGCAGCTGCTCCCAGAGGGTGGGTGCATGGGCACAAAAACCACACAGAGGTAACGCACATCAGTGAAGCTGTAACATTTGCGTGTAACATATACATTTACACATATGTGTGTGCATTTGCACACGAAAAATGGATTGCCGTAGTAGCTACTCCTGGATGCTCAGGTGACCCAGTAGCTGGCCCCAGATCCCCTGGTCTCCCTAGTTGCAGGGGAGCTGCATTTGAGCCTGGAGGTTTGCAATCCCTCTCTTCTCCACTGGCTAATCTAGCTGAAAGTTCCATAGCATCCAAAAGTACCACTCAGAACAGTCCACCCAGATAGAAGATAGTTAGAAATAGGATTTAATGAGAGCATAGGTCAGACCACAGTCATCAGGCACACATTTCAATCTGACAAGCCAGCGGTTTACACTGAACTGACCTCTTTATTTCTCTTGTTTTCCCATGCTTGTTTCTCCCCAGTCCACTTTGATCCTTTCCTTTCCTCCCCACACTGTTTCCCCTCAGGCATCTCTTAATGTGTGCTATACCTCCTTCAGTCAATGAGGCATGTGGGGAAGGGAGTTTGTTTGCTGGGTTCCACACAAGGACTGTGCTTTAGTAGTCAAGTGAAGCTCATTACCTGCACCCCATGTTCACTAATTATGCTGCTAGAGCTGTCAGTTTTTATCTGATGCTGGTCTGGCCAGTGTAGATGTTGATTAGCCTTCGAGTAGCCTGGCACAGTCTACCAGTAAGTTTAAACTGCGTCTGAAGTTGCTACAAAATTCTGTGCTTTTATTGAAACAGATAAAGGAAAGCATGTACAGTATTTTACCTCAATCTCTATTGCTCTCAGTGTTTGAATGTATTGACTTAGGGTTTCAGTATCTAAAGCAGCTAATACAAAGAGTGACCTTTTTTCTCTCTGTGTTTTAGGAATAAAGTAGTAATACTTCCAGCAATATACTAAACCTGGATTTCTTTTTCTTTTGCAGCCTATGAAGTGATCTGACATATATGAAAGAGAGGAATAAAAAGCTTCCTTACATACATGAATCTTTTAGGTAGGAAATTCAACTGTATATTTCATGACTATTCTATATATGAAGAATATTTAAAATTATTATAGGAAGATAACTGTGGGGTTGGGCTTGATAATTGGTAGAGATTAATTTCCATCATATTTCAAGTTCTAATGTAAATTCTAGCTTTCAGACTCTAAAATTTTACTCTTTAGAGCTTATGATTTTCTTTTCTGTAAAAGACAGCTGTAAAAATAATAATCCTGCAATCATGGCTAAACATTCAAACCACCAGGGAAGAAAATGGAATATTCAGGGGCTGTGAAACTGGTAGATAAAGATTGCTATTGTTAGGTAAATCGTGTTTTAGTAGGAAAACAAAGGCAGTAGAGGTGGTATTTAGAAAAGAAAAGAAAAATTGTAGTAAATGATCATTTTTTAGCTTCTGTTAAACTTATGAATCTGAACAAAGCACTTGGTTATTCTGTGTTTTAGTTCTCCATCTGTAAAGTAAGGATAATGGCACTTTCTTCTTATCATGGCTTACTTTTTTTTTTTCTTTGTCAATTTAAATGGTGAGAGTTTTTAGGAGAGTTTCAAGCTCGGTTCTGTAAAATAAATAGGAGCTAAGAGCATAAATACTATGATGGATAAGGTGAGGGTCTAAACTATTTTTAAGAATTTGTGTTTTCATGATTTTTCAAACATGAATTAAGTCTTTCAGATAGAGAAGCATATCTCCATGTGTGAGGGAAGTTGTTCCATTCATCATCTCATCTTGACTGCTAATCAAATGAAGGGTTGCAAAGAGTTATTAGGAGGTCGAGGTGGTTTGTTTAGGAGAGAAATTTAGGAAAAATATATTATAACCCATGTATAGGCTTTTCAGATGAAATCTAAAAGACCTTTACGTTGCTCCCATTTTATGCAACACAGAAATATGAAGTCCTTAGTCCCAATAAATTAACTGGATGTCAAGGTTCCCTTACATAGCCAACAGCAGGTACTAAGCATCCTCACAAAGTACTCCACAGAAGCTATGTGCTAAGTAGCCACCTGGAATCAGCCACAAGAAATTCAGATCAGAGATGTGTCTGAATTCCATAAATTCTCTGGAGCCTGTACATCACTATGAAGGCCATACTGGGTGCCTGAGGGATTTAGAGTTCTGAGACATCCAATTAGGGCTCATTCAGAGATGGAAAGCAGAGCTCTTGTCACACTGCACACCTACAACTTTTAATTTACAGTATGATCCCAACCATCACTGTCATTCAGAAACACATCTAGCAATAACAGTGCTCAAATCATGGCTAGGAACATGTATCTGTGTTGACATTTGAGATCTCTGCGTGGGAAGGCAGACTCATGCAGTATCCACAGTATAGTTGAATGTTCTGGATGGTCAAACAGACTGTCACATTCTTGCTTTATTCTGTTCTTTATCTGTGCTTAGTTTCATACAGCTGTAGTTAAGGCTTTCAAATGGTAATGAACTCTGGTGTTTTGCGAACTCCTTAATCTGCCTTCCCCCAGGCTGAAAGATGAACATTGTTTATCATCATGACTAGTGAGAATGTGAAACTTTTTCAGTACATTTTGGTAAAGTACTTTTGGCTTTTGGTTTATTTAGCCGCAAAAGCAGAACTTACGATGGACATAATGTCATTGCCATTGGCTGATACACACTTGTTCCTGATCCTGCAAGCCTGGAAGCATTGCAGCTAGAAAATTTTTCCATCTGTGCAGAACTGAGTAAAGACTTCTCTGACAATCTCAAGAAATTTGTCCATCAGCATAGCCAAGAAAGAAAGAAAAGAATGCAAGAACTAAAAGTCAGTTAGGACAAGACCGTTTGTCTCTCAACCATGCTCCACAGCACCTGATTTCAGTACTGGAGCTTAGCTTTCAGCTTCATCTAGTAGCATTGTCAGCACAGTTTTCAGACCTACAATTTCATTATATTATCAGTTCCAGAGTAGCATTATTTTATAGCAACATCTAACTCTTCTGTGCATTTTAATGCTGCTGCAATAGTTTCCATTTCCATCAGGGAGCACTGTTTTCCAGTGTGTAATGTGCAGCTGTTGAATACTATATAACAGCTGTGTTAAAAGGGAGAAATTCAGCTGGAATGTCAGAATGCAATAAGTTGGTTGGAATTAAATCAAAACCTTCAAAAGGAGGCATATGATCTTTTAATTATCAGTTATTCAACCCTTGGTTTTGCATGACTTTGTGGCAAATCAGTGTCCACTGTATCCTTTATAAAAGAATGCATTCAGACCTAAAAGTGAGGCATTCGCTCACAGCATCTTCAGAAATGCTAGTTGCCCTTTTATGAAAACATTTTCGTGTCATAGATAGGGGAGATTATGCATTTTTGATACAGTTATGACAAAGAGGGTGTTATCTATTTTATTTAAGCAAGTATTTTCAAAAAAAAAAAGACGTCTCTTCAGAAGCCTTATAAACTCTATTCGAATCACAAATTCCAAATACCAGGCAACCATGGAAACATTCTTATTTTCCCTCTTTTGATGCTTATCTCCTACTACGTTTATAGGTACAAAGCCAATTCTTTTAAATCTCCATCATGAGACAGCCTCTGTGTCAATCTGGTCTGGTTTTTTTCCAAGTATAGGTGACGAGAATTGTACGCGGAGCCTACTGTGTGGCACTAATAGGTCCATGTTCCTCCCCTGTATGTCTCCTGTTCGTTTTCACAGCCACATTGCAGAAGTGATTCACAATCATCTCATTTTCAAATGCTCCCAAGGAAGAAGTACTTGGTTTTAAATGCATTAATTTCTTCCTCTTTCTATTAATTTTGTTCTTTAGGTCTTCAGTTTCCAAAATTATCCCATTTTACTTGCAAGAGTGCTCTAATAGAGATCTTTTGTGATACCTCTCCTTTGTTGTATTGAAAAATTTCAATCTTTTAGCCATTATAATCAGTTTTTCTTACCTGTCAATTCTTCACACAGAAAAGATGTGTCTGTAAAAGTAAAACAATAAATCATGGTACCAGTTACCTTATAGGGAATCACAGTAAGAGTCTGAGTTTGAAAGTGCTGTATTTTGCAAACGTTTCAACTATTTTTAGAAATAGTGAAATATTTTAAATGGTATCATATGAAATAGCTACTGTTTATAGTTCATTATTTCACCTTCGCTTGAGAAAAATGTGCCTTGTATGAGCACAGTCAACTCTGTCCCTCATTATATAACACCAAGTTTTCAACTAATTTCTAAAAGTAAACACTAACATTTTTGCCTGCCATTTGTTTACAGTACTAAAATTTTCATGTGCATACTCAAAACCTGCCTGCATATGCACAGAATGCTCTGAGTGAGTCTAAAACTAGCCCATATGTGATTTTCTAGCGTGTACCTCAGTTATGGGTGTGAAATGTGCCTGGATATTCGGAAGTGGTATATGGAAATGTAGCCAACTGTTGTTCTTTGCCTCATTGTCCGCAGTAAACATGTTTTAGACTCAGTTAAATTAACTGATACTTCATTTGCCTTTCTGCTGGGAAAAACATTTGTATGAAGATGGATTATAGTTTCTTGATACAGAAAATGAATTGCATGCTGAAAATTGAGTCATCTGATGAACTGCAACGAATTTTTCCTCCCCAAAGGCACAGCTTGTTCCCATGCTGTGCTACACTGGATGGATTGCAAGCCTACAAGTACCTGTCAGATGTGTTTGGTGGGAGTGGAAAGCTGAGATAAGGAGCCTGCTATTTAGCTGGTAAATTGTTTTTCTTTAGTTTCAAGGAGTGAGGCTGGTTACTGAGAAGCTAATAGCCGACTGCAGTCATCATCTCCAAGCAGGAAGCATATTGGTGGGAGAAGCAGCAGGTTTGCCTTAAGTAGTACTGTCTTTCCTTCAGGCTAAGCAAACAGATTTAGCAACAACAGAGTCTCCAGAGCACCCAGAGTTATAGCCTGAATTCTGAGGACATCTAGTGGTGTCAGCCCACTGCAGGGAGTCACAGCTGGTGGCTTTCCAAGTGCACGTGTTTTTCTGCCGTTCTACAGGATTAGCCTTTACAGGTTGAAGAAAGAGGGATAATTGCATGCCATCTTGCATTTTCACACAGTAAATTAGCTGTGACATTATGTCACTTGTCCCTTGGTTTCTTTTCTTTGATTTTGACATTTCCACTTCACTGCAAAATCCAGTGCAGTAAAAACAATGAATTAAATGCACAGAAACAGTAGCATTCTTCAGCTCAGGTGATCCTGAATTCAATATCGACAGTCCCAAATATTCAGAAGTCGTGAGATTAGATCAAAAATCAAAACCTTCTAAATAAATATTAGACCTTTTCTATTTACCTTCTGTTCTCAGGAGTTTCAGTGTTCGAATATGTTGGCATCTTCTTTGTATCAATAGGGATAAAAGTGTATTTTTGTTACCAAAAGGCTGGTTTCTCTGGTGAATTAATGACTGTAAAAGTTAAAACGCTAAGATAAGCACCAGGTATCCCAAGATGTCAAATAAATATGCAAGATTTGTTAATGCTATGAAATTGTAATCCTAGCACTGCTAACCATTCAAGGACCTTTGGGAAAACCTTCTTGCTACTCAGGGATTCAGGTTTTCACCTTCTGAAGTGGAACTGTAGGTGTTGCCACACCTTTTGAGAGAACAAGAATCAATTAGCTGCAATTCAAAAAGGACTTTGATCAAGTCAAGTAAAACATATTATACGTTAAGCATTGTTATTGACTGTTGCATGACGGTGTGTTTTTCAGTGAGCCTCTGATCTGATATTTCCTCCTGAGGAGAAGCAGACATCATGAAGCAGAGATTCATTTCATCAGTTCAAATTATTTTGCAACTTGCTCTGACTACAGCAGGTCTGACAGGTGAGTACAACCCTTCCTGAAACACTAGTTTTTCCTTAAAACACTTTCTTTAGAAAAGTATGAGGCTTTACCCAATCTGTCCTGACCACCAGTGGAGCCTGGACCTATTTAAAGTACTTTCTTCTGAAGTTTTTTATGGCATTTTGAAAATGGCTCGAATCCTTTTTTTATATATAGTATTAATTTAAGGACTGTGTGGTGGCAGTGATGAAAGACACTCACTCCACCCCTACATTTACTTCATCCTTGTCACCTTCTGGAAAATTAGCATCATATGAATAGTCACACTATTTGAGATAGTGATATGGAACTTTAATGAAATAAAGGTAAGATTAAGTTGAAAGATCACATGCTTTTCATGCCAAAATATATGTAAATTAGTGGTCTGTGCTTTTGATATAACCTAATGACAGGTAGTCTTAACAAGAAATATTCTTAAATGTATTTGGATTACCAGTGAATATCCAACTAATTAATGAATACATTCAGGTTGCTAGTACACAAAAATAATCATCTAGCCTGTTGATTTCTTTCTTTTTGTCTAACCTGTAGTTTACCCTAACTATGCACAAATAGTGGAATTTTAGTTCTGTTGCAAAGTTGAAGGTGAAATTTAATTTTAAGATGATCTGAAGATAAAAAAATTCAATGTTTTAGGGAAAAAAAAAACGCAAAGGTCATATATTTACTTCCAGGCATTGCAATTTACTTTGGAGATAAATATACACTTTTTGAGTTTAAGCAAAAATTAAATTTTCATATTAAAAAGAGAAGCAAAATAATTTTAGTAGTTATTTTGGAAGTTTGAGGTAAAAATATATTTTTATATATCTATATGTACTTTTCTGAGAATTTTGATCCTTTTTCCAGCCAGATTTATTTACCCAATTCAGTCGATAGTTTTGCATAATTTTATTGTCTCCAAAAAAGCATTCCTTAGTGGCTGGCCTTATCACTCAGCAATAACAACCAAAAACCTTGTCCTCCTCTAATATGACTAACTGGATTTTTGCACTTCTCTAGGTCAGTCATACCCTGGCAAACCTAAGATAATAAGATGCCGTTCTCTAGAAAAGGAAACCTTTTCTTGTTGGTGGAAGCCTGGCTCAGATGGAGGCCTTCCTACCAATTACACCCTGTTCTACAGCAAGGACAGGTAACGAGTGGTGCATACATATTCTGTAAGTGATCAAGTGATGGTTATGACAGAATAAGGGAATGATAACATTAATTTGTAAAGTTGTTTTTATGAATCTGTGTTAACCTCAGATGGCCAACAAGGGCTGCATGAAATGAATGGCTTCCCTTGTAAGAAGAAAACATGACCACTGCCAGTCTCAAAACTTCAGCCTATCCCTACTAAAACTCATCCAACCTGAAATCCCACTGAAGAAGTGCTGGAAAAGGCATATTTGTCCATCTTATCAGGAGGCACACAGCTTTTAGTTGAATGGGGTCTTCTCTGAGGAGTGGAGCATCAAGGCATGGAGCAGTGAGGGTCCCATCCAGAGCCCATCACTCCCCCTTGGCTAGGGAGCAGGGCAGAGTGGGGGGACAGGGATAGACTGAGACCAGGACATCAGCACATTGATTGAGGCTGGCTAGGAGGGACCATGGAAGTGCAGGGTTTTGGGGACCTGGAGACCATCCCTGATTCAACAGGCTGGAACAGGGACAAGGGGCTCTGGGGGTGCCTGGGGAGGCTAGGCAGGGGCAGTCAGGGCTGAGGGTTCCCTTGGGTCCCTGCCAAGGAGGCTGTCCATTAGCATGCCCAGCAAAACCCCATCTGGAGTATAGAGAGTAATTGTTTCCCCTCTTGGAAATGTAGCCAATTTCCTGGTTCCCAAAATGGAGTGAAATCAGATTTGTGTAGCACTTCTCAAAGTTGCTGTTTTGGTAAAGTCTGTGACTCCTTCATCCTGTTTAGGAATAAAATGTGTATATGTTTGGCAGCTTTACTTAACCTGTGTATCTTTGTATAACTATACTTTTTTTCCTGAAAACAAGAGGTCTTTGAACAGGGCCAAGCAGGCAGGGAGGCTCAGAGATTAAATTTTTTTGAATAAATCCAGTGAGGTTCAGAATAGATAAGGTAAAGCCTCAGACATCCCTACTTCAATTAAATAAATTCCAAATCATTTGGTATTAATTGAGCAGAAAAGATGCAGCCTTTAATAAAGTTACCACACTCAACAATGATCTAAGAGCTTTTATTTTATTAAAGCCCTGATGTTTCAGTCTTCATCAAAACATTTTAAAGAGCGTTTCAAGTTATACGTATCACTGCCCGGAACAGCCCTGTCTAGGGAGGGTTAGGAGTGCTTATCCATTTCATTAAATCTGCTGAATACAGACACTGCCAAGCACTCTAGATCTGGGCCACAACTGCATTTCTAGACTCATTGTCTCTCAGGTACTATCCTCTTACTCACATCTTTTCCTCGAGAACTGTGACGAAATTGCCTGGAAACTAAGAGATCTTATTATTAGTGGTGTATAGAGCATAACAGTGGGACTAATGTGCATTCTTGCACCACATCAGGTGGTGCTTTCAGTTTGTGTAATTCTTCACACTTGGGGTAGGCTGTGAGTACATCACCCGGTTCAGCTTTAATGGAGTACAAAACTATCCCTCTCCTGAAAAAGCTGAAGACCCATATAAAAGTAATTTCTAAGAGACCGTGAACTAATAAGGTTTTTTTTCTTTTGAGATAGTTGTGATAATGATCATGTTAAGAACCAGGTAAATTAACATCAGAAAAGTCATAGTACAGATTGTCTTGAGTGTGACCACACAGCACGTACAGGACAACCAAGGGATCAGGCCCGGCTACCATGGACTTAGGAAAGGCAGGTCCTACCTGACCAACCTGATCTCCTTTTATGACCAGGTGACCCACCTAGTGGATGAGGGGAAGGCTGTGGATGTAGTCTGCCTGGGCTTCAGCAAAGCCTTTGACACCGTCTCCCAAAGATACTCCTGAAGCCCACGGCTTGGACAGGGGCACTCTGTGCTGGGTTAGGAACTGGCTGGAGGGCCGGGCCCAGAGAGTGGTGGTGAACGGGGCTGCATCTGGCTGGCAGCCGGTCACTAGTGGTGTCCCCCAGGGATCAGTGTTGGGCCCAGTCCTGTTTAACATCTTTATTGGTGGTTTGGACAAGGGGACCAAGTGCGCTCTCAGTCAGTTCACAGATGACACCAGGTAGCAGGAAGTGTTGATATGCTGGAGTGTAGGAAGGCTCTGCAGAGGGATCAGGACAGGCTGGATTGATGGACCAAGGCCAATAGGATGAGGTTCAACAAGGCCAAATGCCAGGTCCTGCCCTTAGGTCACAACAACCCCAGGCTACACTGCAGGACTGGGGAAGAATGACTGGAAAATCGCCCAGCAGAAAAGGACCTCGGGATGCTGGTTGACAGTGGCTGAACATAAGCCAGTGCATGCCCAAGTGGGCAAGAAAGACAATGGCACCCTGGCTTGTGTCACAAGCAGGGTGGCCAGCAGGACCAGGGCAGTGATCGGGCGTTGGTGAGGCCTCACCTCGAGTGCTGTGTCCAGTTCTGGGCACCTCAGTTCAGGACAGACATTGAGGTGCTGGAGTGAGTCCAGAGAAGGGCAGCAGAGCTGGGGAAGGGTCTGGAGCACAAGCCCTGTAAGGAGTGACTGAGGGAGCTGGGGGTGTTTAGTCTGGAGAAAAGGAGGCTTGGGGGGCCCTTATCACTCTCTACAATGACCTGAAAAGAGTTTGTAGTGAGATGAGGGTTGGCCTCTTCTCACATAACTAGAGACAGGATGATAGGAAATGGCCTCAGGCTGTGCCAGGGGAGGTTCAAGTTAACCATCAGGAAGAATTTCTTCATGTAAAGGGTGTTTAAACATTGGAATGAACTGTCCAGGGAGGTGTTAGAGTCACCATTCCTGGAGGTGTTCCAAGAAATTACTGGATGTGGCACTCAGTGTCATGGTCTAGTTGAAAAGGTGGAGATGGGTCAAAAGTTGGACTCAATGATCTCGGAGGTCTTTTCCAGCCTAAATGCTACTGTGATCTTGCTGAAAACAAACTAATCAATAAAACAGTCCTCTACCATAGGGCCCATCTACTTAATTTCCAGGGGTAATACGGAAAGAAGATATTTAGCAACTTTTCTTATTTAGTCCAAGTGAATGTCTTTCCTTTCCCTTTTACTTGTTTATAAATATTGTTAAAATTGCCTTGTGCTGTCTCTGGAAATTTCTCTTTCCATTCTTTTGTTGACATTCCTATGTATAAAAAAAAGAAGTGAGAGCACTCATCCAGAAAAACTGCAGTAAAAATAGCAGTGAAGCACTTATGGCAATAGCATGTGACACCAAAATGTTTCCCAGAGTTGAGATTATATGTATTATATACAATTATTATATTGTCATGTAATAGAATTATATTATGTTTCTATATATAAAAATAATATGATTATATATAACCATTTCAAATTTCTCTGCTGAACATAGGCCATTACTAGAATATTGCCTGCTTTGCTTTATTTCCTGAACTTTTAACTTTTAAATCATTTTATTTCAGTGAAGAAAAAATCTATGAATGTCCAGACTACCAAGCGTCAGGTCCCAATTCCTGCTACTTTGATAAAAACCACACTAATCCCTGGACAACATATATTATCACTGTAATGGCAACGAATGAGATTGGAAGTAACAGCTCAGACCCTCAGTATGTGGATGTAACCTCCATAGGTAAAAAGAGAAGAATAAAATGGAAAATAAGCTAGTTGGAGATGTATGCAGTTTTTAATGCCAGAACAAGTAATGATGAAAGATTTCTTTCCTCAGGATGTGAAACTTGATATGGAGAAGTGTTTATCTACAGATGATCTAAAATATGCATTTTAAATTTATGTGAATACTGCATTTTACTTATAAATTAAGTAACTACATATTTTATTGCCATTTTAACTTTGGCTTAAAAATTGACTGCAGTTTGTAGCTGTCTCCAGTATTTCAGTTAGATTCAATGCAGATTATAAAATTTTCGTTAGGTTGAGCTACCTAAATTTTCCAAATGTGAACATCTTTATGGCTGCTGGCATTGAAGTCTCAGGAGGGTAAAAATAACTGCCCGAGCATTCTACGGGCTTTTTGTAGTATTTAATATTCCCAACCCTGTTCTACTTTCTGCATACACATGATATACACATCATAATGATAATGTACTTACTCGTTTTAGCTATGAAATATTTGATATTTTAGTTTTGCAACAGTGGCCTAATGAAATTATGATTTGATTTCCTTAGCCTGACAAGCTCAGAGTAAAGTCTAAGATTTGCTGATACCTTTGGATCAGTAGCTGGTTAAACTTGCTAGGGAGAAAAAGGAAAAATAAAAGGCTATTGTACTATTCCCTTACAGAAGTGCTGAATGATCTGAAATTAATGTGATGAAATACAAAACCATAAAGGAGGTGCCTCTTCTGAGAGAAAATTAAGTTATTAATGGCACGCTTTTCATTCATTTATACAGTTCAGCCAGATGCTCCTGTGAACCTCTCTCTAGAAACAAAAACATCTGCTAGTATAACATACCTTTGGGCAAAATGGTCTCCACCTCCGTTAGCTGCTGTCAGCTCTAATTCACATGTATATCACTATGAGCTACGACTTAAACCTGAGGAAAAGGAAGAGTGGGAGGTAATGGAAAAGTATATTTATTGTATAAATGCTCTATTCAGTGAGTTTTCTTGTCTCAATTTAACTGATATTATAAAAATTTTAGTTTCTGTAAGGGTAGAAAAATTAACGTAACTAAATCTGATTAAGGAAAGAAAAATACTGTAGTGGTTTGTAGAACAGTGAAATTCAATGTATTTGCATAATCATCCTAATGTCATATACTGCAAAACCCTTTTTAGTCCACTGATCTAATATTTATTTGTAATGATCCCACATGTCACAATAAAAGACTGTGCAGTTCATATAGTTTAAAACAAATCCGGATCAAAAGAGTTTATTGATTCATTAAATTTAATTAACAATTAATCACTTAACTATGCAGCACTCAGCAATCACTCAACAATGCAATAGGTGAATCACAATACTGGGCACTCAAAAATGTTACTAGGCATCTACAAATTTATAAACCATTTCTATAACTAGTCCCAGACATATATAGACTATATACAGAAATTCCCCTCTCCCAGGAAGGGTAGGTTACAAGCATACTCCCCTCCCTCTCCTATTTATGCCCACTTCTGTGGGTGACATGGATGCTTTAACATCATGTGAACTCATGTCCCTTCTTACAGTATCCTAAGACACGCATCAGTGAGAAAGGAGCCACATGGTCACATGCAGACACCCAGGTGTGGCTTCCTGCCTGCTGCAGCCCACGCTGTCTGGAGAGCAGCTACTCACAGCATCAGAGAGGGAGGCTGCTCTGGCTGGCCCAGGGAGAGGTCATGATGCTGACAGAGCAACTTTTGAGAGCATCAAACTACGCTTCAGCTACTGCTGAAGTTTCCAGTCGTCCTCCCCCCCCCCCCCCCCGCCACTATTACAAGTTTTCTTGTTTATTTATTAGTAGTTTTCAAGTTTAACCTTGAGAAGTCTCTCCATTTCTCCCTAATTATTATTTATTTGGGCTGAGAGTTGTCGTCATACTCTTCAATGTAATCAGTTGGAGGCAACCCGCCACTCAAAAATTTTGATGTGTCCTACTCACACACACCATTTCCATTGACATTCCCCACCATAGGAATATTCCCACAGCTGAATTTTCAGGATAAATTATCATTCTTAAAGCTATAGTCAGATGTCCTCAATGCTACCTAAATTGTCGAAGCCTTAATGATGGAGAAAGCTATGTGTTTTGAAAGAGTTCTGAAGAGAAATTCAAAGGACCTGAAAAATGCACTTAAAGCCACTGAGAAGAATTACACAAGGGTTTATATGTGAGCTGGACTACCTAATGTGTTCCTGGTGGTGTGGATCTGATGGAGTACTAGGAAGGCTACAGTTAAGTATGTTCTTGAGTGTCAGAATCTCAGTGTTGAAGTGAATTTTTCTGCAAAGTCACTACCTTTGTTCTTCTGTAATTCACATTTTATAAAATACCAACTGAAATTCTAGACTTTCAGAATTCAGTAACTCAAGCCTATTCCTTTATTGTTAATTGTTAAAATGCCCCAATTCTTTATTATTTTCCCGGTCCATTTTCTTTTCCAGACAATATCTGTTGGACTGCAGACACACTACAAGGTGACTGGGTTACAAGCTGGTGTGAAGTACATTGTTCAGGTCCGTTGCATGTTAGACCTTGGAGAATGGAGCGAATGGAGCTCTGAAAGAAACATCCAAATCCCCAATGGTGAGTTGGGGATGGTGATTGCTGTTCTATAAATTGTTTTTAAGTTCTATCAAGTTCAGTATTGTGAAAGGTGCCTAAATGGTAGCCCTGAAAACCTGGCTTCTCACACAGATACTTCATAGTGCTGGAGGAACAGATCAGTGCATTTTAATACACTTTCTGTGTAATTGCTTGTTTAGTCTTTTTAATTCACTCAAGATCCTCTGCTGAAATGGGCTATGACAAATAAAGTGGTATGAAGAAGTCACTTCTGATGCAGATGTGCCTAAATAATTCATTGTTCCTGTCCCTTAATTTAAAAATTACATTGATTTTATACATAGCTACAGATGTCAGGTAATGGTTTTTGTGTAAGAACCTAGACTGAAAGCATTGCCATGTCTAACAGAGCACGATGCTTGCAGATACTACCACGTGGAATTCATTATCTATGTTTTCTTGGATTTGAGTAGGCACACTAAATATGCATGACATTGTATCTTGTTGCCAGACACTTTAGCCAGGTTGTCTCAAATCTTCTTCTTCTGTTCTTAGTTGTATTATTCATTACTTGACATGAAGGTTGCTGTTGATCATGAAGTACATGAAGTACTGTTAGTAGAAAAATATCTTTTAAATTACCCATTTTCGAATATGCACTACGCAATTAGAAATTTGGAAAATCAATGTCTCTGCTCTACATAGTAGGAAATATTTATTATTGATGTAATAGGATCATATTTTTGCCACGAGTGCATAATTGCAAAAGTTTCAATCACATGAGGGTTTTGACTGGCATCATCCTATTCAAAATTTAAGCATTTTTCCCTGCCCTACTCTTAAGCACTTTGCTTGAGTCTATAAAAACTTCCTTGGCAGCAATCAGGTGAGCATCCTGAGTACTGAATATAACAACACTACAAGGAAATATGAGAGCTGCTTCTTTGTATCTTTGGAGACAGATCATAGGTACTTCAGGAGAGAATTACTGGAAAGGACATAAACAAATGGGCAAACATTTACATTCTTCATTTTTCTTACCTAAAACCCAAAACAAATGACAGCATATTTTTTAAACAAACAGAATAATCTTCAAACACACTTTTTTAATTAAAAAATTTTTTTTTGTATATTGTGGTTTAAACCCAGCTGGCAACTAAGCACCACATGGCTGGTCTCTCACATCCTACACCCCACCCCAGTGAAATGGGGAAGAGAATCAAAAGTAAAACCTATAGGTTGAGATAACAACAGTTAAGTAATTGAAACAAAGTAAAATATAATAATAATGATAAATAATAATAATGATAATAAAAAGGAAAAAAACTAAACAAGTGATGCACAAAACAGTTGCTCACCCCAACTGACCAATGCCAAATCCCATCCCTACACCCTGATCAGCCCCGCTTCCAGATAATTCCCCAGTTTATATACTGGGGATGATGTTCTATTGGTGTGGAATACCCTTTTGGCTAGTTGGGGTCACCTGTCATGGCTATTCTCACTCCCAGCCTTTTTTATCTGTTTTGTACCTCCTCACTGGCAGAGCAGGAGACACAAAAAGGTCTTTGGTTTAGGATAAACATGACAGTAACAACCAAAACATCCATTTATTGTCCACATTTTTCTCGTACTGAATCCAAACCACAGCACTATACCAGCTACTGAGAAAAAATTAACTCTATCCCAGGTGAAAGGAGGACAGCACAGAAAATAGATTGTATAGCAGAGTGTATTTTAAATAATTTTATAGAGGCTGCTGTGGCAGTATTTGAGCACTCCCTATGATATTTTGGGACAGAGAAGAGCCAGCGTCAGAGAAATAAAGCAGTTCTTCAGCATGGCTGCAGTGAGAAAGGATTCTGAATCCAGGTGAAAGTATCAGGCTGTTGCCTGAACCACTGAACTGTGCTGATTCCTGTGCTGATTCCAACAGGATGATGTTCAACAAGGCCAAGTGCTGGGTCCTGCACTTTGGCTACAACAACCCCATGCAGCGCTACAGGCTGGGGACAGAGTGGCTGGAGAGCAGCCAGACAGAGAGGGACCTGGGAGTTTGAATTGACAGGAAGCTGAACATGAGCCAGCAGTGTGCCCAGGTGGCCAAGAAGGCCAATGGCATCCTGGCCTGGATCAGGAACAGTGTGGCCAACAGGTCCAAGGAAGTGATTCTTCCCCTGTACTGGTGATACTCCCCCTCAGCACTGGTGAGGCCAGACTTTGAGTGCTGTGTCCAGTTTTGGGCCCCTCAGTTCAGGAAGGACATTGAGGTCCTGGAGCAGGTCCAGAGGAGAGCAACAAGGCTGGTGAAGGGACTCAAGCACAAGTCCTATGAGGAGAGGCTGAGGGAGCTGGGGCTGTCCAGCCTGGAGAAGAGGAGGCTCAGGGGAGACCTCATCACTCTCTACAACTACCTGAAAGGAGGCTGTAGCCAGGTGGGAGTTGGTCTCTTTTCCCAGCCAACTATCAGCAAGACAAGAGGACCCGGTCTCAAGTTGTGCCAGGGGAGGTTTAGGTTAGATATTAGAAAAAATTTCTTTGCAGAGAGGGTGGTCAGACATTGGAATGGGCTGCCCAGGGAAGTAGTGGATTGTCTGTCCCTGGAGATTTTTAAAAAGACACTGGATGTGGTACTTAGTGCCATGGTCTAGTAACCGCAGCGGTAGTGGATCAAGAGTTGGACTTGATGATCTCGAAAGTCCCTTCCAACCCAGCTGATTCTATGATTCTATGAAAGCAAAACTTTTCCTTTCTTTGTATTTTCCTGTGCTCTGCTTGACATTGTTTTATGAATTCAGGGTGGACTGAATACATGCAATTTACTAATTAGTTTATTGCTTTGTCTTTCACAGGAGAGTCACCTCCTGAAAAGCCTACCATAATAAAGTGCCGTTCTCCTGAAAAGGAAACATTTACTTGTTGGTGGAAACCTGGTTCAGATGGAGGACATCATATTAACCACACTTTGCTTTACAGCAAAGAGGGGTAATAAACTGTATATAAACAGTATTTTATTGGAAGGACCTGGAAAATCCATCCTGATTGTTTTTGCATTTAGGGAGATGTCATTTTCTGTAATATGTGGTTTTGTCCAGTGGCATATTCTGAAAGAGTGCTAAAGCAGCAATGTATTTAAGAGTGAAATAAGATCTCTTTATAATTTTAGTGAATTATTGTGAATTACTGTGAGTTACTCTGCTCAGAAAGATGGATTGTCTTGAAAGTTGCCATTGTCCAGCAACTGCATTTTGTTAAGCAATACAAATCACAGTCCTGTAACTCTTCAGTCATGCAGCCCTAGAAACAAAACTGTCCAAAGTGACCAGTGACCAGATACTAAAATCTTCATCTTCTGATAATGCTTATTTTGCACTAGTATTCATAGGCCATGAATACCCTGTGGCTTCTGCAGTAATATTTCTTTGGAACTTAGATCAAGTGCTAAACATTCATTTTAAAGAAATAGTCAATATATATTTTTAGGTTCTGTGAAATATTTTTGGTTCACCTAGCACTGCTCAGCCTTGCACTGACCTAACTGGATGCTAAATTCTGTAATTGTCAGCTGTGAGCTAGATCTTACTGGAAAAAGAGAGGTACTGGTCCATCCAGGTAGGGCAGAGTATGAGGTCCACATGCACAATTCTCTTTTGTCACTGTGCATCTCAGAGGAGTTTGGAAACAAGTGCTACATGCTTAACTTTTTCTCCTATCCCTGCTTTGACTTTGGGAAACTTGGGGATGGATTTGGAGGACAGGTACAAAGTAGACTTTTTTTGGAAAAGTGATGAAAATAAAATAAAATAAAAATAAAAATTCAAAATAAATTCTGAAAGCATATTAGTGTAATATACAGAACTCTCTGTAAATGTGAAATCAACATTGGAAATAGTTTTTAACAGATAGCTTTGAAAACTTCAGCAATCACTTCTACTTACTCTCTGGAAAATGTAAGAGCTATGCAGTGGACAATGGCTTTCTGAGTAGTAAGAGCTTTACTAGCCCACTGCTGCATCCACAAAAGCCTAAATTCTACAGGCTTTGTTGTCTTTACTTTGGGGGAGAAATGCTTACTACAGTCTCTGGAATTGTCCAGTGACTCTTTAGTCTAGTCTGGAAGAAGTTTTCTGATTTTCTTCACATCGCCAGGCATGAAAAATCAGATCAATAATGCTGACATACTAGTAATCAAAGTCAGGTGTTTTAGTCTGTGTAACCTAATCACTGCGATTCTTCCATTTCAGAGAAGAAAAAGTTTATGAATGTCCAGATTACAAAACTGCAGGCCCCAATTCATGCTACTTTGATAAAAAGCACACCTCTTTCTGGACCATATACAATATTACTGTGAGGGCAACTAATGAAATGGGAAGTAATGTCTCTGATCCTCATTACGTGGATGTGACTTACATAGGTAAGAGTTTAAAAGTATTTTCTGTGGAAACAGATAATTCAGAATCATGGGTTTTGGCACAAAAATTTTAATTCCAGCTCTTCTCATATATGGTATTATATCCATGTTAAAGACTTGTACAAATAAGATCTTCTCTGATATAATAACAAATCAATATTCATCCCTTTACCGTTTTATTTTCAAAGGAAGCATAAAAATGTTAAAAGCTTTAAAACTATGTTCAGACAACCATTTATTGTTTTTCTGTATTTCTTTCAGTCAAACCCTAAGAAACATCATCCAGCTAAAATCTTTTTTCCACTGTACAAGCAGCTGAAATCAAATTGATCTTTTAACAAATAACATTTAAATTTGATTACATAAAAGGAGTCTCCAGACCCAAGAGGAGCTGCATTAGTGCTTTTTATAGCAGTGTACTGATAATCTCTTTCTCAGACTTTTTCCACAGAATGACTGCGTACAAGTATTTGGGGGGTTTTTTCTAACAGAATGGAACATTATCATTGATAACCATTTTGTTGCCAAGGATCTGGCTGCCAGGAGTCTGGCAACTGGAAAAGGGCTGCTGAAGGGCTGCTTCATATTTTATCTCTATGCCATGGCTGCTTGCTTGATGAAGGTTTGCATCAGACAGTGGTAAAATACACGCACAATATGTGCAGAAGCTCTACCTTTGAACTGAGGAAGCTGCAAGCCTGTCTGAGCAGAAACCTTTGTTCCATTTTGGTTTGTTTTTGAGATATAGACAGAACTTTAATATTGCTGTTTCAGTTTACTTTTAGATACTTTACATATGCATTTGGGATTACACTGTTGTATTTTCTGAATGTAAAAGATGGAGGGGGAAGTTCCATCAGCTACATCTGTGTTTTCAGCATTTCTAAATATTTATGCCAAACCTTGATAAGGTTATCATTAAACACATCTTAACATTGAAGATGTTAACTTTGAAACATGGTTGTAGGGAAAACCAGCAATAAATGGTAATGTAAGAAAAAAACGTTTTTGCTGATTAATGATTAAGGCAAATCTCAACATGAGTTCAACATATTTACTATACTTCAGGGGTTTTTTCAAATTATAAATCCATACTTACTTTATCTGGAAACTCTTGATTTCTGTATTCCAACATCAGTTCTAAATTACTGGACACAATGGAGGTGATGACTCTTCACTCACATAATTTTATATTTCCTCCTAGGATGCAAGGAAAAAATAAATAAAACTCTGTTTGACAGTTCTTTATTTTAACAGTACAGCCAGATCCTCCTGTGAACATAACTCTGGAATTAAAAAAGTCAGTAAATAGAAAACCATATCTGGTCCTGACATGGTCTCCACCTCCACTAGCTGATGTCAGATCTGGATGGCTTACTCTTGAATACGAATTGCGATTAAAGCCTGAAGAAGGAGAGGAATGGGAGGTAAGGATGTTGCAAGTTTTTGCTAGATAATGTTTTCTGATCAGTTAGATTTTTTCATCCAGGTTCCACGCACGAATGCAATGAAGCAGAGGCACTGAATAGTTCATAATTTTTGAAAAGCACTTGTATGATTTCCTACTGAGAGCACTGGTATTTCAGATGTTATTGTATGATAGCAGGTGGTAAAGTACTTGTTTTTAATTGTGGTCATTTTACATTAATCATATTGGCATGACAGTTTAAATTGTTTGTTCTCATTTAGTCAGGTTTTTTTTGTGATAATTTGTTCTTCACCATGAGCACTTCTTAGGTGACAGAAAGCTCAGTGACATTATGAAAATAATTTAAATTTATATAAATGGTCATTAGGTCGTTGTTTTAATGGCCACAGAATAGTAATTGTCTATAGCCAGAATCTGTAACTCGGACAACTGAGTGGCAAATGAAAGACTCCAGCTTGGTATTTGACTGCATCCTCTTCTTGTCTGCAATCCTTCCAAACCATCTCTGTATCTTCTCATTCCTTCCCCCTCCCACAGCACTTCCCAGCCCCCTGGCCATTGAAAGACCTACTTTTTACTAACCTGTGAATTTCCACCAACTCGACATTCCCTCTTTCTCTCTGCATTTTCTTCCCCCATCTCTGTTTCTCACCTCCTTCTGTTGCTCTCACCATCGCAATTCCCACCATTACCACAGTTCCTCCCTATGTGCCATATGTTCATGATGTGGTTTTGTAGTAGTTTAATTTGCACTGTATACCAGAGCCAGATCGCATTTCCACTGATGTTAGAAAGCTAAACTTTAGAAATAAAATACATGTACCATTATTCCATACCTGCTTAATAATTATTAGGAAATGCTACCCAGACTCATTCTATATTCCTGTCTTGGTTACCAAAACCTTAGCTGTGATTTTTGTTTAATTTCCAGACTATTTTTGTTGGACAGCAAACACAATGTAAAATGTTTAGTTTAAATCCTGGAAAGAGGTACATTGTACAGATTCACTGCAAACCAGACCATCACGGATCATGGAGCGAGTGGAGCCCAGAAATGTACATTCAGATTCCTACTGGTGAGTGGCCAGGCATTCCTTCAGCAATTGTTATTACGTGCAATTGTATTTTTGTTTCTTAGCTGTTTGTGGCACCCATGCAGATCCCATATTTTCCCCAGGACAGGTAAGAACATCGTTGCTAAGGTAACTGGATTATTATCGCTCCTGCACCATACCCAATTAGCTTTCCCCTTCATTACTTTATGGTGTTAAGAAGGTGAATAAATTTCTTTGCTTATTTAAACCATGCTCTTTCTGTCTACTGCCTCATTTGTTCTCATGGTGGTAGTTTTTAATTAAAAGAAGACTGGTAAGTGCTTTTAAAGTGTGACACAGGCAACAAAAAGTGACTGCCTTCAGATAGTAACAGCTTTTATTACTCTTTATATGGAATTAATTTGAAATCAATACTTCCATATGAAAAGTGTTATTTTACAATAAAAATACTTTAAAATAGCTAGTCCTAGGTCATTTAACCCCCTATTTAATGAGTTGTATGATATGTATTTGATAATGACATGACTGTGGGTTTGGTACCACTGGATTTGAACCTAATTGCTATAAATGGCTGTGACAAAATTTTCCTCTTCATACATTTTTGTATAATTTTTCCAAGATGCTTTATTTCCTGTGCAGTGCCATTAGTAAAAATTATATTCATTATTAGATATTACAGTGATTGTTGACATCCATATATGCTAGTAAAACCCTCTAAATCCAATACCAAGTTTGGCAGTTTAGGCCAATTTTTAAAATAAAAGTCATCTCTGACTTCTTGTGCATGCTGACTATGCATATACTAGATGTATGTCCTTAAATAATTCTGTTTGTTTCTTAGATTTTAGAGTAAAAGATATGGTTGTGTGGATCATTGTTGGTGTCCTGTCATCTTTAATATGCTTAATCATGAGCTGGACAATGATTTTGAAAGGGTACAGGTGAGTCACCAGTTTCACAAATGCATGGAGTTCAAAACTGCAGAAAACTTTTCAAAAGTAGACTTAAAATATTTGACTCAATTTCCTGTAGCATTTGTGTTCTCTTACAAACTATTAGTTACACTGATAAAGAAGTATTTCTGCTCCTGAGGGAAACCAGGCTAAATTCTCGGTTGATAAAGACATGTCTCTTAGATCTGAGAATCTTGGTTAGCCATGTAATTCAGCAAACATCACTTGGAGTACCCCTGCTTCTGTAGAAGATACGCCTTTGGGTCTTGCTGTAATTTCCTAAAGTGAACAAGGTTATATTATGAGATTGTCTTTCTGCCCACCTGTCTGCCAATTCCCCGAATAATTTATTACAGTGCTGGCTAATTTCAATCAAATTTGAAAGAGAAAGATGTTGCTTTTGTACAAGTCTTGCAAAAAAAGTACTGTCTGAGTAGAAGAAAGATAGAAACTGTGTTTGGAAAAGCCAAGTCATTTGCCATAAATCCTGTTGAGCAGTAGTCAGCTGACAGTCAAGTATGCAGAGACAGGCCCCCTAGTCCTCCTGAACTGTGCCCCATTTCACTGTTTCTTGACCAGTGATGAATTTACAGTGGTATTAGAGAATCAGAGGTTAAGGGACTAAAGGCCATAAAAGGACATTAGCAGTGTTGCGTTTCCAATTGAATAACTTTGTACTGTTCTTTTTCTTCTAAATCCCTCTAAGGGTACTTTGGGGATTTGTGAATTACCTGGCTTGAGGGGTAGATAGGAAACAGAGGTCCAACAGGGACATATCAGATATGGGAGAAGCATTTAAAATCTCAGTCACATTCTGAGGAAATGGGAGAACAAATAGTGAGATAGGGCCCATACTTACACCTGGTGTGTTTGTTCTGGGTTTTTTTCAGAATGATGGCCTTCATCCTACCACCAGTTCCAGGACCAAAGATAAAAGGCATAGATAAACATCTGTTAGAGGTGAGTACCACAGCGAACATGAAAAGAATTCACTGTTACTTACTTTTCCAACTTATGTACTAGCAACCAGAATTACCCTAGTAAAGGATGAAATTCCTTCAATTAATCAATGTTTAAAATAGGTAACACTTTCAGGTTGATCATGTGGAGGGTATGTGTGAGACAGAGTTTTGCCTCACACTTGTAGTAGGAGAGTGTTTGAGAATAAGATTTGTGACCATGGCTGTTTCCTGGGACACCAGAGGAAATGCCTGTGTGATCTTCCTAACGGTTCTTATGGAAGTCCTACTAGTTCTTACCATGCTGAGGTGGCAGGACATGGCTGCACTATCATTCCATTTCCTTCTTGTTAAACTCAGGAGACCCACACCCGTCAAAAGCTCCCAGGTCCTCCCATTTTAGAAACATGAATTCTGCGATTGTGTCTCCCCACTGAGGAAACTCAAGAAATTTTCTTCCCTTCTTTCAGTGTTTTCTGCAGCAGTAGAAATCCAGTTTAGGTCTAGTGATATAACTATTGAAGTGTTTGTATAGCAAATATGTAAATTGTTCACAATTGTTCTAGTCAGATAAACCCTAAGGTTAACAGTGAAAAATTATATCCTATTTATTATTCCCTTAGACAGGAAAATCTGAAGAATTACTGAGTGCTCTTGGTTGCCATGGTTTCCCTCCAACATCAGACTGTGATGAACTACTGATAGAATATCTGGAGGTAGAGGACAGTGAGGATCAGCAACTCATGCCAAGCCATGACAATCCCAGTAAAAATATGAAAATGATACCCAAGGAAACAGACAGTGACTCGGGCCGAGGGAGCTGTGATAGCCCTTCCCTGCTCTCTGAGAAGTGCAGGGAGCCTCGTGCCCTTCCATCAGCACTTCAAACACAAGACGTAAGAGCTGTCCAAGAAAATAAAGGAGCAAAAAGGAGCTGGGAAACTCAGTGTATAGCCTCAGAACAGGAAGCACTCCTTTTTAACAATGAGAGTACAAAGTCATCCACATGGCCTGCAGTTCAGTTACTACCTAATAGTCAGCTTCCTATGTTTGCCTACCACAGTACTGTGGAGGCACACACGATAATACTGAATACCACAAATGTGAACATTTCACCAGTTTTGGTGGGAAATGAAGAAAAGCATCAGTCACGATATCCTGTCACTGAAGCTGTCCATGACAACATGGAAAAGCAAAGAGAGATGGAGTATTTCATAACTGAACAAACTACAGTGCAGGTCCAACAAAACAGACATAATGACAAGTCACCTTTCTTGAATCCTAAACTAATGGACTATGTAGAAGTTCATAAAGTCAGACAAGATGAGGAGCCAACAGTATTACTGAAACATAAAGATAATAATGGAAAGACTGAAAAATACACTGTTCCAGGAACCAGCAAAGAATATACCAAGGTCTCAACAGTTGTGGACCATAATATTCTAGTATTAATGCCAGATTCACGCATCCAGCACACACCTGTATCTCAAGAACCTACAATGGAAACATCACAGAACCTTCAGCAAGGTCAAGCTGAGAAAAATATGAGCTACTGCCTGACAGCTCCAAGTGACTGCAAAAGAGAGACCAGTGGGTCAGAGTATATGGACCCATCTTCCTTTATGCCCTCCTTTAAATAACCAGTTAATACAGTACATACTTATATATGTCCAGTAAAACAAAATCACATAGCGAACAGTCCTTCAAAAAAGCCTAGCCTCCAAAAGCCTAGTCTCCTGTGTGTATTGTACAGATAATAAAATAGACAGTGGGTTGAGGTAATAATCATGGAAGTAAATCATGGAGCATTAACATACATTTCTGACACAGTGAAATGAGGAAGTGGATATTGCCATGAAAAACACATAGTAAAATAATTATTCAGTTCTGCAAAGCTGTTAATTGATTAAGCCTGAGGGAGTACTGCAAGTTCAACAAAGATGAAAATTGTTACGGGTCAGTCAGCACACCATGGTGATCGGAGCAGTTCCTATGTTAGATAAATCATTGCACAGCAGTATTGTTATCTACAGTGTCTTTTCTTCTGAATGCATTCTGACATTAAGATTTCTTTGTATTTTTTTCTCAATCCTTGAGAAAAAAGGAGTTATTGTATATGACAAATCATAGATAAAAAGAATATATTCTACAAATGACAGTAAAATAACAAATTCTTCTAAGGATATTTTTGCTTTGTTTCAACGTGATAGAAAACTTTGCATCCCATTCATATCCCAGTCCAGACAAACCAAACATGAAAAAAATAGCAGGATAATATTTGATAAACTGCCTTACTGTATATAATATACAATTCTACTTTAGTATAAGCCCATATGTTTAACAATATATTTTTAAAGGCTATTTTTCTATTATCAAAAAAAGAGCAAAATAAAATATTTTTTAATTTCCCAGTGTTATTTAGCTACTTAGGAACTTTTCTGTTTCCTTCTGCTGAGACAGCAGTAACAAGTAAAGCTACAATTTCTATACAAAGCATGAAATTAAACTTTATACTAATTAAGAATATGAAGAAATTTTTAAACTATATTTCTAATATATTACAGATATATTACTATTTGAATTGTAAATTATTTCTTTCACACCTTTTTTATCACCTATAATTATATAATTAAAACAGAATCTAGGTTTTGAGAGGAAAATTTCTTTCCCTTTGAATTTATAGTCTGATGCCAACAGTGAATGGAATGGTGTTCTCCTGCATCCTTAGTCATTGCACTTTTCTCTGAGTCGGGAGGAAAAGTTTGAAGTAAGATTTTTCATGATGAATTTATGAACATGAGCCTCTAAAGTCAAAGATAAGAGGCATAAAGTCTGAGTCATAGATCTGCTGAAATAGCAATGAGAATAAGGAAAGGAGTCCATGTACTAGAGCTGGATGTATGTCCCCAGAACAGCAGTGGGAACAGTAAGGATTCATTGTATCCCATGTAAACGGAGACAAAATCAAAATTGTACTGTAGTGGCTGTGAAATTACTGTGGTCCTCCCTTCTTGAAACAAAAGTTTAATTTACTCCAGAAAAGTATGACCAAGTGATGACTGATTAAAACTGGACCAAATATTTAGCCACTCTCACTAGCTTCAGGGGAAACTGGAAACATAAGGTAAGGGAATGGTTCTGTACATGTGAAGGAAGGTGTATTTGATAAATGGACTGACTCTCTTTTGTTCTTCTCCTTCCTGAACAGTTCTACGTTTCTCTATATTTTCATGATTTTATGCACTGAACCAGCCTTCCTGCAGTATCAGGTACCTGCTGCAGAGCTAGCCAAAAGAGAATTTCAGATTTTGAAGGTCCCAGAAGGCCACATCTAATTTGACAAATCAGATTCTCACCCTTTACCTTCAATGCCGTGGAACTGCTCGAGTACAGATTAGTTGAGCTATCTAGCCTTTCCACAGGCAGGACTTAGGAATTTAACTGTTTGTTTGTGTGTCTATAAACATATGTGTTAGTATGGACTATAACATTTACTTTAGGCATCAGATTTGGAGCCTAAGTCCTCTATACAGGTAATGTACTGCTGACTTCCAGAGGCTGATCAGAGCAGTCTGGCTGCTCTGATGAAAGTGTGGGGAGATATCTTAGATTCTTAATACATTCACTTATTTAACACTTGAAGACATGAAATGGCTACTCCAGAGAGCAGCGAGACATAAAACTTTGTTCAGTTATGGTTAACAGAATAATTTTACTGTAGATATACTTTTTGTAGTAAATCTTACAAATTTCTAGAGATGCTAAAAGTACTGCAAAGAAACTATTGAGTTATCAGGAAAAACTGGAATGTTTTTCAGGACAGCAGCTTGTCTGTGTGCAAGTATATAAGCTGGTTATACACTATGTCTGACAGTGTTCAATTTACACTTCAGTTTTCTGACTGAATCTGACAGAGCTAATCCAGACCAGACACATTCTCTTTCTTTACACAGATAGTCACTTCTGTGTTGTTTCCTACACCTAATGCTGTACATAAAGACATGCTGCTACAGGCCTTCTGGGAGGCATCTAGTGATGCACAGAAGGATATAGAATCTTACCAAGCCACGACCTAAAAAGGTTCCTCATATAGTGGATTTCTTAGATTAAAGCACATGTGACTACACAGACCTACAACAGCAGCAGACTGTTGCTGTGGTATTGGTTACTTTGTACCTGAGGCAAACTGGCACAACTTTTGGCAGATTTTTTAAGAGTATGATTCATCCCATAGGCATGTGCCTCCAGTAATCCACAGAGAGAGAGAGTCAAAGAGTTTCTATGCTTTGTCATGAATTAGTACTGAACTGCAAAATAGCTGTAGCTATGGTGGTATTGATTCTATTCCACCTTTGATGATGAACATCTCAATATGCCGAATCATCGTGGCTCTCAGTGAAAAGGTAAATTCAACCAGAGTGGAAAAGGGGACATTTGCTCACTACATGAAGTTTTGAGGGATTTGCTAGTTAAATATAATATAAACAAGTATACTTCATTCTTTAAGCTGGACAAATGTGCAGATTGATTATTTTTTCCTTCGATTTGCTTATGTTTTCCAAAATACCTTGTTACTCCCAAGGGCGGAGCAACACCTTCTGGAAGAGACCTTTAACATCTGAAAGTATATGACAAAAATAATAAACTATTGTTCTGTGAAATCAGAATAACCTTCAGCTAAGTGTTTGGTCCTTTGAATGTTCAAATATTTAATTCTTTCTGTTTGTGATGATATTTTTGCTTGCAGTTCTTAAGCTTTTTATTAGGAAATAGATGAGCTTTTGCAGCAGTTGTACACAGTCAATTGGTGTAAAATTATGACACACCAGTAGGGAATAACAGGCTCTTGACACCTCCTTTGATATCCAAAGGGATGAAGTATACAACAGAATTTACCCCAGAAACAGTGATTAGCCCAATAGCTCTTGCACCATAAGTCAAATTTGTCACTTTGAATAATTATTCTAAGAGTGCGAATGATGTTTTCAATGTCAAAGCTATGCATGTGTCATTCATAGTGTTAATTACTTTGTAATAGCATAAAAGCCCTAAAAGGAAGAATAAAGACTCTTCAAAATAATTAGTTTTATAAAATTCATAAAATTGAATATATATTTTTAATTAATTACCTTTCCTTTTGACTCAGACTAATTTTATTAACTTTTTTTCAGTACTGAGAAATATGATTCATTATTGTACATTTTCTAATTAGACTTTTTTTTTAGCAAGGACATATTTGATGTACTATTTTAGTATCTCAGTGTTATATTCCAGACTTCTAAAGAAATACATGTTATTGAATTGGCACATGTGCTCACAAAGCTCACTGTCACACATAATGCAGCCTTGAAAATGGTCTTAACATCATGTAACTACAAAGATTATTTCATTAAAATGCAGTAAACTGACCTTATATAATATTAGTAAGAGGATATATGTGTTTATGGAATAAACTGTAAAACAAATATGTAATGATGATTTATGTTAAAGCAGTGAATTTTGTAGTATATCTGTCTATGTGTCTATGTTTAAATGGCTGAAAAATAGACAGTTGCTTTAAATGTCATTTAAGTATTTAAAGTGTCGTGGCAGCAGGTGTTCAAAATGAATTAGCAGAATTTTTTTGTGCTCTCTGAAGCATTGTATGTGTGGGGTTCACCTCATGAAACCTGTAAGTGTATTTCATAATTTTACAGTAACTGTAAATGATTTGAGGGTGTTGTGCAAGGAAACTGAAGTCACTTAAGCCAGTTGATAGATACCAGACATCTTCTACAAAGCCATAAAGACAAATGAAATGAAAAAAATGTCATGAGATCAGGCATCATATTCTCAAATAATTGCTACCTCAGATTTTTTTTTTCTCCCTTTAAAAGGCAGGCAAAACCATTTTGCTTTTTGTACAAAATAGTGAATCAGTCTATCAAGATTTAAAAAGACTTATTTTTAAATCCAAATTATTTTTGTTAACAAACAGCTTGTCATGGAATCGTCACTTGTTTTGCACTGGTAGTATGAGGATGGGATATTTGAGATGTGTGGCAAAATTAAATGTTTTTAATGTGAAAAAAAACCCACTGAAAATTCCATTTTGTAGGAAAAGCCATGTTTCCCAGCTTGGCAGTCAAACATCAGTCCCTTTCCTGACCTGAAAAGTTTATTGCCACTGCCCGTGTTGCCAGGTTGCTAGGACTGAGCGAGCCAAATTTCCAGAGATGCCCTCATTCTGGATCTAAGCATTTATCAATACTTGCTATTTAGAAATAACTGTTTTCAGCTGAGTTCCTAGGAAGTAAATCTTTTCTGTCTCTAAATAAGCAAAAGTGGAGACACCTACTCTCAAGTGTCTCAAACCCTCATACTAAATTCAGACTCCAGTTCCCTTGGGTGTGGAAAGATGGACTGAATTACAATTTGAACAAATTTGTGACCCTGCCTTGAAAATTATATTGAAACAAATCAGGGAATTTCTTCATCTTTCCTGTGTATACCAAGCAGGCAAATAAAGATAAGTGGATACATAAATACATAATATATGGGGATATAAAGAGCTTAATGATCATAGAAACATAGAATTGTTTAGGTTGGAAAAGACCTGTAAGGTCATAGAGCCCAAATGTTATCACAGCACTGCCAAGTCCACCGCTGAATGACGAGAACAGGGACAAGGTTGCTGTATGTGGCAGAATGGGAAAAGGAGTACAGTCACTGTAGGACAGTACATGGGCAGATGATGAAAGAAAAAAATGCATTTTGACAACTACTGAGAAGGAGGGAGAACAGAAAATGGAAGTGAAAGAATCAAATGTAAGAGTAGACAGGAAAAAATGAGAACTAGTAGAGCTGAGAGGAGTGATAAATGAGTTACTGAGGAAAAAAAAAAAAAGAGAAGAAAATACTTCTACATCAAAAGTGAGAATAAGCACAGCTACCTGATACAGTCCACAAAAGTAGTAAAGCCTTATTAAATGCTAAAGAGCTGGCAAAATGCTGAAATCAGCTACTATGGATCAGCTATTACATATGAAGGAAAAAGTCCTTCAACAACATGAGAAGTTGTCATTCACTTTCTATCAGTTACAGGGTTTCCTTCCGCATATCTGATATTGGTCCCAGGCAAACACAGTACTTGAAGAGCTAGACTCTGCATCTGAGTGCTATTGCACTTCCTACATTCCTAAGGAAAAAAGCTCCAGAGGAATAAAGTGTACCACACTGCTTTCAAAAGCAACCTTCAATTTTTCGGACAGATAAACAGATTAGGTGTATTTATCCATTTACTTTGTCCCACACATATGCCTACCATTCTTAAACATTCTTCTGTTTTTATTTATTAAAGTTAATGCAATGACCTAGAAGCTCCAAGGGAAAAAATATTTTGGGGATATTAAAAGAGTCTCTTGGCATTTCTGGGCATTGTTTCAGTTTGTACCTGGGACAATGTATCTCTTAATATTTTCCTCAATCAGAAAGTCCGTCTTGGTAATAAATCTGGAAAATTTTAGAAAATTACCAAGAGAGGCTTAAAATACATATCTTCAATTTAAGTTAAGCTTTTAAGAGACACTATTATATCTGTTGAAAGTAATGAAAAATACTCAAATTAGTTGTGTGGCCTCTTACAGTGCTGATATGCTAAAAGCTGATCTTATACTCAAGATATTGGTGTATAGAGCAGTTAGATATGAGAAAGTCCTTTTTTATATATTCCTCTTTTATTTTTTGAAGGTTTAATGTCTTTTTCTACTTTGAGATGCTGCTTGTCTTGTATCTTGTCTTTATTTAACTTTTTTTTGGATAATGCTGCTTTTGGGTCTATTTTTATGAGCTGTTGAGTACTTTCACCTCATTTTGACATCAGTAAAAATTGAAAGATTTCACTTCAGTTCCTGCAATGGTCAGTTTTAGAGACATAGCACTGAGTGGAATTTTTACAGGATGCTGGAAATCTTTGTACAAGTCACTTGTAGAAAATACTCCTTCAAGAGGATGAAAAACTATACATGTCTGGGAAGAGGCATATTTTTCTACAGGCAGAAATATAATGATGTCAGATCATATTTTATAAAATTCATAATACTGTAGACTACTCTTAATTCTCATCTTCATTCCAAAAGGAAGAGGAAACTACTGCTCAGTATAATCAGAAAGAGCTTTAGTGTTTATTTTTCATCTTGGTAAGTAATTTTTTTAATTCTGACTACCAATACCATTCACCATCTGAAATAACACAACCATCAGTTCCATATATGCATTATATTGCTCAGACATACTCAGCATTATCTCGACTTCTGAAATGTTTATATTGTGCTTTGTATACTTTATAGTCATTGTGTAAAATATAGCAATACTGAGGGCACTGGTATGAAAAAGTACAGCCCAGAAAAAATATGTTAGCACTCATTAACTAATCATATTTTTTCAAATTTTTGCCACCCTGTTAAGTGAAGGGAAAAGTTTCTGGAACTTCCTTGCCTTTAATTGTGCCAGCAGTCTCTCAAAGAAACATAAATTGCATCTTCTGAATAATACACAGAATAAACAGTGTATTTTCAGAGGTGAAAGAGATGATCCAATATTTAAAGCCAATGTGTTTCCATTTGCATAATCATTTCATTGGTAGCCTTGCAATACAAGCTAGGCATTTTCCCACTAAAATTTCAGAATTTGTATGCAATCTGGAACATCAGTGTTGTCCCAGTAGCAACAGAATGACTTTAAGCACAATTATTCTGTGAACCAAATCCAAATTTTTTGGAAATTTCTAAAATATAAGAAATTGTAAGAATTAGATTTCATATGTAATATGTACATTGGTTGGAGAATACTGGTATAAAAATAGTTGCTCAGGAATTCTTCATTGTTTCTAAGTGAATCTGAAGGAAAATGCTTTAAATGCATTTTTTAAGTTTGTAATATTGAAAATGCTGGCTTTATTAAAATCTGTTAGTGTTTTCACTTGTAAGATCAATATTGTTCTGAAGTCTGTAGCTTTCTGATGGAATTTTCAATCTTTTGTCATTGTAAGATCTTTGCAATGGTGTTTGCATTTCAATTTAATAAAAATTCTTGAATAAATTTCACAGATTCTACCTTTCATCACGATATGTAACAATTCCAGTATATAATACACAGAAAGAAAAAGGAAAAGCCAGATGTCCAACATAGTCTGTAGGATGGGATCCTGCTGACAGATGTGTTTAACCTACTTTGCTGGCACTCAGCAACTGAACCCCTTAACACAGGTGGGTCACCCACCAGGTCACAATTTTTATGCTTCTTTATGAGTCTTGTATTCATGAAAATTATCACCGAAGTTAAGGGATTTCAAGTTAGTGAAAGTAAAATTTGATTGGGAAGGGCTGAGCATTCAGGCATCCTAAGGTATGTAAGCACTGCCCTGGTTAGTAAAAGGTACAAATCTCTGATGCATTGCAACAACATCAGGCAGTTTTCCTGCAGAACTGGGGCTGCCCTCGAGGGTAGGTGTCTTCAGCCTTCTGCTTTAGGAGCAGCCAGGGTCACCAAAACCTGTGAAATACCTCTCATTGTCAACTGTGTCTAGTTACAGTGTATGCCAATTGCCATTCTAGGAAACCCATTGTTGAGCCTTAGTTCTTCTAGTATTACAAAGATGTGCTGCTTTTGGCTGGGGCAGAGTTAATTTTCTTCAGACTGCCTGGTATGAGGCTTTTGTTATTGTTAAGCTGGGCTTACACAGATCCAAGGCCTCTTCTGCTTTTTGTACTGCCATACTGGCAAGGAAGTTGGGGGTGCATGGGAGGCTGGGAGGAGACACAGCTGGGACAGGTGATTCCAACTGACAAAAGGGATATTCCATACCATATGATATCATGCTCAGTATATAAAATACTGAGTAAAGAGGGAACATTCGGAGTGAAGGAATTTGTCTTCCCAAGTAACCATTATGTGTGATGGGGCCTTGCTCTCCTGAAGATGGCTGAATACGTGCCTGCCCATGGGAAGCAGTGAATCAATTCCTTGGTTTGCTTTCCTTGTGTCTGTGGTCTTTCCTTTCCCTATTAAACCGTCTTTATCTCAACCCATGAGTTTTCTAGCTTTTACTCTTCCAATTCTCTCTCCAGTCCCACTGGTAGGGAAGCGAGTGGCTGTGTAGGGTTGGGTTGATGGTTGGGATTAAACCACCTCCATTACTGGAAGGTAATGAAGGAAGGCAGTAGAGCTTCCCATTTCTTCCGTCCTTGTAGGAGATTGTGTTAGATCTCTTTGCCCATGAAGCAGAACCAAAAAAAATAAGAAATGGGTCAGCAGTGACCATCTCACAATGTCTCTCAATTTCTCCTCATCCACCTGGCTGTATTTGACATAACAGGATCACAGAATGGGTCAGGTTGGAAGGGACCACAGTAGATCACCTGGTCCCACCTCCCTGCTCATGCTGGGCTATCCTAGAGCACATTGCACAGGATTGTGTCCAGATGGTCCTTGAATATCGCCAGTGTGGGAGACTCCCAGAGTCTTCCCTCTGGGCAGCCTGTTCCAGCACACAGTTACCCACACAGTAAAGAAGTTCTTCCTCATATTCAGGGGGAACTTTCTGTGCATCAGTTTCTGCCCACTGCCTCTTTTTCTATCTGTTGGCATCACTGATCAGAGCCTGGCTCTGTCCTCCTGACACCCTCCCTTTAGATACTTATAGATATTGATGAGGTAGGTTGTCTCAGTTGTCTCTTCTTGAGGCTAAACAGTCCCAGTTCCCTCAGCCTTTCTTCACAAGAGAGATGCTTCAGTCCCTTAATGATCTTTGTAGCTCTTTGCAGGACCTGCTGCAGGACCTCTATGTCTCCCTTGTACTGAGAAGCCCAGAACTGGACACAGCACTCCAGATGTGGCCTCTCCAGGGCTGAGCACAGGGACAGGATCATCTCCCTTGACCAGTTGGCAATGCTCTTCCTAATGCACTCCAGGATTCCATTGGCTTTCTTGGCCACAAGGGCATGCTGCTGGCTCAGGGACACCTTGTTGTCCACCAGGACCCACAGCTCCTCCATAGAGCTGCTTTCCAGGAGGTTGGTCCCCAGCCTGTGTGTTGCTCGGGGTTATTCCTCCTCAGATTCAGGATCCAGAATTTGCTCTCGTCGAACTTCAAACTGTTCCTCTCTGCCCATCTCTCCAATCTATTGAGGTCCCTCTGAAGGGGTCAGGCTTCAACCAAAAGTCAGAGTTGCATGCCAGAAAACAGCTTAGGATGATGGGAGAGCACAGGATGACACAGGAGGCACAACATGCAATCACACCAGGGGGACAGCATGGGATGCCACCAGTGATACAGCATGGAATGACACCAGAGGGAGAGCACAGGATGACACTAGAGGACAGTACAGGGTGACACCAGGGAGACAGCACAGGATGACACCAGGGCACAGCACGGGATGACACCAGGGCACAGCACGGGATGACACCAGAGGACAGCATGGGATGACACCAGGGCACAGCACAGGGTGACAGCGGGGCACAGCACAGGATGACACCGGGGCCCAGCTCGGTGCCTCCGCGGCGCTCCCGGGCACGTGTGGGGGCGGTGCCGCGGCCCGCTGAGGGCGGACATGGCGCGGCGGCCGGGGACGCTGGGCAGCGGTGAGGGACCGGCTGGGCGGGACGGGGGGACACGGCTGCCCGAGCCCTCCCTAAGCGGGGCCTTGGGGGGCCGAGGGGTCGCGTTGGGGGCGCGATGCGGCGGGTCTGTTCGCGATCCGGGACCCCGCTCCGAGCGGGTTTGCGTTCGGTGGTACAGACACCCTGCCTGGACGTGGAGGCGGGCGGGGGGAAGCCGCTTCGGTGTAGCTGCAGATCCCTTCCAAGAATTCCAAGGGCAGAACTTCCCTAACTGGTAGGATCTCAATTAATTTTTTGAGATTGAACTCTTGCTGATGATTAATTCATTAGCGCTCTAAGTGGTGGTAAGAGGATTGACAGTGTATGTAATTTATTTCAGGAAATTTTATTCTTTAGTCGTTACATCTAAATTTTTTAAAACCTTAGGCTTTTAGAAGCAAATGTGTAGCTCTGAGCAGATATTGTTCGAGGTGCAGAAAGAGACTGTTTTTAAATAACTCTTCACAGAATCACATAATCACAGAATGGGTCAGATTGCAAGGGATCACAGTGGGTCACCTGGTCCAACATCCCTGCTCAAGCAGGGTCGTCCCTGAGCACAAGGCACAGGATTGCACTGGTTCTTGAGACAGTTCTTAAATATCCCTGGTGAGTGAGACTCCAGAACCCCTCTGGGCAATCAGGTATCTCTTTGTGATACTTGCTAAATTGCACTTGCAGTTAAATGAGAGGCAGGACAGTGTGATGCTCCCAGGATTCTGGAGAGAAAATGGAAGATGGCAGTGGGAGTTGACAGAGCTCTAAGCATGCCTGGGCTGCCCTGATCAGCCTCACTCAGGGCCTCTGCCTGTATTCACTGCCCAGGAGCCCTGTTTCAACTCAGCTCTGCACTTTCAGACCCCTGCTTCAGCTGTGCCATGAGCCTTGCCTTGCCACCAGTCCAGCTCTTGTCGCTGCCTCCCAGATGGACCTTGAACTTAGGGTGTAGCCTTGTCACCACCCCTGTCTCTGGCCTCATCTGCTGCTGCTCCTGACTGAGTGCCCTGGGTGGACTCTGGACCTAATTAATTTCCACTTATGTGGGGCGTTCTCAGTGAACTCTGATTTGCTAACCTTGTTCAGATCTGTTGGGCCTGTGCCCTGCTCCCTGAGGGCACTGCCTCTGCTGCAGCCACCCTGGGCTCCTGCCTCATGTCCTTGCAGAGAATGCTTGTTCTCTCTTATGCTTCCAGATAAGAATTTGTATTAGAAACATTTTTTAAAGTTTTTTTCTGTCAAAGTAAAAGTCCATGTGAAACTGAAAACTGAATTTTAGTGGATTAGGAAAAAATTATATTTTTTTTAAATTTACATATATTTTGCCCTTACAAAGATGCTACTTATTTTTCCCCAAAGAAAGTTTCTTGGACAAAAAAACCCTCCAAAACTTGCTTTTGCTGTAGTCTGTGTGTTCTCTGAACAAGCTCATTGAGAAACTCTTTCAGATGTGCACTTTGCTAAATGTTTGATAATTCTCTTACTATTTTGTAGTTGCCTTCAGGCAGCAGAAATGGAAAAGCTCTGTCTCCACACGTGCAAAAATGCCTCCTTGTGATTTTGTACCTGAAAAATACAAAGTAAGTCATGCATACTGCACTAAATTTAAATAAAAGCCCATTACTGGGTTTGAGTGATAGGCTCATCTGCTATAAATAGTCAGTGCATTAAATATGATTATAAAATTTGCTTCTTTGAGTAAAGCTGAACTGTTACAACCAGGATATAACCTGTTTGTAACCTGTAGATGTACCTGTGTGACAAATCTGTAATTCTACATTGTTCATTTGAAAACCTGTAAGGAATACGCAGAACACCAGTCTTCCTTCCAAAGCTGAGTTTCAGAGGTTTGTAGAACCTTCTGTGTGCCAGAATTTGTTAAAATCTTAGTTCTGTGAACAACAGCTCTAGAGAGCTGTAATCTGTGTGTTCCATTACAATTCCATTAGTCTGGATCTTTAGAAAGCATGAGCAGGTACTGACTTTTCTATTCCACTCAGTCCTATCCGTATGAACGTATGCAGAAGATTCGTGAACAAAATATTGCTCCTTCACTGAGAATGTATTACAAGAAGCCATTGTTGCTGCATCAAGGGCATATGCAATGGTTGTTTGATTATGAAGGACGAAGATATCTTGATCTTTTTGCTGGAATTGTCACTGTCAGTGTTGGTCACTGTCACCCGTAAGTATGTTGCATTTTGATTTATGGTAGAAAATACAGGAAGAGATACCCATGTAGGTTTTGTTCCTCATTAATCTGTGAGCCTAAAACCAGAACATAATTTACTGAATTTCATGTATCACTTACATTAAGTTTTGACTTCTGCTATGTTTTGAAGAATTCATTAATTTGGTCTGCTTGTGCATCCACCTGGCAAATGGTGCAGCATTTGCAGAATTAATAACACATAGGTGTGTGCATGTATGAGTGTGGAATGTGTGAGGAATTGAATTCCTTTGTCTTGTGCTGCATGCAGGAAGGTAACTATGGCTACCCAGAAACAGCTTGCTCGCCTGTGGCACACCACTAATATCTACATGCACCCATCAATCCACGAGTATGCTGAAAAGCTGACTTCCCTTCTTCCAGATCCACTGAAGGTACTTTGCTTCTGACAGGAGCAGGGGCTGGTGAAGAGGGTGTCTGTTTATGTGAAATATTTCTTAAATAAATAAGAACCATGATAATTGTAGAGAGAAAACCTTTATGGGGACTACAGACTCCCAGATAAAGAGCATGATGACCCTCACGGCCTTTTCTTTAGACCTAAATGTAGACAAGCATAATATCCCAAGCTCCCATTCTGTTTGTTTTCTCCCTCCATTCATCATTATGAAGAGGCATTGCCAGCTCAAAAATTACAGAAAAAACTAAGAAGATTTTAACTATTCTTATATGCAGCCAGCCTTATTTGCTTGATCTCATGAAAAGTCACAGTGAAAAGTATTTTACAGTATTTTACGTAGTGAGCTTTACTGACATTTAAATAAATAAACCACAAAAATGTCACATTTCATATGCAGAGAAACAGTAAGAAAAATAATTTTTGTTTTCAGGTAAAATAAACTGGTGACAAAATGAAACTGGACTAGCAAAAGAGTATGAAGCTATTGCAGTTTTAAAGATTGAAGGAGGGTAAAAAAAAGTAAAATAAAATCGTCATGTTCAGTTGGACCAAAGGCATTAGTTTCTTTCCCTCAGTATTCCATTTTAGGAAAACCTATAAAGTGAAACCCACCAGTATTCTGTCTTAGGAAAATCCGTATACTGAAACTCTCTCAGATTTTTCTGTACTCTTTCTGAGCACATCAGTTTGATCTTACTTCTCATCTATACTGTAAGGGCAACAAGTTTATGGTGGTGAAGTCGCCCCCTGTGGCAGTGATAGGTTTTAGCTCATCATGTTACAAAGTGACATGGTCTGATGCCCAACAGGGTTGTGTGCTGTCTCCCACAGGTGGTTTACCTGACCAACAGTGGGTCGGAGGCCAATGATTTAGCCATGTTCATGGCAAGGCTACACACCCGTTACTTCGACATCATCTCTTTCAGGTAATGCTGATAGATCTCTGCAAAATTTCTTTGTGTGTGTGATCAGTCTCTGTGTGCCTAAATCAAGAAGTAATAGGGAACTGTTTAACTCCAGGTCTGCAAAAAAGAATGCTATAAAATTATTTTAGCTGACAAAGAGGAGTTGAAGGGGAGTTGAAGTTTTGATACAGTACGTTCAGACTAGTTTGCAGTAAAAACACAACCCACAATTTTTGCTTATATTACTTTGAAACTGGTCAGGTCTCTGTGTCCAAGGTGTGCTTTGGTGGACCTTTGTTCAGGCCCAGAGCGAGATTCAGCAATTGCCGCTCACTTCATTTCACATGCCCCTGTGGAGGTGCAAATGTACCTCTGGAACAGTGGAGTAGTGAACCTCATCAGGGAACTGCTCTGGCTGAAAGTTTAAGTGGTGAAAGGATTTTTTTGTTTTGTTCGTTTTGTTGCCTTGTTTTTCTGCCAGAGCCATGAACAACAGTTCACTGCACAAGTACACAAACAGCTCTTCTGGCTTAATGACAGAAGTGGTGCAGGGGTGAGCACCAGTACAATACAAGCACCAGTGTAAGCAGTTCTCTTTGCTGTGTATCCCAGGGAGCCTCAAATATTAAAATAGAAGGCTGTGTTATGAAGAGCTGTATTTTTCTGTTATTGTGTTTGTTAACACTGGGTACCCCCCTTGCTTGTATATTCTCATTAATGAACTTTTGATTTGTGTATAAAACTAACAGCAAACCACCATGCAGCTTAATGATTGGCAACATCTGTTGGAGAGAGCAGTGGTTTCCAAGATTAAAAGGACAGAGATGTTTGCTCTGCAGGGCTCAGGTGCTACAGCAGAACTTGCTGAGACACTATCTGAATTGCTGTTGGTTCCAATCATTGTTCTCTTCTCCTTGCAAACATTACCTCACAATTTTAACATTTGAAATTGCAGGAAACCACTGCAGTTGGGCAATCATTGATCTTCGAAAACCACAGCAAAAAATGGCAGTAGGAATCTTCTTGTTTTGAGTGCAACAATGCACATTTCCCCCCATAATTTGTAGCTCAGAAACATGCCTTCTCAGAACTAATATTGCTTCAGACTCTTCTTGGAAATGAATAATGTTCATCTGCTTTGTTTGAACAGAGGAGCCTACCACGGAGCCAGCCCTTACACACTGGGTTTGACATCTCTTGGTCCCTATAAGCATGGTGTTGCCAATGGCTTTGGCTGTACAACAGTGAGATAGATTTATTTATTTATTTGTTTGTTTATTTATTTATTTATAATAATCTGGGTAGCTAACAGTATATTTGAATATTTCAACAATTAGTATGTTTTCTGCCCTCAAGTGCTTTATGGTCACTGACTAAACTGCACTGTAGCTGTTTCTGCTGTGTAAGTTCAACAGGGACCAGAGTCCCCATTTCTTCTCTGTGTAGTTACTTAGGCTAATTTGGATTTGGGACAGCCATAACATAAGGGGTCATGATTTGCAGTTTCATGCTTGGTGCTTGAATGGAAGTGTAGGTAAGGAGCAAAATAATAATCCTCAGAACACCTTTTCTCGAGTTTGTTTTGGCAGTTTTGTGCAAAGCTGCTTTCAGATTGTCTGAAGCAGATCCTTCCTTGTAATGAAAAGAAACCCTATTTCAGCAAGACAGGAGACATATCTGTTAAGTAGATCCTTTGGGGTTAAATGGCAATGCTTTATCTCCCTACCCTTGAGCAGATGGGAGTAACCTGGCACTGCAGCTCCAGTCTGTACTGGTGATAGCTCAGCCACAGCACTGACTATAGGAAGGCTCATTTATAGCAGCTTCCCAACCTGTCTCAGTGAGTTGCCTCAAGTCATGTGGTATTTCATCAGCAGCAAGGATTAAAAAGCTGGAGTTCACTGTGCTAGGTCTGCCTGCCTACCTCTATTTTGCATATTTTTTTTGTACTTCAAGATTATCGAAATACTGCCAGCAACTCTTAAAATGTTGGCATTAATCTTAGATAACCACTAGGCTGACTAAGTTAAAGAACAAAACAATGAAAAAAAATCAATTGAGTGACTGTTGCTGGAATAAACTTGTTTGTTCCAAAACTGTTCCTTTTCTACGAATTTGTGAGGGGGAAGTTTGGAGTTATTCCCAACTCTTCTTTGTTTTGTCATTAGTCATTAGATCAAAAGACCTCTTAGAAAGGTGTCATCAAAGCTGTAGCTATTTCTTTTATGCTTGACAGACAATGTTGCCAGATGTTTTTCGTGGTCCATGGGGAGGCAGCTTTTGTAGAGATTCTCCAGTGCAAACAGTTCGAAAATGCAGCTGTCCTGAAGGTTGGTCAATGACAAAAAGCTTTTGGCTTTTAGATCAGAGAATATTAGAGAGCTGTGAAAATAGGTTCTAGTTACCTTCTCAAGAAAAGTAGATGTCTGATTAGGATTTGCAAGGATAACCAAAGAAAATATTGCAGAGAATCTTAGGACCCTACTTCTCAATGAGAAAAATTTGAGGCAGGTGATGCCTCATTGTCAGATTTCTTCTTGAAATCCCAGCCTTTGTTTCCAGTATTTGTCGTGATCAATTCTGGAAGTTGTGCAACTCAGTTTAACACATCTGGAAGAACAGAAGTGTTGATGGTGTTTTCTGAAGTTTTCACAGCTTTCCAGCTTTTGGAATAAGGGAAATACTAGGGACAACCTGAAGCCAGTGATAGGCAAAAGTCTTATATGGGACAAAACATCCCATAAACAACACAATGTGAAAGCTCCTCTACTGCTCTGCTGTTAACAACAATTACAATAATTTTTATCCACTTTTTCAGAAAGCATTCTTTAATATTTTAATTCACATGCATATGTAGGAGAATGTTTTCTTTTTAGTTCTACCCTCCCTAGTGAATGGGAGCATTGCTTATACTAATTATTCTGTTCTTTATTTCAGTGTAGACTGATATGCAGCTGTGTTCTCCAGAATCCTTGTACCTGCACTAACCTAAGGACACTTTGTGTCTTATAATGATGTGTATTAACCTCTGAGAAAATATCTGCTTATACCTTCTGCTGCTGGAGGTGATACTGACCTGTATAATGAGTCTTATTGTCTGTCAGCTTTGCTTTGCTGTTTTGGAACTGGCATTTCTGAGAGTATACATGGTTTAAAAGAAAAGAAGGGACACTCTCCTTTAATGTTTAGCCTTTTACAGTGTATTTGAGAGGTGATACTTACCATGTAGTCAGAAAATACTTGTCGCTTAGATGTGTAATTTCACGTTTTGAAGCTAGTTTTGTATCGTATTAAATAAATTCCCTTTAAACTGTTTTCCCTGTAAACAGGTGTATGTCATGCAAAAGACCAGTACATTGAACAGTTCAAAGATACTCTGAACACCTCAGTGCCTAAGACAGTAGCTGGATTTATTGCTGAACCAATTCAAGTAGGTAGTTTGCCATTTCTCAGTTGTGATAGCACGAATGATGTGAAATACTCAAATCATATATTCTTCAGCTACATCATGAACATAGTCTTTTGCTGATTTTTATTATAATTTTTTAACGCCTTAAACCCCTGAAATGTTTGAAAGATTGGATGCACTGCCTTAAAATTTCAGCTTTTGTCACTGATTTCAGTGGAGCTGGAATTTTGCTCATGGAGCTGTACACAGAATCATGATTAAACATACACATTTTTTCTCCATTTAAATAGTGAGTATGATGCATGCTATTGTTTCATTTCTAATACCTTCTTCCAATTTTCATACTGCTTTTCTCTCTACTGTTTCTGTAAACTTTAACTGAAACACCTTCCACATCTTCCCAGTCATGTTGTCCACTATATTTTTAACAGCTTTCCAGCAAGTGATGGCCACAGGATTTGTTCTCTTAGTGTTTCACCTTATGTTCAGAATAGGTGATTCAGAATAGTGTGATTCTTCAGTAGGAAAAGTGAAGAATTTATCTCAGGCAAGAAAAAAAAAGTGTGAGAATTGTGACCTCAAAGAAAATTGAAACAGTTCTCTGGTTTTGCTTTACAGTTCAGGTGTAGTATGGAATTGGATTTCTGATCCAAATGAAAACTGTCAAGGTAAAAAGAAATTGAGGAAACAATATTCTAAACAAATTAACCAAAGAAGGAATGTGAATTCTCTGCTCAACTTTGTCATTGAACACAGTTTCTGAGTCTCGCTGTGTTTAGGTTTTCAAAGTCCTTGTTTTGGCAGTTTAGTGTTACTTGACTGGGCCTTAGAGTGACCCAGTTCATGGTGTGGCCTCACAAACATATATACCAGCACAACTAAGGAACAGCAGACAGCACTGTGGAATGGGAATGAATGACCTGAGCAGAAGCTTTCTGAAGCAGTTTCATTGCGGAAGCCAGAAGCTTGAGACAAGTCTTGCTATTACCTGAGGGCTCCAACGTTTTTTTCTTAAGTGGAATTCCTGTTTCCTTTTTTGTTCCTGGAGACATTGTCTTTTTCTCTTGCCAGGGTGTTAATGGAGCTGTTCAGTACCCAAGAAATTTCTTAAAAGAAGCTTATCAACTGATACGGGAAAGAGGGGGCATTTGTATCGCAGATGAAGTGAGTTGGGTTTTTTTACATAAGAGCTCTAGAATTTGGGCTACCTCTGAAAGTTGTCACAGAAAGATCCAAATTAAATGCTATGCACTTCATAGTTTAATATGGTACATTTTTCTAGGTATAGGAGCCTGCCAATTTTTACTGCCTTTGTTCTGATTTTAGGCAAAGGTAATGTTTGTAGCAAGACTTCAATCCTTACCTTTTGGGAGCAGTAAATATGCACAAATATGCAGGTAGTAAATGTCAGTTTTGATGTGAGGTTTGTCACAATATCCGTTCCTCCTATGAGTGTTGTTAATGTAACAAAATATAGAAGAGAGTTGATTTCTGTACCTCTGCAAGTACATTGTAGAAATAGAATTTCCTTAGCTAAAACTATTTTGAAATAGTATCAAATGCTTTGAAGTGACTGTGATATATACCTCAAGCATTGCAGTGGCAGAAATCAGCAGTCTTGCAGTTGCTTTTAAATGTCACAAGCATCTGCATTTCCTCACCATTTTGACATGGAATCTGCATCTTATTTGTGCATCTCACCAGGCCTAAGACATGATGACGTGTTATCACATGAAAGAAAAACCCAATTACAATAAATAGTATTTTGTGCAGAGCCATCTGAATAAGTTGACTCCAAATGTAGTTGCAGTTTAATGCAAATCAGTATGTATTGTAGAGTGTGATGGGGATTTTCTCTGAATTTTTCTTTTGAAAGGTACAGACAGGATTTGGACGGACAGGTAGCCATTTCTGGGGATTCCAAACACATGATGTAGTCCCTGACATAGTTACTTTGGCAAAAGGAATTGGTAATGGCTTCCCAATGGCAGCTGTTGTTACAACCAAAGGTATGTTTTCTGTTCCGCTACGATTTAAAAAAGAGTAATTACAAAATATACTGCACAATAGTTATTTACTGAGAGATGTGAGTTCAAAAAGCTGAGTTTTATTAATAATCTTTGTCTCATCTATCTTTTGACGAATGAATTGGATTCTCATTACTCATTTGTTTTACCAAGTGTTGTGCTATATTAGTGCAAAGCTGTATTTAAATGGGGTTATTTGTAAAACTGAAGGAGGAATGACCTCATGAGTCATGTACAGAGCTGGTAACAGAGCCTGGAAATCCTTACAGAATTCAACATTTTACTAATCAATGTTAGCCAGCATGTTAGCCAGCTGCTTGAGTCATACAAATGGATGGCTGAATCTAGTGAAGAAAGTTTGTAGATCTCAGATGACAGCATATGTTGGAGGTGTGACTTTTTAAAAAAAGTTTTGTTTTGGCATTTGCTAGACACTATAGTTTTTGGAAATAGTCATATTTTGCACAGACTGCTTCCAGGAAATCTTACTGCATTGTCTCCAGTAGAATCAGGGCTGAACCACTCAGCAAATGTAACTTAAAAATTAAAGCAGGTGAGTACAGTTACCAAACAAGGCAGAGGAAGCCAGCAAGATGACCAGAGGGCTGGAGCACCTCTCCTGTGAGGAAAAGCTGGGAGATTGTTTGTTCAGCCTGGAGAAGACAAGGCTTTGGCGTGACCTAATTGCAGCCTTCTGGTACAAGAAAGCTGTGAAGGGACTTTTTACAAAAGCATGTAATGACAGGAGAAGGGGGAATGGCTTCAAACTGAAAGAGAGTAGGTTTAAACTAGATATTAGAAAAAATTCTTTACTGTGAGGGTGGTGAGTCACAAGAACAGGTTGCCCAGAGAAGCTGTGGATGCCACATCTGAAGTGTTGAAGGCCAGGCTGGATGGGGCTCTGAGCAACCTGGTCTAGTGGAAGGTGTAACTGCCCAGGGCAGGGGGCTTTCAGGTCCCTTTCAACTCAAACCATTCTATGATTCTATGATTCTATGAACTGAAAGAGTAATCAGTGTTGTCCTTTTTTCTTCTAGAGATTGCAGATTCCTTGGCTCAAAACCTTCACTTTAATACATTTGGAGGAAGCCCTTTGGCCTGCGTAGTTGGAGCTGCAGTTCTTGATGTAGGGAGAATATTATATAAATTTATATACACCACAATTCCATTTGTATCAAAAAATAGAAAATGTTTACATGTGTGAAGTTCTATGTGGGCAGTTTTTTAAATAACTGTATAAAGTGCATAAACATAGGCATGTATTATGCACACATGGCCAATGTGCTCTATGCATAGTAAAAATTCTGATTAGTTTAATTGCAAAAATTTTCAAATCTCTAGCAAGAATAGGAGCCCTCTAATTATGTTTTCAGAACCATCTTTATCTCCCTGAGGCTCTTCACTTCGTTAATAAAAATGTAAGAAAGTACTTTCTCAAACACATTAGCTAACTATTTCATAGGACTACACAAATCCTCAGCTAAAGCAGATCTATTTTCTAGCACACATGCTTAACAAAATTGTTTCAACTCAACAGTTTTTACCTTATGCCTAAAAAACCTTAATGGTCAGACAGTTAAAAATACTTAAGGTCAGAATTCCTTCTGGAAAAAAAATCTCTCATGAAAAAGACAACAGAAAAATTTCATTTATTATCCAGTAGAAAATCAGTCAGTGGGTTTAATTTGTCTTGATCATATACAGACCATTCATTCCTGAATTTCACTTGATTACAGTTCCAGATTACAGTTACACTTCCTACTCATGTTACTTTCCTGAGTGTTTTTTGGGGGGTTAAGCTATTTTATAAGAAGGATGATCATATAACTAAAAACGTTTTGAAAAAACAGTTCACAAACAAGAAAGAATCAGTATTTTAGATTCTTTTGACTCTGAAATAACTTGGAGCCTGTCTCTGAAATAATTCTATGCAGATTGTCAAACTCAGGAAGAATAAAATGGAGTTGAAAGAAAAGAAAAAGAAGAAGAAAAGGAGAAACAACCACTTTATCTTCTGCAATTATATTGGGAGGGGAGGAGTGTTTATGTGATTTTTCTTAATGCAGATATTATGTTCATAAATAGTTTCTGTGTTGCTGCCAACATGTGCCTGCACATCAGAACTTTGACTAATGAGGGCAAAGTAAGGAACAAAGAAAAGATTGTGATTAAAAGGCAAGAGTGGATGAATATAATTGAAACACTGAAGTTGTTCCCTAAAAGGCTGCCTAGTACACACAGATAGGTCTTGTCTAATATATTCTTCTCATGATACTGAGAAAGAATTAAAATATTTCGGTGAGATGTTGAAAATAATCCTTCTGGTCAGGTATTTTCCAGTTATGAGTACATGTGAGCAAGAATTACCGGATTAAACATAAATAATAAGTTAAATGTGAGAAATGCCACAGAAACATCAAAATACTATGTTCAATTGTATTCTGATGCCATCAGGGGCTTGTAAGAGAAGGAAACTGTAAGCACTGCAGTAATGAAGGAACATAGTCTACAATGAAGTGAGATAAATACAGTTGTCAAGCTCAATGGGATTAACAGAATGTATTGGAAGCTTTTCCTGCAACACTGTCATGGTACATTATTTTAACCAGGCTATTGAAGAAGACGGTCTACAAAAGAACAGTGAGGATGTGGGAACATACATGCTGCTGGAGTTAGCTAAACTACGGGATAAATTCAAGATTGTTGGAGATGTTCGTGGCAAGGGACTTATGATTGGAGTAGAAATGGTGACAGATAAGGTTAGTGTCTTACTTTATTCCTTTCAGTTTACAGTGCTATTGGAAGTTTTATCACGTTTTATTTCAGTTGAAATCTGTGCTGGTTTAAGAGTTAACCAGCAGGGGTAATGAACCCAACTCAAAGGAGAGATTATAAAATCAGAATAACAATTTATTAAAATAATACAGTAAGTACAATCATACAAACAAACAATTGGTCTTAACCCACAAAACCCAAATGTATAACCCAGTACCTTGGGGGCATGAGCAAAGTGCTGTTCCCTGGGCCCCGCTTGAGTCCAAAGTAAAGGGAGAGGGGAAAAACCTGCTGGTGGGAGAGCTGTTGCAGTCTGGTCAGAAGCGGTGATTGCAGTCCAGCTGAGGTTGAGAGCGATGAGCTGCAGTCTTCCTTCTGGATCCCACGAGTGGTTGAAAAGTTCTGAAAACTCCAGGTTTATATATTCTCCAGTTCAGGCAGGAATGGTCAGTTCTTTCCCTCAGGGAGTTCCATAAAAGGTAAGAGCATCCTCCTATCTCACAGGCCTCTTAACACCTAGTCTATAGCCTGAGGAGTCAGGCTCTTATGGGCAGAGGTGCTAATAGTCTATTGACAACAGTTTCTGGGAAATGGCATGGAAGGCTATAGAATACACAGTTTTGGGTTACACCCATACCATGATGAACTCAGCTGTCCTAACTAGGACAAAATCATAGGAATATTTTCTGTTAAAAAGCAGCCAGCGAAGTGAGAAAACATGGCTCTGGCTAAAAATGAGCCAGAACCTTCCATCATTCCACCATTTCACAAGCTTTGAGTAAACACTGACATGTACCTTAATTGCATAAACTCATCAAAGCAGATGAGTTATGCTAACATTTTCAGCTAGAGTTGAGAGTGGGATTTATTGAAGAGACCTGAATAGACATCTTGTCCATAGAACTAATTTAGAATATCTAAGTGAAGTTTAATATTCGCTTTCCTTAGGACAGTCGCTGCCCTCTTCCAGCTGAAGAAGTTGATCAGATCTGGGAGGACTGTAAAGACATGGGGGTTCTGATCGGCAGAGGAGGGCTCTACAGTCAGGTATTGAACCTCTGGTTATAAATAAAGCTTATTTTCTGTCCTCATGAACTACATCTGAGATTCCCACAAGTTAAATTAGCTTCAGTTTAGTAAATAAACTAGAAAAAGTATACTCTTAGGAAGTATCTCTGTTTAATGTTGTGTATTTTTAAATTGGGAAGGAGTTATTTGAATCTTTTCAAGTATGCTGGACTAGCTCAAAGCCTTGGAGTTCTCCTTTAGAAGGACAACTTCCCCTAGAATATCAAGGTACTACAGTACCAAAGTCTATGTAAATTAGAGAAAGTCAGCAATATGCAGGCCCGCTAAGTCTTTGCTATAGCTTAGGTTATCACCTGACTTGTCAGTACAAAATAAGGCTGGTTTTGCTAGTTCTTTCAGTCTGGGGAGCTGGTAACATTCTATTTGTAATTTAAAAAATATAAATTGCTGATGGCAAGTTCAGCAGTGCAATGCAGAAGTGAGAATTGCATGTGAATGGGCATCAGCCCAACCAGTTGAGGATGCTGTACCTCAGGGCTGGTTGGGTCAGTGCAGCCCTCTGACACAGGGGAAGCAGCTTCCCTGTGAGATAGGTGGAGGGTGGCTAAAATAAATTAGACACTGCATCTGTCTCCTCATCAGTTCTTCCCCAAGTCAAGAGCAGAACATGGGTAATACACTGCAGCTCAGTGTAGTAAAGTCTGATTCTGTCTGATGAGAGGGCTGTCTGTCTGTGTTTGCTTCAGTAAGGGCTGTGAGTGGGAAAAGGCCATTATTCCACTTCTGCTGTATTAAGTCCTGTGATATGCTGACAGAAAAATTTAAACTGGAAGTTTAAGATTCTTATGGAAGTTAAATACTCTTGGAAACATAGATCAAACACTTGGATTTAAGAGCCTATGTTCTTGCCAAGTTTAGCTGTACATATATCCCTTCCTGATCAACATGCCTTCCAGCTATAGCACCCTAACTAAAGGATGGTATTTAGTGATTCATTCATAAAGCATTCTCTTAAAAGCCTTTAAAAAAAGCCTATAATAAACCACCAAATCAGCTGACACAATGCAAGAGGCTGGCACTCTCAGCAGATACCACTTTTCCCTACAGCAAAGCTGCCAGTTAGGAAAACACATCTGTCTCTGTTCTTTCTTAAAACAAACCCACCTGAGATTTTACGCTAGTTCTGTCTGCAGTAACAGAGCTGCAGACATGACCTACTCTACTCAGGTCTTTTGTGGAGGCAGTCAGGTTATCAAGAGGAGAGTCATGAGTCAGATGCAATTAAATGCAGTCAAGTCCAAAATTCAGCCCCACTTCAGAGTGCACTTATCATAAACTTCAGTCCCTGCTATGCTGTTCTCCTGTATTATTTTTCCACAGTTTTTTAGGGCAGAATGGGTGTGCTGACCTAGATGGGCTGCTTGAAACTGTATTCTTTCCATACCATTTTTAGGATTTCTTTTTCTTTTTTTCTCTCTCCTCAGACATTTAGAATTAAGCCTCCTATGTGCATTACTAAAAAGGATGTCGACTTTGCTGTGGAAGTATTCCGTACTGCTTTACAGAGACACATGGAAAGAGCAGCTGCAAAATAGACTTGATTTGTTTCCTTGGTAGGATGCACACACAACCCCCGATACTTGTGACCCAGACTGGGAACTAATCTACAATGGAAAAGAAAATCATAGTCTAACAATTAAATACTTGTTCAGTATCACAAGAGCATTCTGACAGATCCAGTGTTTAATAAAGAATATGCTCTAATCTGTTTTGTAAACGCACAGTTCAGTTCTACAGTGGAGGTTTATATTAGCTACACACCTATTTTGGCTTTATCCAAAAATCCTGACTGGATTAACTGAGTGTCAGATGAAGACACAGACATATATGCTTCTTTCATCTGTGAAAGTCACATCAAAATTGGTAATTTTAGAGTGACAGAAAGAGTCCCTCCAGTGACTCCAGTCTCCAGCAGTCTCAGTCTGTTAGATTTCACTTACATAAGCACAATCTCTGGCTGAGAATCACCCTAAGCAAAAGGTAACTGGAAGTTTCAGAGTTAAAACTATGTACCCTGACTACAAGGATACGCTGTAATTAGAGCACTACTAAAAGTTTGCACAAAGCCGAAATGTTTCTAATTACAGAAATTATTTTTATCATGGGGATTAGAATCCAGTCATCACCTTCTCCAAAATATGCTTTTCTGTTCCTCCTGCTGCTTTTGGGATTGCACAGCACACCCATTAATCATTTAGCAAAGGTGCAAACTCTGGCTGGTGAAATAAAATGTTGTTTCTTTCTTACATAGTCACTGTTTTTAATGTTTTAGTTTACTGCTTACTTCAGTTTCCAATTAAAAAAACAAACAGGTGTTGTGGATAGTCAGCAAGAACCAGGCATTTATAGTTTCACTTTAATTCAAATTTTAACATTTGAATAATTCCTTGACCCAATAAAGTACCATGTCAACTTGGGGGGAAGAGTATTCTTGAGGAGTCTGCTTTTTGTGATAAACTGAACCTTTAGAGGAACTTAAGTAACACAGTATCAGTGCCTCTGGGAATCTCCTTCTACAGGTTTCCTAAACAATATCCTACAGCCCTTGTGGGGAGCACTACCTTCTTCAACTGTGTTGGCAACTCCTGTGTACAATCCGATTCCACTCCAAAATCAGATGTTTGTTATCCCACCATTTTTTCAAGTGCTACTCAAATTCAGGTAGATTAAGCAAACACAAGTGCCATGTTTTTTCATTAGAAATCAGAACAAATTTATTTATTAATGCCACTCATTTTTTTCTCCCTCACTTATTCCAATCAGACTCTTCCAACTAGACCTTTTTTCCAATGCCTGGCATGGAGGTAGACGTACAAAACAAATAGCAATTGTCAAAACTGATTAAACAGCTTTGTCATCTTACTCTTTCCCTTCTGTCTGCTGCTTAATGTAATAAGTAATTTAAGGATGGCAGAAAAAAAGCCTGGGTTTCTCCATGTCTTGGTTACATTTCATCTTTGATAGAGGATCAGAGAACTACAGGCCCTGCTACGGGCTACATGCACCCTGAGATAAGCCCTCTCAAAAGAAAAACAGCCACACAAGAGTTAAATTAATTTATTATTTCCCATCTGCTGGTACTTAATCCATGCAGGTTCCTACAGGAATACAAAGTGAGTAGCTTTGAGTTACTATCCCCATCCTCAGAGTGAAAGGCGCTGCGAGGTTAAGGGGCTTTAGACCAGGTGACTCACTGGAAGGAGCCCCTGCCTGGGCCGTGCCACCAAACCACTCTGTAATTAAAAAAGGCTGATGAAGCCAAAAGAAAACAGGTTCTTTCACAAGATGGTATTCCTTTTGTTGCATCTTCATTTTTTCCCAAATTGGTACCTGCTTTCTTTGTTAATATCCAGACATAGGCAATGTGCATGTTTCAGTTTTGGGAGAGTTTTAATTTAGAATGCTGAAGACTGTCAGTGTAGCAAAGTCCTATCTGTTTTTGCGTTTCTCTTTTTTGTTTCTGGTGTTTACAGCTTCATTTGCAACTGATGTGGATGTTGCTCTTGCATGGTTTGTGGCTTTTAGGTGTTCAAACAATTTATTTCGGGATGGAAATGTACAGTTGCAGGTTACACAGATGATGGAAACTTCATTCTGCAATGATAAAAAAACTCAGAATGCTTCACATTCATACTGAATAAGTGTAGTACACCAATCTGTCATACGCAGTTTCTCTTAGACTATGAAATGTGAATAAGCTCTTTGTTTCTATCACCAATACTGATTAACAAATAAATATATGTATTTTTTTAAAAAAATGCAAATATAACTTCTTGATACTTCAAAGAAGTCTAAGTAAAACCAAGAACAACAATGGAAGCCTTGCCAATCTAATTCAAGGTAAAGAATACTTTTGACCTCACCTGACTATACATATAATTCTTTGGGCTCTGAGATGTAGTGAATTTAGTATGTCCTTGCTGTAGTTACTACAGAATTTTGCTGTCTCTGGGAAGCATCAATACTGGGAAAGATGCAAATGTTACTGCCTGTCACTTACCTGGTGAGAACAGCTTTGTCCTCAGTTGTTTAATTTATTTGAACTGCCCTGGATACAGAACTTTAGTAACTTTAGCAAATCTCTTAGAACTGAAGCTTAGTCCTGCTTTTCTCTGCAGGGACAAGAGCTCCAGTCTCCTAGCTTCTAATAAAAACACAGGAATAGAATCTGTGGACTAGAGGCGATCAAAACAACCAACATTGTTTGTAGTAATATGACAACCATATTTTACCTTTCCTATGAAGACAGACCGAGAGAGCTGGGTTGTTCAGCCTGCAGAAGAGAAGGCTCCAGGGAGACCTCACTGCAGCCTTCTAGTGCCTTAAGGGGGCTTATAAAGGGGAGGGAGAGGGACTTTTTAAATGTGCAGAGTGTGACAGAACAAGGGGTAGTGGTTTTAAACTGAAAGAGAGTAGGTTTAGATTAGGTATTAGAAAAAAATTCTTTACTCTGAGGGTGGTGAGGCACTGGAACAGGTTGCCCAAAGAAGCTGTGGATTCCCCATCCTGTAGAATTGTCCAAGGCCAGGCTGGATGGGGCTTTGAGCAACCTGGTCTTAGTGGAAGGTGCTCCTGCCCATGGTAGAGGGGTTGGAACTTGATGATCTTTAAGGTCCCTTCCAACCTTAACAATTCTATTGTTCTATTTTAAATAGTGTAAGTAATTTGACATACCGTTGCTGGGTTCCCTGAAGATGCCTTAGAACACTTTTTTGCATCCTTGACTTTCTTCCCTTTAGGCTTAGTGCTGCTAATAGACAAAAAGAAACCAAGATCAGTGCACAGGAACATTCAGTTCTCACAGGCTTCTGATGCTTTTCAGTTGTCAGTTTCCCTGCTGCTTTCCCCTGTTCTTCCTTCACAAAACACAATGCACGTGCATCCAGAAAAAGAATTATTTACTTTATACAATCAATTGTTGATCTCAGTACGTTGAATCAGCAATTGGTAAGTGATATGGCAGTGATTTGCAGTCAAACGCAAAGGACGTTCCAAAGAAGGTCCTACACTCTTTGTTTAGTATCATATTTATTCAAACCTGCTTTAGAGTAGCCTCCACAGTTCACATTTGTAAATTTGGACTTGTTTGACAGTATCAAACATGACACAAAATGACACGGTGACTGCAATATTTCGACCCAACGCACCTTTTTACTTCACTTTTTGTTTCATTCTCTTGGTTGCCATCATCTGTAGTGCTTGTGTCCTCTGACATAGCACATCCCTGGCCATCTTTTACCAACTCCTCTGCTGAGCCACTGTCCTTGTCCATGCTGGGCACCTCCTTTTGTTCAACTGTTTCTTCATCACCACTCTGATCAAGAGAGTCCTCGTAACTCTGTCCAAACAGAGGAAATGCAAGTTAAATACTTTCAGTTCATTAGTGACCATGTTTATAGTATTATACTCATTTACCTCAAACATGAGTGAGTGGGGAGAAGAGAAAGCCATGGACCCTCTTAATTTTACTGTGTGTTTTCAGTGAGATTGTAACAGATAAAACCTTAGTTCTCCTGTTTTGAAAGATGAGGACACCTGTGGTGAAGGGAAGAAACACCAATAAAACAGCCTCTAAAACTACAGGAGGGGGGAATTTAATTATACGCAAAGCTCAGCCCATTCTGACTACCATGTCTCATGTCACAGATAGTGGCTTGTCTTGTAACTTCACAAAAGCTTAATTATTCAGACTAAAGTTTTCTGTGCCAGACACCTGCATCAGGACACTTGAGCCAAAATAACTGCACTGACTGAAACTGGATAGATGCACTGTATTTTTCTTCCCTAACATTAGAAACACCGGCAGCCTTTTCCACTTACCAGATTAGACTCAATAAAAACATTTCAGCAAAATATCAACCCCCTGCCTGAAGCAAACCAGCAAAGCTCCCAAAAGCAGGACAATAAATTTGCCCTAATGCTACATTAATGCAACTCTTTCACCTCTAGCGCAGAGTCTTGGCTACCTTGAAAATCTTGGTTAATCAAGCTTCAGGAAAAGAAAACAAAACCCACAACGATTCCCTGTACTCCATAACACCTGGCAGAGGATGGAGGTTAGGATCTCTCTGCACAAGATTTCAGCTCCTGCTGTGCAAGAGTGGCACCTACTGTCCAGGCTGCAGCAGGCTTCGTTCCCAAACTGAAGGAACAGAGCCACGGTGCCTGTACGCCACCTATGCATTGAGAACAGCCTTTCTGATCTCACGCAGAGTAGAAAAGAATTAACCCGAGCCTTATGGCCAGCATGGAAACAAGCCAATACTGACTTGGACTATGAACTGGACCAACCAATGTGAAGCTAGTTGCTTGGAAATCTCAGGGAAGTTTCCTGAGGACAAGAGAGAATAATAGAGTGGGAGAGGGCAGAGAAGGTGAACAGAGAATAGGAGACTAGAGGGGTTAGGCTGGAGAAAGACAGAAGACGATCCTGGGAAAGGATGGAAGAGGCAGGATCTGGTACAGACAGCTCACTGGGACAAAGGTAGGACTGAGGACTAAGTAGAGAAGAGGTAATGCTTGAAAAGAATAAAACTTGAGGAAAGCAGACAGAAAAGTGTGCTCACTATGGCACTCCTGCCACTCAAGCCTGAAACATCTTGAAGCTGGTGAATTTCACCTGCTGCTGTTGGCACAGAATCTGTCATATCATGCACAGACTCAGATGCTGGAATACAACAGATTGTTGTTTACAGTTGAAGGGAAAGGTAGAATGGATATGTTCATTCCAACAGCTACAGTCACAGTACGATGCCAATACAGTGTTAGTCTTTTCACTCCCCACCCCAAATTAGAGATTAACAGACAACACACTATACCAACTCCTGCAACAAAGCCAAAAGCAACATCAAACTGAGCTGTTAATGCACTAAGGCCCCTGCTGGTCTTTCTGATTAATTCCTTGCATTCTCCCTATCTGCCTATTTCCATCTATTTTCCTTATACTTCCAGCTGTAGCCTTTTTAGAGCCAGCACCACATATTAAAATCTGCACAAACAGAACAAAGTGAGGTCTACAAGACTATGATCATATTTTATGATAATAAAGTGTAATAAAAATTATTCTGAAGTCAAAGAATAATTAAAAATATCTTAAAACAATCTTCAAGTGGAATTTCAAGTTCTCCCATTTCACAGGACAAAATAAAATCAAGTTAGGAAATAACAAAACCAGGTTGTAAAGTTCCCTGAGTATCATTATATGACTACATACCTTCATTGTTTTCTGTTTCTTCTTCTGCTTCTTTGAGAGTCTGTAAAGATAAGAATTTAAAAATACCTTTTTCCATAAAAAAAAAAAAAAAAACAAAAAACCACAACAAACAAACTAGTGCCAAGCTACCTTTTTCCCTTATCTTCTAAACATGGTATTACGGAGGCAGTAGGCACAGAGAGTTAGTCAGTCCTGAAATTAAAACAATAGGTCTCCTAAACTACTCATTGCATTTAGTAAAACATTTATTCTGCTCAGACTAAGCCTGAAGATACGAGTGAGTTAGCTGGGATTTTGCTCTGGCCATTTAAAAAATGAAGTTGTACAACTTACTTCATCAATTCTGATTCTAAGCACACTCACTTTCTTTAAATGCCAGCAACCAACTGACAGAAAGTACCAAATCAATAAGCACTGTCTCTGTGCAAGTTCCCCTCCTTGAAAAATAGGAATCCTTTCTTTTCCTTAACATGTAACTTTAAGCAGCAGAGATAACACAAGACTACTATTCTACAGCATTTGAATCCAGTCACACTAATGCATGCGTTTCACTGGAGCTCTGATGCTACGAAGTATTTCAAATTGCACAATACTGAGAGTTCCAATGCAACTGCAAATCATCAGAAGCTCCCTCTGAGGGCCACCAAGACTTATTAAATCATGAGTCACAATAACATTAAAACCAATTTAAAGTACTTCTGCTTGGGCATATCTTCTGTTTCTTCCTCCTCTTTGGTATTTACTTCGTTTGCATCATCCAAAGACACAGGAAATTTTCCTTCTTCCTCTTCCAGTTGCTGTCGTAACAGTGCTACCATCTCTCGATGCTTCTTTGATTTTTCGTGATTCTTCATGCTGTAAAGACCAGATCATTACTGCAGGTTGCTGTGAGCAAACACTGTTATATTTACATATAAATTAATAACGAGCCTATTATCCATCACTACAAAGTATGGAAATTTCTGCACTGACAATGTCTCTACTGGATAGACAACACTGACCATTATGTGACGTTAAAAAGTCTTTAAAATGCGTTTTTAAAGAAGTTAAAACCCAACACTCCCACCCCCAAGTCCCCAACCACAAGCACTTACGTTTTCTCACTTTTTAAAAATTTGTCACAAGCAGGGCAGTACAGATCATCAACAAATTCAGCTTCTCCAGTTTCATCATTCAGTTTGTCTGAAGAGATCAGTGGGGATCAGAGAGACAAAGTCAGATGAGCAATTTTTGAGCAAGCTGCTCTTTAAGCCCCAGAAAATAGTCACAGCACTGACATTCAACTTCTTCAGTATTACTGACACACAAACAGATCAAGCCTACTTCACCAAAGCATATATTAGAATAAATTAACAGCTGTAGTTTGATTTCTTCTGATGTTCAAAGGAAAACACCAGAAAGTTGCTATCCTGACACCCTCAGCAGGAGGCAGAGCATTGCACTACAGTCAGAACTGCGAGTCTGGGGCTGTAAGTGAGCCAACACTCAGGCTGCAATGACTCAATAGAGATTACCTCCTCACATACCATACCTTCAATGCCTTTTGTCTCCTGTTCTTCTAATTCCTCTTCACCATCTGATCCATCTCCAAATTCCTTTTCATATTGTGCCTCCATCTCTTGCAACTCTCTCTCCAGATCTGACATAGTTATCCAGCTCTGCTCTTTATACTGCTCAGCAAGCCTGCGAGTAGAATAATACAGTAACTGCTACACTGTGTCTATGAGATGGGAACTACAGAAACAGTGTTACTTAAAGATAACTTGTTCTTCTCAGGTACTGCAGGAGGAAAATTCTGAACCTATTATGATGGAGAAAACAATTGTCTGTAGAGCCTGGAAATCTGAGCAGTTAATTTATGATGTCAATGATCACATCTACGCTGCAAGCAGAAATATTAATGTAGGTGGGTCCTGCTTGAATTTCAGGCAGAACATGCTGTGCAGCATAGTCAGTATCAAGCTGACAGCAAGGAAGCGAGCTCAATCCTGCTGTAAGATCCAAACTCACAAACAATACAGGACCACAGAATCCACAAGCACATTACTCCTTGACTGTCCACTGTGGGAATGTACCAGCTCAGTTTTCCCAAACTAAGAGTGGCCCAAGTTATCAATCAGTGCATCACAGGACAGCTGAATTTTGCTCCAGCTGGCTTCTGAACTCAAAATTATCAAGCAACTTGGCAGAAAATGACTAACTCTGTTTCAGTGTCCCTAAAGGGACATATATGCATATATAAGTATATATATATATTTATATATATATATATAAATTGTATATATCTCTATATACTTTAATTATTATATAAATTTTAATTGATATGTTGTTATTTTGCTAGCGCACTCTTAAGAATTAAGGCTCCTCCTTCCCATAATACAAGCAAAAAGTTCTTCCAGTTGAAAAATTGTGTTTACACTCGAGAGACCACTTCTTCCTATTTTGGGAAAAATAAAAACATCAGAAACTGCATTTAGTTCAATAAAAGGGTCCTTTCCAAGGAGTTAAATGGAAAAGCAAAAAGAAGTTCATTTCTCTCACTTTCTTTTTAGCAGGTACAGTTCCTGCTAAAGGCAGATGGAGCTGATCTAAGTCCAGGCTGCCACAGTCCTGTTCTTCCTCATTCTAAAACTTACCTTCTTTCTTCTTTAAAGGAACAATAACTATTAAATCTCACTTAGCTAAGTAAAACCACACTAGGTTCTGTGCTATTTCAGCCACTTACCCGCAGCACCCAGATAATTATTCTCCAGTTACCCTAGATCTCTACAGGTCAGTACAATCCAGACACTTAAGTTTTAAAAAGCTCAGACTTAAGACCAAAATTAATACCTAAAATTTTCAAGCATGCTTAGAAGAGCAAATGGAGAGGAATCTTAACTCTATACTGTATCGTCATGGATAGTTTCTCCAAGTTAAAAAGATTTGTTCCACGTTTACATACTTGGCTTGTTTGAGCTTCTGCTGCCTCCGAAATTCCTCTGCTTTCCTAGCTTTTTCTGCATTTTGTTCTTCTACAAGTTTTCTGTGTGCCTGTACTCTTTTATCCCTCTTACGAATAAAGGCCACTAGCTGACGGATCAGTTCATTCCTCTCTTTCCTTGCTTTCTCTCTCGTTTTCTTGTTCTCTTTCTCCATAGCTCGTTTCTCCCAGCGGTTTGAGGCTTTTCGTGTGTCATATTCTTCCTTCCAAGCAAAGTTTTTCTGAGTACAGAAACTTTGCCAATATGCATAGAAAGGGTGGACTACCTGTAAGAAAAAAAAATTAAGTAAGTCACTTGTTTAGCAGGGGAAACACAAAAACCATACAAATAATTCAGGACTTCTGTAACAGTTTTGTTCTTAACTTCCACACAGGTCACAGTTTCACCTCAGAGTATAAATAAGTCACATGAAGGTTTAAAGAAATCTCTAATATCATTCTTAAAGTCTGAAAGTGTCTCAATTCTACAACCTTGTCTAAACTATTACAAACTGCAACTTCTAAAAACATTCCCTTGCAGGATTGGATCATGCTGACACCAGTGGCCAGTTACTTAGCTGTGCTCTACTTTTCCTGTCAAACTGAAAAGCACAATCAGAATAAGATTTGCTGTCCACAAGCTGGTACATGCACAGATTGCTATGAACCACCACATTAAATTACACCAAAGGTTGGTCATACATTTCCAACAGCAGCCAGTGACCAGCATAAAAAAAGCAGTAAAACAAACACAGGCACATAATCCTATTTCTTCCCTGTATATTCTCTCTGTATCCAGAACAAGACAGAAATTAATTGCCCTTGATGATACAACAGCACAGAATCTTCACTTGAACAGTTTAACAAGGGGCTATGTGAAGGGCTCCTGTTTTGTTAGCAAACTATACAACTGCATGTTAAAATTATGCCCTGTAGCTTTCGCATCAAAGAAAAAGTGATCTTTACTTATCTTCTTCCTTTTACTATTCACTAGTAAGTGCTAGATTAATAATGTGGCATAATAATTACTTTGGGTTTGTTCTCTATTTCTCTCCAAATAATTATCACCCTTCTGCATTATGTATATTCAGTAATAACGAAATGTCTAAACTCCCTTCTTACATTACTTGCCCCATCAATCTTTCCTTTTGCTACTTGCTCCTATATGCGCTACTCCTCATATTTTGAGATACCTCACAGAAGAATTTAACCTAACAGTTTAGTATCTCTTCTTATAGTGATTCCTCTTCTCCTTCTGCCATTGTTATTCACATGGACTACAACTATCAACACCTCAAAAATAATTTCCAGCAGCCCATGTACATGCAAAGTTCATGGTTGTGGCCTCTGGCAGGTTAAGTCGCTGCAGTTTTTATCTGCTATCACAAAACCCCAGCTCTATAATTACCATACATTCATATTTTTCATCCAGTAACCCAAGTGAGATTAGACTACCTATCTCAGATTTCTACTTCAGAAGATTTCTGCTTCAGATACTTCTGTGTAAAAGGATGCACAGCCATCAACTGATGACAGGGATCATCCTCCGCTTCACCAGCTGTATGAGCTGAGACTCTCCTCCTTCTCAGCAGCTACCTTAACAATCTGAAATACAAGCACATCTCTGATATTCTCTAGCAGACTGTACAGCAGCTCTTGCTGGACTCCCCGGTGGATTTTGCTTTGCCTACTACTCACACTTGGAGCTAATCACTTTTGTTTCTGCATCTAATTGACCTATAAGTCTGCTCTTCCCATGAAGGCTTGTGAACTCATGGCCTTACGAGTACCTTTCCTGGCTGCCTGGCACTGATCAAGCTGCCTCTCAAGTTTATTGTGAATTCCCTGAATAGTCCAAACTAGAGAGCACTCACATTACAGATTTTGAAGCCTCTGTGGAGTTTTTGTAGCTCCCTTCTAAAACTTTTCCCACAGTACTCCCACTGAGTAGATAAGTGAGCAGTGCAATGCTGGAATCCTCTGATAGTGTAATATCTTCCTACTGAACAGAGGCTATTTGCTACTAAATATCTCTATGAATCCTAGGGGGAAAAAAAAAGTGAGCACTCTGCTTCCAGAACAGTGTGAATAAGGCAGATTTTAAACCTAGAATTCCAGCCCTTTTTGCAATTATTAATTGAGAGCATAAAAGCCACTTTGAGTCTATAATCATATCTATGCCATAGATTCAAAACAAGCAGTTTCCAAAAGATGTTTCAAGATAACTCCATTAAGAGACAGATTTTAGCTGGTTAAGAGACACTACATATTCTCCCTAGGAAAGATTTCCACTTGTTAAACTGTTCTGGCATCTAAACACCCATTCTGACACTTCATAAGAAGTTTGATTTGTAACTTTTGTTTCCAACTCCAGCCAAGTTTAACCCATTGAAGTTACTAACTTCTAAGGGATGTATTAATTTAAATTTCATAAATAATTGGCCATACAGTAAAGGTGACAAGGAGCAGACTAGAGGCAACATTTGAGTACACTTGATACCGTGCAGTTATTCCCTAGGAAAACTGTTATTATTTCATTCTTTAATTTCAACACAGGAATACTGGTAACATCAAAAAAGAATTCTAAGTCTGACAGAATATAACAAATAGTTGGCAAACCAGATGACAAGAATTCAGGTGTCCCCTATGCATTTTCTTTTCTTATTTCACAAAGGAAAGCATGCACTATTTTCAAAATCAAATCTTACTACAGGCTAACTGCAGATGACAAGGTAATCATAGTGGGAGCTCAACACTGCAGGTCAACCACCACATCTATTTTCTATATCCTGTGCTATGCAGTAAGTGCTATGCAGTTTTCCTATACTGGAAAAAATATCTCAACATCCCTTTCTGTAATGTAAGTTGTGTTAAATATTGGTAAACTGCTCTCATCAGGAAGCAAACGTTTGTTCTTTTGTTTTACAGGTCTTGCACTCCATTTAAGTTCCACTGGCATAGTTATGGTTGGCCTCATGAAATGTTTGTCTGACAACTTACCCTAAAGGCCTGGCTAATACTATAGTCCAACAGGAAATACCAATTTTAATTTACCAAAACACTACAAATTAAAGCACAAGCACTTCCTTTATAGCAATGGTCTACAATAGTAGAAAATACCAGATATATGGGTTTGTATTCACTTCAGAGATCAGCGGGAGCCTTTCCTTTCGTTTCAGTGTGGAACAAAGTAATGGCTTAACTCCATTACCTTCAGTTCAGATTTACACTTGCTCTTACCGTATCATAGTCACTTTGGGAATATCCAAACATAGGGAATTCTTCAGGATCTTCCTGGGTCATGTATTCCATCTCTTCTTTTGCAATCTTTTCAAAAACCTGTCGATAGACTGCAAAGAATCCCTGAAAAAAATCAAATCAATCCATTAATCAATCAATCTATCTGACTCATTTTGAATGGCTCAATAACAGATGTACAAATGGTCAGGTGCAGGAGTGTATTTTAGAGAAATACTACAATTCTGCAAAAGCAACCCAAAAACAGGGTAAAGGCCTCATAAGCACTTGCTCTTGACAGGAAGACCCTTTTGTTTAACAAGTTCCATTATCTCGCATGCCTTTTATTTCCGTCTCCTTCATGTAGTCTCTGTCTCTCTCACAGCTGTAGTCAAATCTAAACTTAAAAAGAAAAGTATTTTCAGCATGCTGGAGATGGTGATAAGTTTCTACTTGCACAGGATCAGGTTTTGTGGAAGTTCCAGATATAAAATTCATTATTAAGTATCCTATCTTAATATGTTACTAACTGACTCCTAGTATAGTAACACAAAGACAAAAAAGTATTTTCTCTGGTGGAGGTTCTTCTGATCACCTGGACCTTTTTAATTTATAGTGAGTATTTTAAAATTCAAGAAGGACTCGAAAAATGAGATAGGAAATTAATTTATAGGAAACACACCTTTCCCAAGAACTCGTTACATTAATTTTTTGTAGTCTGAAGCGTTCTAGCCTGTTAAAAGTATTTCCGAATAAACAGATGGTATTGCAAATCTCTGGCACAATTCACTATATAACATAAATAAATAATATACACACACTTCACAGTTGTATGACTTAGATGGAAATTATGATTAAGTAATTATTAGACAACATGCAGGAATTAAAGCTTCCCTAAATGTCCAGTTATTACTACCCATGCTAATAATTCAACACATAACTTTTCAATACAAAACAAATGACAACACTTATAATGGAATTTAAATTGATACCTTAAATTAATTCATTACCTTTTCATCATCTCCATATCCAGAGTAACAGCTAACAGTGAAGTACCGCAGCAGATCCAAACTATCATCTTGGTACTCTCCATCAACTCCTCCTTTCAGCAGAGCCTCCCTGTGATTATCATACCTAGAAAAAATTCACAGCATCCAGGAGGTAGAGACACGGGACGTTCTCCAGGGCTAGGAAGCTAGCAAGTACATCTACTACATCAGTGTATAGCTTAGCCCAGTGTCTGTAATTTGGCTCTCACATCCAAAGTCTTCAGAGAGAAAAATAAGACAGGCTCGGTAAATATTCTATCTTGACTTTCAGTTTACTTACTGTTACTTTATCTGCAATATCTGTAGCAGTAATTTTTTTAACAGGCAGCTAGCAATCAATCACATTTGAGCAAGACGCTTCAGAAACAGGTAGGACATTATTTAAATCATCTAATACCTATACACACTGAAAAACCCCCAAATCACACACTGGCATATAAAAACCGAAAACCAGTCCTGTATTTTCAAAGAGGACAAACTTAGCACAGGTGGTTTTAGCTACGTAATCTGCTTCAGACCATTTGAAAAACAAGCTACACAGGACATTTAGAGTGTCAATCTCTTAAATATATGTGTGTGTGTGTGTATTTCAGAATAGGACTGTTACAGAAACATAATGTACGTCATTAAGACTTAATATCTGCAGTACCCGAAGGACACTTGAACGCATGCTTGCCCTGGCCAAGGCCGGCAGGGCTGACCAGAGGGGCACCTGTGATACCGTGCAAGCTGCCTCCTGCTCCGGGAGAGGAGACAGAGGCCAACAGTGGCGTGTCCCAGAATACTCCTCGGTGCCCAGCACACCTTCACCTCCAGCAAGGAAGGCGTGGGTGCGGATCTGTGCCTCTCCAGCAAGGCTGCACGGCTCCTAACCCTTCCAAAGCCTAAAGAGGGCTGCTCCTGCCCATGGATGCCCCGCACTGACTTCCCACAAGGCCCAAGGGCAGCACATTCCAAGCCCAGGCAGAGACAGGACCTAAGTAAGCCTCTCCGAGGCCAAGCGCCGCTCACCAGGCCCTCTCCTGGGGGTCGCTTAGCACGTCATACGCCGCCTGGATCAACTTGAACTGCTCCGCCGCCTCCTCCGCGTTCTCGAGGTTTTTATCTACAGGGCAATTTAACGAAACTGCTGTAAGCGGCTGCACGGCACAGCGGCCGAACCCGCCCCGCCGCCCCCGGCACCCGAGTCAGGCGACTGCCCGGGGCCGCACGGGGCTCCCCGGGCCGGGGCAGAGCGGTGCCGGGGCCGGCCGGGCCCCGCCGCCCGGAGCCGCGGCCGTACCCGGGTGCCAGCGCAGCGCCAGCCGGCGGTACGCCCGCTTCAGCTCCTCCTCGGCGGCGTCGCGCCTCACGCCCAGCACCTCGTAGTGGCACTTCATGGCGACGGCGGCGGGGTGGCGGTACCTCAACCCGCGGGGAAGCGCCGGCCGGCGGGGCGGGGACAGCGGGCACGGCCGCCCCGCGCAGGGAGGAGCGGGGCGGGACCTGCGGGCTGTTGTCACCCGCCGCGGGGAGGCTGCCGGGGAGGAGGGGGGAGGCGCTTGGCCCTCGCTGGGAGGTGTGTGTGGGCCCTGGAGCCGCGTGGTGCCGAATTGACCAGGTAGCACAGAATGCTTTGGGTTGGAAAAGATCTTTGTGATCATCGAGTCCAACCTGTGACCGAACACCACCATGTCGGCTAGACCGTGGCACTGAGTGCCACGTTAAGTTCTTCCTTAAAACACTTCCAGGGGCGGTGACTCCACCACCTCCCTGGGCAGCCCACTCCAATGTCTAATCACCCCTTCTGTGAAGAAATTCCTCCTAATGCCCAATCTAAACCTCCCCTGGTGCAGCTTAAGACTGTGTCCTGTTGTCTTGTTGTGAGTTACCTGGGAGAAGAGACTGACCCCCACCTGGCTACAGCCTCCTTCCAGGTGCTTGTAGGGAGTGATAAGGGCTCCCCTGACCCTCTTCTTCTCCAGGCTAAACATTCCCACTCCTCATAAGACTTGTGCTTCAAACTTCGTTGTGCTTCACCAGCTTCGTTGCCCTTCTCTGGACTCACTCCAGCACCTCAATGTCCTTCCTGAATTGAGGGGCCCAGAACTGGACAAAGTACTAGAGGTATAGTCTTACCAGTGCCCAGTACAGGAGGAGAACGACTTCCCTGGTCCTGCTGGCCACACTGT